>NW_027526295.1:248851942-249133446 GCF_048455015.1 Haemaphysalis longicornis
CTGAAACTTGCTCCACCTTGGGGATTTCCCCTAGATAATAAATAACGCCTTCATCACATTGAATAAATTTTTCCTGTGTTTCTTTGAGCAGCCCACGTTTTCTCTGCCACCGCCATTCACCAACGGACACAGCTTCAAAAGCTTGTTAGGGGCAGAGAAAATTACTTCAACACCTGCGCGCATGCCAATCTTCTTGAGGTTATGCGCAACCCTGAGCATATAAGGAACCGTTACATATTTTTCCTTCCTTCACCTTATCTCCGGGCAGTCCTGGTCACCCCGTTTTAACTCTTTAATAAGGCACGAGCGACTGCTGTCAGCAAATCTTGCTGGTACCCAGAAGATAACAGGCGGTTAATTTGAGCCATGAAGCTCTATTTGAGCCATGAACATACAGCAGAAAAAAGCTTCGTGGCTCAAATTAACCGCCTGTTAGGCCGGCTTGTTGTCGAACCTCGTTTGGAATGACGGTGTCTAGCCACTGCAGTGACACGGAATCATGCACCGAAGCAGAGGCTTGGGTGCATGCTACTACACGGAGTAGTAGCAGACCATCACAGGAGGAGCAGTCCTAACGCGACGACAGCGCCCTGGCGAACCGCTGACCTAATCTAAAAACGCTCGTTTGCTACAGGGGGAAAGGACGTCATTCATACACTTCTAATGCATTGCTGTTAATTTCATCTGTAGGTTATCAGGCCTCCTGGGTCGGCGAAGTTTTCAGTTTGTCTTATTCATAGTACCCATGTGGTACGTGCGCGTTCTAAAATGCAGATGCGAATGATTTATCAATAAGGTTCGCCACCCACATCTTTTGAGTCTGACCACTCCCTTTGGGCCCTGCTGGTACGGCACCTTGCTTTAAAAATGAAAAATCTGTGTTTAGTTCTCTACAACCGTTCCGTAAAACTCGTGCTTGTAGAAGTTTAGTGCACATTGGAGAAAGTGCAACCATACTGTTTGTACAGTCAGAACACAAATTATGCAGAGGGCACTTGACTGAATAGGATCCACAAGAGAGTCCATCTCAGATACTGACGGTCAATTATTTTGTTCCCGGAATTGCAAAGCTGAGGTAGCGCTTTGAAATTCTCAAAAACATCAGCAAAACTGTAAATAATTCAGAGAAAACGTTCAGCAATATAAGGACAACCACGCTGTGCAAGCTCTAAAGTCCCTTTCGGAAGCCGCGGCGCAAGGACGAGATAGGAATGCGAAGTTTGCCGTGGAACAGATTGCCTACTTTGAAGGCGTGGCCGACTTGGCGGGAGCCAACGCTGCGGGAATGGGGGTTGTGGAAGGCGACATCTTGTAAAGATTATGATCATCTGCGGGCAAAAAAACTGCTGAGCTGCTTGGTCGAAGCACGTTACAAACGTTCGTCAGATCTTCTACAGGAGAGACTGGCGTAACAAGCCTAACAAAAGGAATGGCTGCAAGGGGATAGACAAAGCTTGCGGTCAGAAAAAAAGCCACACTGCAGCCTCAATACTGACGCAATGTCAATTCAGCAGAAAGTAACTGATGATCGACAAGTTGAAAGAATTTTCCGCCTTGTTGATATCGGCTGTGAACCGCGAACCGGTGGTGCCACTTAAATAGCCAACAGGCTTCGTTGTTTTGTCCTGCAGGAGTTTTCCGTGGCTTACGTTATCCCCGCAGGCAGAGTATTTTTTGGCCAGGAACATGAAACATGACCGTTTCCGTAACATGACGCTGAGTGTGCTGAAAGCTGTCGAAAAGTCGGGATTCCTCATCACCCGTATTGTCGCGGACAACCACCAGACAAACACCGCCATGTTTCCAGGCATGACCGATGATAACACATTGCAGCATGCTGTGCCACATCCATTACAGGAAGATAGCCCATCATTCCTCTCATTTGGGGTGAACCACCTGATCAAGCACCTTAGAACGAATCTGCTTTCGTTCCACCGCCCCCGCGTTGCCGATAGCGAACGCCACGGGTGACCCGGCGAAGTAAAAGGGAACTAACGCTCTCACAGGCTGAGAGGAGCATATTCAGCAGGCCGTACAAAAGTGGGGAGATCAAGTTCGACTTGATTTCACTATATGTAGTAAAGAGTAACGACTCCTACTGTCGTCGAACTCTTGACTGCATATTAAGTGGCCGTGCGTCAGGAATGGCATCTGCCTCAAATTTTTTAATTGAGCCGATATACAAAAACCTCCGTGAGTGCGAAATTTGACACACGTTTTTAAAGAACTCGTCGACTAAATTGCTCCTCCGGAGGTGCGGCCTCAGAAGCTGGAATCCAAATTATCGTTTTATTTCATTTTATCATTACTTCGTTGCACTGCGAAGTGCACACGAAACTATTAGGGAGGTTACATCTCGCTAGAGGCTTTTGTGCTATCACGTACGGCCCGCCTATAGCTGTGGATGTCGCAGTTACTCCTGCACGAAAGCTGAACCACAGTATGTATAATCTTTCGGCATTCTCATATCACACACTTAACCAAATATTGATTGGTTTAACGCGCCGACACCATACAGGTGATGGGGCGCGGCATAGTGGAGAGCTCCGGATTAATTTTGACCACCAGGGGATATTAAATGTGTGCCGAAATCTCGAACACACAGGCGTTTTCGCTTTTCGCCTCCAATAGAAAAGCGGCCGCCACGGCCGGGAATCGAACCCGCGTCCTTGGGCAAAGATCAAGGCGTCATGTCGAGACGTGCACGCAAGCCAGCACCCCCCGGAGGCGTAGGGTGTTTCCGGTTCCAATTGTCAGGTTCGACATTTCTGCAAGCCTGTCAATCACCTGACTTACGAACTTGTCGTTGTGAGATCCTCTGGTGGTCAGCAGAGCAAGAACCCCGGATATTTCTCCTCCTCGCTCGAAGCAGCTGTTTCTGTACCGTACGCGCCGCTGGCCGGGCGACCTGGATTTCGCGATTCCGAACACATGCCGCCATTTATTTCCCGCCATTGTTCTGCTCGCGCTGTACTGACGGGAAGGAATTGAAGATGGCCACACACGGCTAGCGCTAATTCAAGCGTTAATTTAACTTACGTTTCATAAAATTAATGGTTGCTAAAAACTAGCTGAAGTCGTTTGGTTTAACTCAAAGTGTTTAGAACCCTTATTCAACCTCCGTCTGGGAATAAAAGTGGTAGTGTTATCTAAGTAGGATGGCTTGAGAGTTTGGTGGTCAGTCTAGCTTTCGAAAGAAGAGGCCTTATCCACGGCCCGCATGGCCGGGTCCCACTGCGCTTGCACGAAAAGCCGCCGTGGAAGGCCTGCACGTACGCGTCCTCCCACCGGCCACGCACGTCAGACGCTGCAGCGGATTCCCCGTGTTTACTGAGCACGCATGCAAACGGCTTCATTCCTCTTTCCATGCGCCTCGCTTGCGAAGTGCGCTGAGTGCGGTTAACCATGCCGGCATAAGTTGCAGCTGCCGTTTTATCTTTCCGTCGTGCAATGAATAGTCAAACCCGAGTATGCGTTGGTCAGAGCTCGCGTAGAAGGCATTTCCACGAGTTAAAGGGAAGCACGCACAGGCATCTGTCTACGCTTGATGTGACGGGAAAGCCTGGCTTATGCTCGCGTGCGCATTCGCGTATGCACACTCGCGTCTTCGGGGTACGCGCGGAGCATGCTGCGTTCTTGCTTTGACGTTGATTATGCCCTCGGGCTCTGGCCGGGATTTTTATATACATATGTTTGTAGCCCGTACCTGTTCGATGTGCTGAAGATCGGGAAGTGCTTATAAGAACTTTCCCGTTGTGTGCAGGGCTGCATTTGGTGGGAATTCGAATGCTCCTGTACCGAACGACGTGGAGGAAGGCAGCGTAGCACGACGTGCGCGTCTCGATGAGTAGACGTGTACAGGCAATAAGGCGGCTCGATTGTCGGATCCAAACTTTCAGCATGTAGTGTTGCCAGTTGCAAATGGAGCCAAGAAACAAGCGAGTATGAACGCAAGCACATAAGGGTCTCACTTGTTCTTTGCACAAAAATCATGAAGTGGCAAACCGAACACCGGGTTATTCCAAATTAAGAAAAGGTTCTGTTATAATCGGAATTGTAAATGAGTGGCTCATTGAATGACAACAAAATAAAGACGGTGGTCAAGGATGCCAAGGAGGGCGTGAGGAAAAAAGTTCATAATTTTTTTTTCGTGCAGAAGTAGGAATTTCGAAATGTTCGAAAAAGAAAGTGGAGAGAAACATGCGAACAGGTGGGACCCGAACCCACAACCTCCGGGTTACGCGCCCAGTACTTTACCGATTCAGTTACCTGGGTGGTTACGTTTTGCGCCACTTCCCGGTGCATTTATGTGCATGTAAGCGCGCGCACGCTTTGGGAAGAAATCGCCATTTGGATTAGCCTGCGATAAAGTTTTACTTGATGCTCTCGCCGCTGTACTAGAAAGGCAAAAACGCACAATCGCCGCTGCCTCCACTGGGGCCTCAACACAAACTCAAGTTGAAGAAATAGCAATCACGCTATCCCTTACTTCCACTCGTAACGAATTTACCTCGCAGTAATTACGGACTCGCAGGAAGTAGGTCGGCACCTCCAACTGAGACTGCTCCCTTCCACTGCCCTGCGCATTATCGAAAGCTCCCCTCCCCTACCCGACCAGTGATGCATCTTATGGACCCCTGGTCATTGCGGGTTGGCTGGAGATGCATGCGTCGCACTCCACGGCTCGAGGAGCGACACTCCGCCAATTGTCCTCGACTTCCTAGCCCTTCTAAACTTGGACGCCCGCGCCCTACTAGTTTACGACGATATTCTTACATTGCAAGTTTCAAGGCACATGTGCAGCGCAATAAACAAGGCAAAATGGAAGAAAACACTAGACGAGTCGTTGCCATGTGCTTTCTTCGTCCTTGTCCTGCTCATTGCGCTGCAGCTGCACCATGAATCTGTACCAACTTGCCCTGCAAGCTCTCTTGTCGCACCTTCCCTCCCCTTCACCTCACCCTAACAAAGGCTGTTGAGATGACTCTCCGGCAACCTCAAGCCCACCCCTTCCCTCTAACAAACTTTGGAACAGTTGATCTTACCTCTCACTCGTCGCAACGCAAGTTTTGTTCCGAACGAGGTACTGTATGCCACATCGTATGGGAATGCCCCCCTTCCCTGTGGGTAGCACAGCAGTCCAGCCCAGAAGCCGACTCTCAGCTTGACTGGGTGAGACGAACGGGACGGCCAGCCATAGCCGGGGACTCCTGATCTAAAGATTCCCTCCACTGGTCCCTATTCGGACACGGAATCGGATTGGGCTTCAATGAAATTTTACTGAAGCCAAGACTTAGTTGGAATCATCGTGCGAAAAACTTACTCAAGCCAGCCTCCAGCCCGTTCCTTCTGAAAGAAGGATGGTTGAAACGCGCAGCTTTCTCCCATACAAACGCAAAGTCCACAACCCTATCAGCCAAACTGACAGCTCTGAGCTGAGCGAATGTGATGTCATCATTTTCAATCTATTTGTTTGTGATTAGGTCATCTGAATGTGCTGATTTGGTTAGCTCAGCGTTGTTGTTGATATGGGCTTCCCATTGCTTAAGCGTGTGGAATGATCATCGCGTCATCTGTGAGCCTGCTAGCGAATGCATTCATCGACAGAAAATGCTCATACAAAAAGCATCATGGGGCTTTTTCATGTTGCAATGGTAAAACTAAAGATGAAGTCGACTCATCATCATCGCTCAACCGTATGACGGCAAACTGCATTCGTCTTCCGCAATGAAATCTGTTATGCATCCCATTTTTTATGCGATGGTGTGTGGAAACCCATTGTTAAAGTTGGCTTTTATGCAGTAAAGAGTCGGCTTTTTTACACCGCCGCAAGTGAGACATAGAAAGCTTCGCTTTAAAAATCAGAACCCGTCTACCCTGTGAATAGGGAAGTTAGGCGAAGGAGCATGGTTACAGTGGCGCTGTAACTATACTCTCTTCGTAGATTGCCTTGCTTCACTGTGCGACACTTAATGTGGGAAAGCCAACTTACCAAAACACCAAAAACCGCCTAGACCTCATCGATGACCCGTCGTGCCAGCACTGCCGGGCGGCTGTCGAGACCCTGCCACATCTGGTCCTGGAGTGCCCCCAGTTTGTGGCAGGGAGGACCGAACTGTTGGCCGCCTTCGGGGGAGGGGCTCGGCCCCTCGAAGAATTTCTGTGGCCACCAGGCAGTGCCAGAGAGTGGGACGGAGTCCATGAGGCCCTGGGGTCCTACCTGAATGCCTCCGGACTCCTCCCAGCTCTCCGCTTTCTCCCCACATAAACGAAACGGTGTGTGTGGGTGGGTGCTTTGTTTTTTTTTTGTTTTGTTTTTTTTTTGTCTTCGTGTTTTAGTGTTTACCTTGTATATATTGTACATATATGTCCTGTTAGACCTGTATATTTGTATATATGTAACCTCTCCTTCTTTCTATCCTCCCTTTCCTGTACAACTGTTTTCCCCATTCCCCACACCCCCCACACCAGCAGGCGTTCCGGTGTCCACCCTTAGGTGAGACAAACTACGCCTGCTGGTGGTCTTTCCTTTCCTTGTTTACAATAAATTCATTCATTCATTCATTCATTCATTCATTCATTCATTCATTCATTCATTCATTCATTCACTCATTCATTACACTGATTTTTTTTAAAGTCGGCTTCACCTTTAGGCACTAATGCATCGCTGGAAAGACATTTTCTTTTCAGTGGCAGAATAAGCAATCTTATATCAAAACTTGGCTGCCCAAAGACCTTTATATTTTTTTATGAACTGTACCACACGCGGAGTAAGCGCCGCTGAGTAAATTGTTGCCGCCGGTGAGACCCCGGCATCCTAGCCACACACAACTCGCTGTAGTAAATGTGCATATGTGCACTCCGTACACATGGTTAACCAGCGAAGCTCCAACGTGCGGCCTGGAGTTTACCCATGTGTTGCTCCTTATGGTTCATCAAAGCATGCTGTTTTGTCCGGGCTGCAGCATCGGCACGGCGTAGACGAGCTCGTTTTCGTTCCTGCTCGCGGCGTCACTGATCGTAAAAAAACGTATTACGTGTGGCCTGCCCATTTCGAAGTAACGTGCGGCCGGTGCTTGCCATTGTCACGTTGACGTGGATCCGCCCGCAACGCCGCAGCCCCTGGCGCCGTTATCGCTTTAGCTGTAGCTTTCGGCGCGCGCTCTGCTGCAAAAGGGGCTCTTTACCGCTCCTTCCCCCTCCTCCTAACTCCTCTCCAACCTGGCTTTTTAACGCACGCGCATGGGAAGATTTCTGCGTACACTGGGCCAGGAGAATTTCCTTTCGTCCAGACATTTAAAGCTTCACCTCAATTTGTATAGCCGCTTTTCTGATGGAGGTGCAAGCTAAGACTCCCGTATGCCGAGATTTCGGCACACGTTAAAGGTCCAAATTAATCCGGAGCCCTCCACTACAGCGCGCCTTATCACCTGTGTAGCGTCGGGGCGTTGAACCTCATAATCAAATAAATCAATTAAATTAATTTGTATAGGGCATGCCCAGTATCAAATTTGTCAGTGGCCTAAATAACCTGGTTGTGCATGCACATAATATAGGGCATTTGGAAAGAAATCGGCGCGGACAAGGATGATGCTTTCTGGCGATAAAAATCCGCCGCGATTGGCTTCAGGATTTAGAGCGACGGGGCGAAAAAAGTCAACTACCCCTCTGTCTAACGACAACGATGGGAAAACGTGAAGCTTTAGTCGTTGAGTTTGATCGTTTACTTGACTCGGATTTAGCGCTGGTTCGGCGGGTTCTACGCGGGTAGACGCACTAAAGCTTCGTGTTTTCCCATCATTGTCGTTAGATAGAGGGGTAGTTAATTTGTTTGAAGTAGGATGAGAGAATGAAGACACGTTCCTTAAGTTTAAGCAGTATTGAATTTATTTGGATCATTTAGGAACGAACGACTTTTCATTTACACAGTATTGCCAATTGTGATCGCTGTGGCAGACACTCAGAGGTTCTGCCATCGTGACTCGACACAGTGAACTCGCACCTCGCATCATTCGATGGTTCACCGTTGCGTCTTTTATGGCGGAGCTGCCGAAGCTTATTATCCCGCTTGCGAACCTCAGGATTTTCACGACGTCGCTTGGCCTGTATCGTTTTTGCGAGTCGAAACTGCGGATCCTCGCGACGAGCACTAGCGCGCTCGCGTGCCCGCTCGCGCTAACGTTGCTTAAGGCAGCCTGATCCTCTTCTGAACGAACCACGCGCGGTCTACGCATTACGGTAGGCAATCCCACACTGCGAGTATGTGCTATTCTGGAGGTACGCACCACTTTGGTTGGGATTGGCCAACCAAAGAATTCATCACGAGAAAGCTTCGCGTTCAACCACCGTCGTGATTAAACTCAACGATCACACGACGAACTCAACGACTAAAGCTTCGCGTTCTCCTATCGTTGTCGTCAAAAAGGGGTACTTGATTTTCTTTTTCTCACTTCACCCACGATCATTCATCATCGTCGTCAGAGAAAGTTGGCTTTCCTGCAGGGCGTATTGGTATACTACTGCATCAGTGAGGACAATAAAGCTTAGCTTTAAAGAGAAGGGGGGTAGAGACGAGAAAGTTGTGTGGAAACGTGCAGCCGGTGACCGGCTCCGCGAGGCGAGATTTCTACCTCAACCATCCAAGCATCGTGGTGACATCGTTACCCTTGTGCTTGCCATCCACGTGGCTCCTACCGCCCAACTGGCAGGACGCCATAACGGCAAGTACCCGTCTTCAAAAACAACCACTGTCTTAGCTCTCTTCTCCCACATTTGCGCGGTGATTGTCTGAGTGAACCGGCGGAGACCCGACGAGATAAACATCATTAGGAGTAATAGAAAGACAGGCTCGCCCGTTCCCGCAATTCGCGCCGAGTGATGGTGCTATCGCTAAGCCTCGTTGCGGAGCTAAGGTGCGCGCACCGCACCGGGACACTGGGATGGCGGAAGCAGAGGCGTAGCCGGGACGTTCTCCGGACGGAACACAATGCAGTTCGCGACCCCGGCGTGATAGAGAAGGCAAGCGAGGTGGTGATTACGCTACGCCTCAATTCTTCGTTGCACGCCGAGGATCTTGCGGAGCGTCCGACGAGTCCTTTCTCGGCTTGTAACTGCCGCCCGAAAACGATGCACTGACCTCGGATGGGATTCGACACAAAACGCGTGCCTATGACAACACCGAGCAGGACGTGTGCTTCTGCGTTTGCATTTTTTGTTCCTGAGTGTAGCGAAAAGGGTCTATAAAGGTGGAAAGGTTTTAGATTGAGTTGTTGTTGTTGCTGCTGCTGTTTCTTGTTATCATTGTTGTTGTTGTTGTTGTTGTTGAATTGTGTGCTCCTAAGTGTTATGTGCAAACTGTACGAAATGATCTCACACGGCAGATCATTTGAGAGAGAAAGAGGGCACCGACGAAGTAACGAAAAAGAAAAGCTTAAAAGACGTTTCGGCTCCCGCACGGGAGCCGTTTTCACAATCATTGTGAACAAGGTACAAGGCTCCCGTGCGGGAGCCAAAACGACTTTTAAGCTTTTCTTTTTCATTACTTCGTCGGTGCCCTCTTTCTCTCTCGAATATACCCTCCCGACCAGACGGTTGTCTGTCAAACCCTTGACTACGACAGATCATGTTTAAACCCAGTCAAGGTTAATGCTTCAACACTGTCGGGACGCTGTCCGAAATGGTATTAAGATGGACGCCAGCTGGCAGCACTCCAAATCAACAAGTTCTCTGTATGCTGTGCTGCTGTCGGCAGCGCAGTCGCTCCCTGCCCACTTAGCTACGTTGACGAAAGCGTGCACCCGGCTGGCGTCCGCAAAAACCATCCACACAACAACTAACCCTGGGCGTGCGCTCTGCTGCAACGAATCCCATACCGGTGCGCACATCAGAAAAAGTAAATCACAAAAACAAATCACAAAAAAAATTCGGTGGACACTCAATTTCCATTGACTGAGACACGTTCCATAGGATGCAGCAACAAAAAGTAGTCTTGGCGGCTGCCCCATCTACTAGTACGAGTCACCCAGCCTGCCTAACGGATTCTCAACAGGCCTGCCGGTACTACATTCTCGACAGCATCCCTTTCCAAGCTCTTTTAAGATCCTCCGATCCCTCACGCCTACCCCCCCCCCCCCCCCTCCTCATCCTGATAGCGTGGACACCTGGGCACGCCTCCCACCCAGGGAATGAGGCGGCACGTGCCGCCCGCGAACGTAACTTCCGGGTTTCCCGTCTGAGGACTTGGAATCCACACGACACATCCACCCTCTACCGCTCAGATGTACTGACATCTTCGTCACTGCCGCTTCCACGAACTACCGAACTACCCCCTCCTCATCCGTCGCTCACTACTTCCGAATCTTGAACGTGGCGCAGATTACAGACCGGCACTTATTTCAACTCCACCACACTCGTGCATATCCCCCACCACATTATCCTACATCTACCACTCCTGAAATTTTTCCACCGCAACAGCCAACCTAGTATGGTTCTCCCCACTACATCCCGATCCCATCCCCTCCTTATCCGCTGAGCAGTGCGAATGCGCGCTCACCAGCCTGTACCCGGAGGACCAGCGACGCCTGATCAACCGGGCCAGCCAGGCTAAGGAGGCGCACGGTTTCCTAAACTGATGACCCCCCCCACTTTTTTTTTTACTGTTTGTTTTTTCAATGAGAAAACCCAAACACTCGGCGCACGAGCGTGCATCAGAAACATAAAACACGGAGAAACGCTTCGCTAGCGCTGAATTCCCATTGGCTGGGACGTTCTATAGTGCCTGCATCAGAAATCTCTCCCGCTGTCTCTGTTAGCCTTCAGCTTCTGTAGTGGCAATGCTGCAGCAGAAGAGTGATCCCGCAACAAATAACTGGTCTGAGTCCGGAGGGACGATGTTAGTCGGGTTAAAATGCTTAGCTTGCTACGCCGGATGGATGCGGCAACAGTGATAGAGATGATGGGGATGATGTTGAAGGAGTTGATGCGCACAACGGCGTTCAGTTGTTCACAGAGAGTGGTCTAGGCCTGTGTATTGCAGGTACGCGATCAGAGCTTTTGAGCCCGTAAAGCACGTTTGGGACATGCCCACGGACCGAACACGTCCTTCAGTTTAATGTCCACGACGCTGTAGGTTATAGTCGACATCGGCAGAAGACTCGTAGATGAACGTATAGCCGAAAGAAACGGTTTTGCGCCCTCATCTCATGCTTAGGGATCCTCTCAAATTTTTTCATTGAGATTATGGGTTTGCCAGCAAGGCAGTACAGAGCGTGTCTCGGTAGTGTGCGGGACCAGTTGGCAAAGGCGTGTATTCGTAGATGTGATTCTCAAACATGAATCCACAGCTTGCACCAACAGCGTCGCTAGGAAAACCCCAGCTACCTGTGGCATCCAACCGTTGTCTGCCGTTGAAATGCAGTTAAGCAACGTGATGGGTGCCGTCGCATCTGCTGTGTACGGGCGCACAGTCCTGCCGGACGCGTGGCTCTGCTGCATACCCACCTTCGCTCCACTGCCGCTTAAATTGCCTGACCCGGCCTCCCATCAAGACTTCGGGCAGCGCTTAACTGCGACAGTGGTGGGGAATGAGGGACAATGGCATTGCCAGCCGTCGTGTCATGCTTGTGTCTCGCTCACGAGGGCTGACGCTTGGGAAGGTGCATGGGAATGCTCTCATTCAGGTTCAATTCCGCTGGCCCGTGAGCATCCCCGCTGAGCCAGCGCACGGGGCTCGGTTCCAGAGTCTAGCCGTGACGATCCGTCATCCAATCGTACCGCATAACCCGTTATGTCACGCCAGACATTTAAGTCATGGCTCATGCTTGAAGTTTGGCCAGCAGGTGAGGGCCTGGCGGTTGCTGGCTTCGGGTGCAATGCGCTTGGTCACGTGTTTTCGTAGCTTGAAACTCTGTTTGCCCTACGCCTAGCAAGCATCTGAAGAATTCTGCGCAGATAATGACAGTTCTTCTAAGCGCAGCAGTGGTGACTCCCGGCAGCAGCCGCGTCTTGTGTGCTTTTCAGCTAGGATCTTTCCTTCCATTTGCACAAACTCGCAACGTTCGCTGGCCTGGATCCACCACTTTTACTTGGAGACCGGAGACTTGATCTTTGAAGACCTCCCATTCGGCCTCCGTGCGCCGCTTGTAGGTGTCTGGGGCACCATGGATGCTTGCTACCAGCTCGCTCGAAGCCATGTTTCCATGCACATCGGCACTGCTTTCTCGCACGCGTGTACGAACGAAGCTTCGTGGTTTCTCATGTTAGCTGCCGACTTACACAACATAGACTCCTTGGGAATACTGGAGTGATGTACCGGCGATGCATGTCATGGTATACCCAGGTTACCGAGTTCAGCTGGCGAAGGACCCCGGGTTGCGAGGCGTCAAATGACGAAGTCTGAGCAACACGTGGGACACGCATAGCCCCCCTTTTGCGCTGGGCAGCCGCCAAGAATTCCCGACTTGTGGTACATCTCAATCCTTGCTCTAGAATGGCACTGGTCTGGGCGTGCACAGGCTCAACGATGGCAACGACAGAGTCTCCGACTCGCCCTGACCATTTTCGAGGACACCTCTACTGATTTAGAGACCATGCCAAAATGGTGCTATTCACAGACCTCCGCCCCCCCCCCCCCCCCCCCCCCCCCCCGATGATACCGCATGCCAAGACACTATAATGCCAACACACCTCAACCATGCACGTCATCTGGGACTGCCCCAAATTTTCTCGCTTTCGCACATTGCCCCTCCATCACAACGACACCACAACTCACACTGATCCGAAAAAACTATCAACCGGCACTGTCTACAACATTGTCATTTAGGCCACGAAAAGCGACCTTAGTATCTGCAGTTTAGCCGTGGTGGACACCATGAATTGCGCCCTCGTTTCATTTCTTTATGGACTACGTCTCAAGTGATTCAAGTGATCCCCGCCCCTCTCAGGATGACCTCTATAAGAACTGAAATCCCCCTTACGTTACCACACACACCCCTCCATCTGGCGATTGACCTTTCTTTTCATTAGAGCTCTCAGCAACAACGTCATGATCTAAGGATTATTGCCGCTGCCACCGCTGTTTTTGAACGCTGCAGACAACTCCTGGACTTCGCTGCTGAATTACGCTGTTGATCCGCCATGACTACATAAAGCACGCCGCAGTTGAAGGTTCCGATTATTCTAGACGACCTAGAGCTCTTTAACAAGCAGCAGCGTGGAGGCTACACAGCTCAGCTAATCAGCGTCTAACACGTCGTGACATTCTACGCAGACCGGCTAATGAAAAGCGACAATAAGCGTTGGGGCTTTGGAAGGACAGTTCCGTGCCCCGGCTGTGCAGGTCCATGGAACTCTGTAGAATTCCACGTCGAATTAGACGCAGGTTAGATGAGAGTAGTGTGACCTCCACAGAGCTGCCGCAACTTGCGAAATGAACTATATATTTTTCAAGGCGGAACAGCGCTAAGGCGGGCCACCACTGCAAAAAAAGGCAGACACGGAGCTTTACCACCTTGGCATGTACCAACTCGCCCAAGTTCAAACTATTCTCTATATTTTTGTATGCGTGCTTAGGGGAGTGGATGGGGGTGCTATCGTGCCTGTTTTAAGCATTCGTCACACATGCAGCCGTTGACGCCATGGGTCCTCATAAGTCACTGCAATGGTGGTAGCGGCACTGTTAGTAAGTTCCCGTTTTGGGGGAAAATATGAAGAAGAATTCTCCTAGATATACTGGTAGAACTAGAAAAAGTGCCGTAACGGAAACTTTCTCAGCATACGGATGAACTTCACAGTAAAGGTATTCGGGACACGCTTGACGTAAACTTTGTACACTTCAATTTGAGCTTCTCCGCTTTCACTACGTCTAAGTAAGAGTAGCTGCCAAAGTGTGTGGGTATATCAATATACTTATTTCGGATTCAACGGCTGGGAGCGGCTGCCGATCCGACGGCCTGTATATCGTGACGCTCACTGTAGAACTGTTGGAGTATGTCCCCTTATCGCCGGACTCCGCGGCTCGAAGAGAGAAAGCGGGAGAAAACGAAGTTGCCGTGTTTATAGCGCGCAATCGAAACATCTTGCCCGCTCCGAGTTTCTCGCTAAACTCAACCGAGTGCATAAACTGGGGCTGCAAGACACTCCGCGTCACCAACCGCGAAAAACGAAATGAAACGGGAGCGGGGAGGGAATAAGCTCGGTTGCCTTTGAGGTTTTGTGTGGAATGCAGTAGCCGGCTATTTCGGCAGCCAATTAATAATTGATACTCGCGATGGCCGAAACACGGCCGAAAGGCGGGCAAGTAAGAGATCGATGCACAAACGTACAGCGCCGATTCCCCCTATGCAAGGCCGCCGCCTATGTGCTCTGGAGTATACGGATAGAGCTGCGCAGGCGACCTACTGACCAAGCGTGCGTCACTCGATCGAGGGACAACCAGGCCGGCGATTAGCTCGCAAACACCATACACGCCGCGCGTGCACGACTGTAGCTGGCGGTTGTTTCGTCGTCTATCGGAGCAACTCGGCGCTGGACGGGCGCAAACGGCGCCGGTGTCCTCGAATCGGTATCGCAGCGTCGGGCGTGAATTGCGCCGTCTCTTAAATTCCGCCTGCTGCTCCGCGAAGGCGAGGGAGAATGTTGAAAGAGATGGAGGAGTGATGATGTGGTGGCCAGCGTCCGCGGGCAGGACTTCGCCCTTGAGGCGCGAATATCGTCAGGGAGGGGGGCGCGGTTATACAGTGGACATTAGGCGAGGACGTTGAGGGCGAAGGCTGCGGTTCATAGCCGCTCCCCTCCCAGTTTGCGAACTCGCCATTCGTTAAGAACAAAAAGAGAATGACATATGAGAAACAGTCTGACATGCTTATCTGGTCCTTTTGCGGCTACGTTAAACGTTGATGGTGATATTTAGGCAAACGGGTCTAGGTCAGACGATCACAGCGGTTAATTTGCGGTAGCGGAGCGCTATGTCAGCTCGTGCGACTGCTTTTTTTTTTTTTTTTTTTTGTCGGACGTCCGTTCAGCGTGCCACCTTTTCCTTGCGCGCGAGCAGGGCTTCATGCAGGCACAAACAGAACTCGTACTCAGTCTTTCATGTAAGGAAAAATAAAAACTGTTTCGTTTTCGCGCAGATTGCTTTCAACAGGGCTCTCATGCATGCCCTGATTAAAGTCATGATTTCATGTTCACTGTGGTTGATTTCGCTCCAAAGATGGTGATCCTCGCATTCTACTCAGTTGCGGCAATTATACCTTTAGTATAGCGCCCGGTCAGCGTAAGCAACGCCAAGCTGTGCGCCAGGGGGTTTATCTCATCACGGCCAGTTTCCGTTCTGAAAACGATCAAGCCGCATCCCCGACTTGTTTCGTTTTGTCTCTCGTTGAAGAATTGGATCTGTACCCTATGCCGCGATTCTCGTTTTCTGCTAAAAGGGCTCTGAAACGAGGCAGAGCTTTCTCTTATTAGTTGATGTTTTGAGATACTGTAAAATTTGAAGCGCTCTCTATAGCACAGTACACGATATACTCCGTGACTGGCTAAGTGTGACAGAAAGAAAGGGTGCCTCGAATACTACGGGAAGGCGGGTACGATGTTTTGAGGGAGTTCCTGCAGGGCCGTAACGCTAGGCTCAGTAGTCTAAAGGCCACACAGTTTAAAGGATCCACGAAGACAACACACGACTTCGTTTCTTTCGAAAGGTTAGCCATTTCTTACGTTACTACGTTCTTATTCTTCGGAGAAAAATATGATTAAAGAGGTTCGGGGACTTTATTTCGCTGTTCCTCTCACTGTTGTACACTACGAATATATGCCTAAATGACGCAATCAAGAAACAGAACTGTGGCTATCGCTGATTCAACCTAGAAAAATTGGCAAAACTTTGTAGCAGTTACCGCCAGCGCACACTAAACTTTCTACTAAAATCCTCCGTGTGAAATGGAGGATTAGAGTGTTGCGAGGTGATTGCACCCATTTTATTAATGTGCCAAAGCCTTATTTTGTAGTTGTGTAGCAATTCTGGGTAGCAAAAAACAAGAAAAGCGATGGCAGGCTGAACACCTCGGTTGTTTGTAGGCTGTTGGAAGAGTGAAGATGGGTGTTGAGTTGTCATTCATCAAAGTCATCGATATGACATGATAATTGAACACAAAAATTCAAGCAACATTTCCAGGCTATTTTTTCTGTCAAAAATTTTTGTAAGCCTGCATATTGACTTGTACATAGTGCGTCACTTAGTATCCAATCAGAGGTAAAATGTTTGATTTTTGCAACGAGCCCAACCAGCACCTGCCCACCGTGCACGAGACGCAGCTATTGCGGCGGCGGCATAGCATACCTATATACGCGCAGGAACCTACGTAGTAGGTTCCTGCGCGTAGGTAACAGCGCTGCTCACAAGAACAAAGCTCATGGCAAAAACAAACATACACAAGCGCGAAAGAGGACGATAGTGTGGCAAAAATATTGCGCTGTGGATTGTCATCTGCGCAGCTAGTGAAGGCGGCGATCACCAAAGGCTCCTGGCGAAACATGGAACCGCAGTTCGTGGTGAAACGCTAAAGTTCAGACCAATTGAACCTAGATATATAGTCTTTTTCTAGCAGCGTTGCTTCCGGTTACATCCACGTTGGAAACCGCGTTGCTTCCGACGTGTTTAAATGATTATCATACTCACAGTGTCTGGTGTGCTGGCGGTGCGCGTAGCCATTCAAGTATGGCCGCGTTGTTGTATCATTTAGCGGAGCAGCTCCTGTCTTTGGCATAGAATGCGTCCGATCGCTGGCTACGCGATCACCATTCGTAGGCTTCTGCCCTGTGACCTGTAAAGCCTGGAGTGTTGCCGGTGACCAAGTCGACTATTTGAAAGGCGGATGTCTGTTGAGTCCCTCTAGTGCCTTTGCTCCCGCATTTTCCGTGGTGTACTCTGCGACGGATGCAACATCAGGCGACAGGGCAACAGGGCTGCTCTGTCGACCCCGTGGATGTTGCGCAGAGTCCAGTCTTGATTCTTCGTTAGGTGATATGGTTAAACCTGGATATAACGAAGTTGACAAAAGTTCGAAATTTTTTGTTACATGCAGGTTTTTGTTACATTCAGGTTCCGAATTAAGCCTCGCGTTAATAAAGCAGAAACGAAATGAAAATGCTAAACTTAAGTATTGGTGAACTCAGCCTTCCGGGATTTATTTCACAGCGAACAACTGCGTCATTTGCGCCTGCTGCCTTCCCACGGCACTCAAAAACGCAAGGTCAGTTTACCCGTATTCACAAACGTAACTTAAGTATCACTTTTGCCTTCTGACACTTTTCGGCGCCTTCCTCTTTGCTGCATTGAAAATTGTTGAGAGGGTGCTAGCGGTATACTGTACCTGGCGGTGACGTTTTTCTTTCTCCCAGATGGCATTTAAAATTGCGAGCTAGACTTGAAAATACAAATCTTTTCGCTTTCTGGCAGCAGAACTCATCACCGACGAACAGACACCATAGATGACAGTGGAAACGCGCGACTACTCGCCTACAGGCCGGCCAAGCACCTTACCGACAGCTCACTCTCACTGAAAACGTACGTTAGTTCGCGGTGCGGGCGAAGTTCGCTAAATTAGTGCATTTCTCCAGCCGATTCTTTATAAAAATTAAAAACACTATAGGTAATCAGTGCAGCGAATTAGTTACAACGTCTTCGTTGCGTAGAGTCGCATGCAAACACATGGGTTTCAAAGGGGCTGGTGATGGGGAATCGAAAAACTTCGTCAAATCCAGGAATTCATTACATAGAGGTTCGTTACATCCACGTTTAACTGCACAGTGGTAAGTCAGCACGCAACTCACTCCCGTCGTTCTCTGAAGCGTAGGACTCGGCTTGCTGACAGGGCCTTGCAGCGTCCACCCAAGCGAGGTCTTTATCGCGACTAATCCTTTCGCTTGCTCGCTTCTAATAGCTTCTCCTGTCACTATTGTCCACAGTGGGCGGCTCCTAAGAGCAGATAGGTGTCTCGAACTGCACTTTCTTGGTGAACAGTTTGTTCGCCCGCAAGTCGGTAGCTTAACTTTCTTAGATGTATCACGGAAGCACCGTTCATACCCATATTTGCGACACTTGAGCAAATCGTGGGTACGGTAATTGCCTGGACTACAGGCTCTGTGTCTTCAAACTCTACTTTGCCCGACTATGGCTCCCGATCCAGTGACGTGCACTTACATTACAAAGGAGAAGTGGCTATCAACGCAGGCAGAACTCCTCGCAGTGCGGGATGCTCTGCTACACACATCATTGCTGATCAATCCGGCTTCACCACAGTGTGCAATTTACACTCACTCATCGGCAGCTGTACGAGAGCTTCGCAAAACTCTTACGTCCAACGAACTTCTGCTAGAAATTCAGAACATAGTGGACACTCACCCATGCCGTGTTCGCGTGTCCTGGCGCCAACGCAACAGCCACCCCGCAATGCAGGCTGCAGATGCCGGTACACACCCCGTGCGTGTGCAATTTTCCGCTCCTCTTGCACCTTCGTCAAACGCTGCTCGCCTTGCCAGTGTAAAGGAACATCTACAGCGCACCGCGCGCTCTCTATGATACCCCCGCGCAGCGCAGATCTCCCTGGCGGGTTGTCTCCCCAAGATGAGGTCCTGTCCTGCTCTGACGTCTTCGCCTGGGGGTCGCCCGCACGCCGGCTATGACGAGGTCCTGGCCTCCTCAGTACCATGACCCGTTTGCCTCCACGTGCCCCTTTTGCCCCGCTCCTGTTGAACAGGCCGCAGCAGAGAGAGCATTTGGTGTGGAGCTGCCCTGCCCTGCGAGGCCTGCGCCTTCTGCCCATCTCCTCCTGCGGCCCGCGCCCGGGACGTCCGCCAGATTTCATGGCGTGGATACAAGGTCCACATCATGGCCCCCTGTTTCCGATTCCTTCGGAAATCCGGAACGTATAACTGTTTCCTTATGCTGAATAGCAAACTTACGCAATAAAAAAAAAAAAAGGTGCCTAACGTTCTCAACGAGTACCGGCGGCCGCGCTGGGACCTGGCTGATTCGAGCCTTTTGAAACCCCCTCGAGTTGTTGGGAAAAACCGCTTCAAAAGCTCGTCGCTTGCGAGCCGGTTGCGTTTGGGTTGCCCTGTGTTATTGGGTCCCTCAAACGTTGGGTTCTAATGGGTGTACGTGGGAAGGAGAACGCGGGAACGGATGTGAACACGCGCACCTAGGAACAAGCGGAGCATGCGCATCGGCTGCTAGAAAAAAGGCGTGGCGTACTTCCGTGCGACACCAAATGAAATGAAAGCCAGCTTGCACAACGGTGCAAGCCTGATGTCACAGCAGAGCTGTGTTCGTCTCACTAAGCTAAACTCAGCGAGCGCCATATAAATCACTTGGAACATAGTATATGGCACTCCTCAGCAGAAGACCAAATCAAACGCAAAGTGTATAAGTGCTTTATTTGTCCAGTGCCCACTTCAGTCTTCGTATACTTCATCGTGCGCCACCGCAGTCTTCATCGAGCGCTCCCTAGCCGCTGAAGACCTGCACTACTACTTGTTCTGGGCGATTGCATTCTCGCCTGGCAGCGCGGCGCACTTCCAGGTAAGCCGCCTCTCCTTCGGGAGTCCGGATATCCCTTGGTCGCCCCATCCCCCGTGTGCGCGGCCCCGAGTCGGAGAAAGTTCTACCCCCACCGCCACGGCGGTTACGAGTTTTTTAAGCGCAGGTGGTTGCACCTAACAACGCGGAGCGAGTGACGTCAAGAGCAGATGACAGTCGTTTTCTTGGCCACGCCGTTTGCTCAAACGCTGACTGGCACGCATGCGGTTCTTTTGTTCCAGCCTCTACTTTCGAATTTTTTTACCAATTCTAGCTTGTATTTACGTGCTCTTTCTTCATTCAAATGCTTAAAGGCCAACTGCCCTAAAAATTTCAATCTCTTGAAAACGTTATTTCCGTATGGTCGGTCTAAAAAGACTGCAAGATACGAAATATAGCAGCTGAAATACCCGTATCCGCGGCGCAAACGACCATCAAAAAATTTGGTGCCCTCCCACTCTGTGAAGAAGGATAACCTGCGAAGCTGGATGCAGTGTTCGGAATGCCCGACACAAAACACGCTTGTTTGTAATCTGATTATGACGCTCAACGCGCCGACGCTACACACGCGATGGGGCGGCCGCAGTGGAGGGCTCCGGATTAATTTTGACCACCTGGGGATAACTGTGCTACCGCCGTTGTCAGCCGATTACGCAATTGTGGAAGAGGCATTGGGCGGTGGCGAAAAGAATAACAATTGTGAAAGAGGGGTCGGCGGTGGTGAGGAAGAGCGCCGCAGCGGCGCAGAGTAACGCGGCTTCACCGGGATAATTACTTGAAGGGGGAGGGGGGGTTAGACTGATAGTGCTTCGCAGTAAAATCGGAAATTCTGAAACCGAAATTGAAAAGAGCGCGGATATTACAGCCAAGCTGAAGTGACGTTCCAGCCAGCCCAGCCGACGAGCGAGCGGCCGCACGCGCCTGCCGGCCGGAGTAAACCTGCGCGCAACGCTTCTCCCTTGCCGCAGCCCTAGGAGAAGCGCGCCCATCCAAAGCCTTCTAGAAACTTCGGAGCTCGACCGGTTCTCCTCGCTGGCCGCAGGAAAAAGCGCTGGGCCGGCTGTAATGTCACTTCCGCTTCATGGGTGTTTGCGCCGCGGGATCCGTCTGCGCTGCGACGAGAACGTTTCTAAGTAACAACTCATTTCACGGGGCTACCAGTCATGTCTCAATTGGTTTCGTGGTACAAGGTGTACGCTCAAAGTAAATTTGGCCGAGGTGAAATGGCCATTAAGTTTCTAATTTACAGCTTTGTGTAGAGTGCGCATTAGCCCTAATCTTACGCCCGCGATTCCTGGCCAATCCCCCACATGGGTACGTGCCGCCGGGCGCTCTTACGAGACGCATGCTCACGTGCGCTCGGCATTTTCTTGTTTTTTTTTTTTTTTTTCTGTTCATTGACGGCACAACCAAGAGCTTAAACAGCCCTGCTGTTAGAAGTAGCGCTAGAGGAAGGTGAAAGCCCCAGGTCTAATAATTGACACTTTTTAGTGTCCGATAACTCAGTAACTAACGCTTCCGGAGGACGTTCCAGCGATTGCGCGTGTAAAATAACACCCTTTGAAACTCTGTCACCGTGTGTCGATATTTCAGCGCACGTTATTTCCCAGGTGGCCTAAATTAACTCGTACACCGCGGTCCGCGCAGTACGCGCGCTTCATAGCGAAGGTGTCTGGCTATGGCGTGTAAAACACCCCAAAATTTGTTAATTCTGAATTAAAAGCGCGATTCCACCGATACATCACCATGTGTTATAGCGAGGCAATTATAATTCATATTGTCCTATATCGTCTCATACTCTTACTCAAGCCATCTGACGGTTTCTCGTTTTGGTCGAAGGTTGCGGTTTGGTCTAGGGATCCGCGGGAAAAACATGCTTTTTCCCCCGCAACCCAGCCTTGGTCATCAGTAGTAATTCTACCTATTTATGTATACCATATATCTCGGCGTCCAACTGCGCTCCTGTCGTGCAACATCCGAAACTCACCCAGCCCTAATTATTGAAGTGTTCATTTCTAGATATTCTCCCCTTCCCTTTCTGAACACTATAGTTCTAGCCAAAAGCGCGACGTACATTCCTCGCGCCTGTGTTTCACTCAGAGGTGGACTACTTTGGAAGGGGGAGGGGGTGAGTTAATGGGAAGGGCATGGTCACGAGTTGGATGGAGTCTGTAGTTTCAAAGATTTTTATAACAGTTTTTCAGACTTCTTGGGTAAACCGATCGCGCCCATTAGTTCCCCCTGAATCCGACACGACACGCGCGTGCTTTGCATTGCTACCGTTGAGTACACATCCCCGTAAAATTTCTCACATCGTGCCCTTGCTGCCAGTCAGATGTCAAAACTGTACCGAGTGCCAGCGCGGCAGTGTCGGCATCTTTCGTCGATTTACGTAACGGCATGGAAGCCGCGGGATATTTGAAACTCATTTCCGCGTGGCGCGAGCATTCATTCCAAATGAACACCCGCAGGGCGGAGGATGATAGCGTGTGTTTCTTAAAGCGAAACCTACCTTAGTAGGACCGATGGTGTCGTGTCGAAAAACTGGCGCATTTCCTAAACCATGGACCTTTCTTTGGTCAACCGGAAAGCTCTCAGAAGATATCTGGACACACGGCGCGTGCGTGAAACCGGGCTTCCATTGTATCAAAACAGCTACTTGAAAATCGCGACAAAAGGAACCATCATGAAGAAGGATTACAATAGTATGCCTTTGTCTCATAAACCACGTATCGGCCGAGTTAGATCGTTCGTAGATGCATGCGTTTACTTAGTGCGCGAAAAATTGTCGCATCGATAGTTTGGTTCTTCATTAGCGATTTAGGTCTTCGAAGGTTTGACGACAGATTGGACGCGCCTTCAGCGCAGGCTGAACGCACTTTTAAGCTTTCGCGCTTCTCTCGGCTTTCTTTAGGAAGGGGTGGTAAACTTTTATGTAATGTGCAGGCTACTCCATTTCTCACCTGATCAACAGCTCGCCAGGCATGTGCACGGGTCCAGCGAAGAAGGGGTGGGGATAAGCAGGGGAAGGCAGATGTTTTTCCGTGTCATCATCATCATCAACACCACGCAGCTGGGGTGATGTATTTCTCGTGTATTCGACGTCTTTTAGCGCCGATATCCCATAACCCTTTATTTTTAGGTAGAACGCTGCAAAGTCTTTCTTTTTTGCACTCTCTATCTGTGGATACTCTCCTTTATTTTGAACAATGAATTAAACCTGTACTCTGTCTTTGCTTTCCTCACACATCAGCAGGCCCCCTCGCGCCGAGTCTTTTCTTCCTTGGTGAATAAATACCCACCTGCCTTCCCTATTTGCATCTAGGCTTACGCCATGCTCGCAAGGGCCGGTGCGCGCGTGTGGAAAGAGGGAATGGATGCGAAAATACCACCCAAGGTTTGGGAATAAACGTGCACATAATACTTCACATAACCACAAATACTTCAATTCAAACCCTCGACAGTGATGCCCCATCCATGCTTGCTTCAATGGGGGTGCAGCCCCCGCCGCAATCTGCAGTCATGTTTGCCCAGTGCCCTGTGGCAATCACTTGCTCCTGTCGAAGTACCCTGCAAGTGCATGTCGAATTTTCAGTTTGCAGAATCTTAAGCCAGGTTGGCTAAACGGAAACACTTAATGAATTACTGTCTTATTTGAATTGAAGACTGTGCAGCTTGTAATTCTCATGGCTTTTGTTCAGCAACCAATGCGGTTCCTCGCAATTATTGAGAAATAATTAATTGAAGCTCTCCTGTTTTCTGCCATTCCAGTTTTTTCATTTTTTATCATGACATAATAAGCTTGTCGTAAAGCGCCCAAAGCAAGCCAGTGACCAATTTTCAATTTTACATGATCGTCGACCGTCACCTTCCTGCAAGCCTGTTTTCGTTGGCCTTTACTTTTGTTGCAGATTGGATGCCAATCAGAAAAGGGTTGAACTTTGATGCCACCTTGAGGTAAAGCTTGCCATCTAGCCCCACCACACTATATGTCCCTGGTGAAGCTTTCAAAGGAGGTGCTGTAGCCTGGGAGCTTGTGTACTAAATACCTGCGCAAGTTCTACAGTTCATACCACTAGCTAGGTGCAGCACTGTGGAAGCTACATTGCTGTCAACAGTGCGCCCACTGAGGGTGCCTAACTCGCCGTGAAGGGGGTCCTGAAAGGACATTCCCTTCTCCCCTCTCGGCAAGTGGAACTGCAAGGCGCCTTTTGTCGCTTCCTTTGCGGTGAGTTAGGCGCCCTGAGGGGGCGGGCTGTTGACAACAATGTAGCCTCCGCAGTGCTGCACGTAGCTTGTGGAATGAACTATAGATGCAGTTGTAGGCTGTCACTTTCAGGCATATTGCTATAATAATCTCCAATTCTTCTTCTAGCTGTTGCATACATATGAGTTAGTGGCAACGATATGCTCTCAAATTCACCTTCAGTGGGTTGTGCCCCCTTGTGTCCATTCTATATTTACCACGTCGGCACGGCAGTTGAAAAACACAACCTAGCCTGTTGCTAGCAGTGAAAATGAGGACATCTTCACAGCTGGATCCATCAAGCAGATACATTGGCGGCACTACTCCCTGGTCCGAGAAATTCAGCACGACTTCATGGTGCCCTCACCGTTATTCTGTGTGTTATGCACAGAATAACATATCGTTACATTATTTTGTTTACGCAGCATATACAAAATGTACCAGGTAAACTAGTCCACATATGGCAACTTGGCATACACACCTCATGCTGTTTGTGAATTCAGGCAACAAGTTGAGTTACTTGTGCCAAATTTTTTTGTCATTTTTTATCACGTACAAAAACCAGGATTTATTGGAAAATCCTAAGCTACGACAGAAGAGGAGTTCTGAGGAAACACCGGCAACAGATTTTGACGAATTCATAGCGCAAAGAACAAGGACAAGAGGACACACAACACAGCGCTAACTCCCAACTAGTTTTGTTTCACATACACGCACATATAAGTACACAGCCTACCCGCACCATGGCTGCAACATGTCAGCATCGGCGGTGAGAGTGGGAAGTGAGTGCGGGTAGGCTCTGGATACTGATATGTGCGTGTATGTGAAATAAAACTAGTTGGAAGTTAGCACTGTGTTGTGTGTCCTCTTTCTTGTCCTCGTTCTTTGCGCCATGAATTCGTCAAAATCGCCACACCAACTTGCCCAAGGATCCGTACCATCAACAGAGGAAAAGCATGTACGTGTTCTACATAACAGCTTTAACTGTTTTGTTTTCCTCCCTTGTCTGCTTTGAGATCAAATTAACTGTGGATGAGGTCATAGCAGTGCACGAGGGGTCACTCCCCCAGTGGGGAGGTAAAAGCTCGCAAGGCATTACACACAAGTCAGGCCATTAATGAACCGCATTTATTCCTTTCAATCTTTTTTTTTTTTCAGAGGCAGATAAAAATAGTACACAACAACCTGCATCGCGTGAAGTGTGTCTTCCTTTTGATGATGTCGACTGACCACCAGGCAAAAACACACACCGTTACCATCTAAGTCCTCCTCATCAACATCTAACACAGTGTGCGTTCAGGCCTTGTGAAAAAAAAAAAAAAAAAAGAAGTACAAGGATGGGGAGAAAAAAAGGGCGATACATACATACACAAATGAAATACTGGTGTTCGAGAGGGAAAAAAAAAAAAAACATTTGTGAGGGAAGAGGCTGGCATGAGTTTCTCTCTTTCTCCCTTCCCCACAAGTCTCGCACAAAAGCCCCACATAGGACTTGCAACATTTAACACAAGATGGGTTGTTGTTTCAAACTTGCACACTGTACATAATTAATTTAACAGTTCAGCCGCTCGCGGTAAGTCTTATCTCGTGCTCCAGATAATTATGCAGAGCTTTTTCGGTGGGGCACAAGATCAATGAGCGACTAACGTGCGTTTATGTTCATATGTTCATAATGACTCTTCCAGACGGCTCCAACTTCTAACTTGCACAACCAGAATAACAAGATCTTTCCCGTCTTTCTAAGCCCCTGAGGGAAATGTCACCTCTTACAGGGACACCGTGGCTAGTATTTAAGGGGGGACGCGGCTTTCAACTTCGGAAAAATGACCAAAACATCGTTTTTTTGAAACCCACATATTCGGCTTCTATGTTTCCTATTCTGTGCGTCTGCAAAGTTTTTACGCTGAAAAGCGTCGCAAAGTGGCATAAAAAAATACTTTTGTCAGGCGCGGTGACAAACTATCAGCGCAAAAGGGCGAAAAAACGGCAATTTTCGGAGCGCTCTATCTCCGCAACGGTGCCACCGGGCGCGGCCATTTTGATATGGTTAGATCGGCCGAGCGATCGTCTTTCCCGTTCCGCTCGTCTCTTTTATCTTCGTTCATTCACAAACGCACAAACGGCAGAAAAGAAACGACGCACAAACGAAGCTAGAAATAGATGCTGAAGCGGTATTGGTCCTCCGGTCGGGGCGCTGAACTACGACCCTCCCGATTGGATGTCGCGGGCGCAACGCAAGATGGCGGCCGCCTGAGCTGCGTAGCGAGCGGATTGAGTTCATTTTCGCCGCTTCGCTCGGCCAAGTTTCTGTTCAATCTGTGGTATTCAACACGGACGTTATCGCGATGGGAATGCCAGAGATAACGAGCCAGATTACGGGAAGTTGTGTGGCTCGAAAGGCGGAGGTCATCGAACGCTTCGTGGTGCGCGTGACTCTACCGTCGCCAGACCCCGGAGGGTGACGCGGTGTGCGCGCTTGCGATAGCGGTTCGTGAAGTGAACTTTTAGTCGGATTTGCGATGTTTACACGCTTAGTTATTGCTGTGTTTTGACTGTGGGCTCGCTAGCCTTGAGAAAGAAACGGTCGACGCGTCAAACGCTGCGGCGCGCACGGCATAGCCGACGCGCATTGGAGCATCACATGACTGGGCAACCGGTTACGATTGAACGCCAGTAGTTGTAATTAATGCCTGCGACGTTAGTTTTAATCTTAAAAGCGACCTGACCAGCCATATCAGGTATAATCAAAGCTCGATATGTCGCGGTAAGCGTGCGCTGCGATGCGCGCGAGCCATATCGCCTTTCTTGCGCAACGTTTCCCGTGCACTTGTAATTTTCATGCAAACAGGTTTGAGTTAGTAATATAGGAATAAAAATATGCTCTCTGCGTTAAAAATGTACGTTACTGTGGCAGCATTTAACAGTGATTTTTTTAGGGAAATTATTGATACCATTGCTCAGGGCATACTAGCTGTGCTGCGAGAAATATTGGATGCCTTGAATGTCAAAAGTAGTAAAAAAAAATATGCTCTTGCATTGAAGTTGGGAGTTATGCAGAATACTCTACCAAGCTTCAAAGTAGCTCATTTTCAACCTTGTGGTATGCAAACTTTTGGCAATGAACACCTGCACTATGAGTACTAAGTTGCTGTGCCAGGCAAGATAAAACATGAAAAAAAAGCCAAAAATGTTCAAATTTAAGTTTAAAAAATGCTTAACTTGTTGCCATGGTGACAACACTGCAAAAGGAGGTTGTCCAGTGCGATACAGCCAACCAACTAACCTACTTTGCATTGAAAGCCCATTGAAACCCATCTCCCCTCCGTTTGGTTTGCAAAGGGGGGTATGTACTCTTCACGGAGGAGCTGAAAATGATGTTTTCTGGAAAGAGAAAGGCTGAAAAGGCACTCCAATTTCAAGGCAAGGCCTTCCAGAAGCCCCATGTTCAAAAGGACATGAAAGGCTACAACCGTGACGACTTTTGATATGTGAAACCTATGTTGCAACTTCGGAAGCCGTTTTCTCAAAACAGTTTTTTTTGCCACCTGTGTCGCTTGTCCCAGGGATTTCTTCGTGACCGCTGGGTCTATTTTGATTCCGTTTCTTGCATTACATTCCTTGATGAACTGTTCAGGTCGTGACACTTTTAGTTTTCCAGATTTGTTTTTTGTGATTTTTTTATTCAAATAATCGTTCACAGTTGACATGCCTGTTGCACATTAACCTCTAAAAAAATGAAAACTAAAAAACATTGTGTTGTAAAAAAAAAATTCTAAAACTGTCACGACCTCGTCCATTCATTTGGGAATGCAAAGCACTTCGAACAAGTTTTCTATCGTGTTTTATAAGCTGCTCAAGCTCGGTACAAGCGGAACAGAAAGAAAATTTCATACATAAAAAAGTTATCAAAATATTAACTTCAAATTTTTGTGGTGTTATCACAGAAGCATTTCCAGTTGCTGTGCCAATTTTCATCAAAATCCACAAAGAAATAAAAAAGTTGATTTTGAAAGCCACGTCCCCCCTTAACTTTAACTGCAGCTTAAACAATCAAGATGCCCTAAGGATGCTTGGCCAACGCACTTTCCATGGCTTAACTACAAACGCTATGCCTTTCTTGGAACAAGTTATTTCAGAAATACCGCAGTTTACTTCTGTATTCGACTGCGGAGGTTGACAGAGCTGTTGACAAAAGGCCGACTGCAAAACATAGCCAGGTGCGAATAGCTTTACAGTTTTGGCTCCTCTCCCGTATTGACCAGCTGCCCACACACTGAGGGCCCCGATGATTTTAGCGCTAAGCTACAGTGGCCTTAAGTACTAGGCAAAGGGCTAACACCCCCAAACAAGGCAGCCATGCCCGTAGTGGGAGCCCGATCTGTGCCAAAGCCTTAAAAACGTCTGTCTTTCAACAATTTTGTCCCTTCACTCAATGCCACACCGTTTCTCTAAGAAGAACAAGCCACAAAATTACAGCTCAAAGCTTTCAGAAGCAGAAAGGAGCAGGTTGGTACAAGAAGTGACTACGTAACAAAAGGCAGTGTATTCTATTCTGCACAACAAATCTCTAAAAACCTCGTGGCGCAAGTACACCGGTGCTAACAAAGGATATATATTAACCACTTAGGCAATTTTTATAACGTGTCTCAAAGTCCTCATGAGCATCTAAGTGGGAGAGCCTTTAAGTTGACTATCAAAGCTTCCAAGGATTGCTGGTAATTCTACATTGGACCACACCGGAACTCTGCAATAGCACAGTGCAATTGTGACATTTCTTACTTCAAACACCAAGGAAACTCGCCTGCAGCTTCTAATAGACCGAGATATCACGGGCAATTCTCCGTACAGGATGCTTGAAGGCATTCTATGCGCGCACTACTTGCCACAACAGACATTTTGTACACAAGGCATGAATGGTGTCCTTCAACACAATATTTGCAGCCAGCATTTAAGGCTGGCAAACGCAATGCTGCGAAAACATCCAGTTTTCCCTTTGACTTTGGCAAGCAGTCTCATTCTTGGCGGCAAGCAAGGGCAGATACCTTCACAGTCCAGTTTACAGTGATTTTGCATCAATGACTCAGTGACTCTATGAGCCAGTGAGACCCGTAAGTAGTGGCAGGCGGCACAAATTCATTGCACAACAATGACAACCACAAACAAAGGCGCTGAACACCCGCCACAGGGAGAAAAGAAACTCTATAAAGAAGGAGTAAGAACCGTATTGCACTTCTGTGAAATTTTGATCAACTTCATTTCTCGGTAAATCATAGCGTTCTCCTTTTGATCTCATAATCGGACTATTAGTGAGGCCAGTCATGTTATGCTGATGACATGACGAACACGATGACCAGCATCATTCGACTCTGCCTCCACGAGGAAGGGGGTCTTTCGATAACTCTGAATGGGGGTAAAAAAAAAAAAGGAGCACAACAAAACACAGCAAAAAAATAAAAGAAAAAGTGAGAAATGTACATAAGAACGAAGGAGGGGAAACTGAGCTCTCATCAAAGTAGCTTGGCACACACAGGCGTGACAAATCCCACGGAAAATACGAAGGGGAGACACACACACAAAGAAACGAAGGATGGCGTCTCAAATACTGCAATGCAAAACAAGGTGTACCGTCGACGTCTCCCCATGGCACATGTGTACTCTCTCGCTGCGTTGCCTCCCTCTCAACGACAGAGCAATTTGCGGGCGCACGGCCCAGCTGCTTAAACATATGAATATATATATACTATGCGCAACATTCATATACTCTTTTTTCCCTCTTTTACTATACACACATATGCAATATATTATCTGTGAAAGGCGAGGAGGAGATGCGTCCTTTGCACAAGAAAAGGGGGGGGGGGAGAGAATGTAAGGGGAGGGAACCCACAATGTAGAGGGAAAATGACAAGAAATAAACACTGCTACAACGCGCGACAGAGATAAGAGTAGTAATAATAATTATAATAATAACCATCATCATCACGACAGGAGAGAGAAAAAAAAATGTGCACAAGAAAATGGATAAGAACACTGCAATATATTAAAAATCATTTGCTAGATACAAATGCAAAAAATGCGCAGCTACTTTCAATGTGCACTGCTGTGCGCTTGCCTCCACAGTGGCCAGAGAGGAGGAAGCCGAAAGACAATTTGTCACGCACACACCGGCGCAAAGAAGACTGAAAGGAAGGAACGACGACGCAGCCCCCCCAGGTGAAACGTTATGGGACGTCATGCCAGCCTTTTCCCCAGACACCCTGTGCACTTCTAAATGTCTAGCCTTCAGGGACAAATAAATTAAACAGGCCATTGTTAGAGTGAAGGGCGTGAGATGCCGCCGACAGCTTGGTTGTTGTCATCGAGGAGTAACGAGGTGAAGCGCAAAAACTCAGCGACTCCTTCCCCATGGCTTGCCCACGATGGGCGTTTGTCTGACACAGCCCTCAGTATAACTTAACCGCCAGCACGTGGCAGCAACAGCTAAGAGAAAGCAAGAGTATCTAATCTACAGCTAACGTGTCCAGGCTTTCTGAGTGTTACCACCCGTTTGTCTCACCAATGTCCTCCACGAGCCTTCCCGGCTCCCTAAGCTTGCACATTCTTGTACAGATTTGAGTAAGGCATTGTACGCATATGGTTGAAAAAAAAAATCATCACATTGGTGTGTGTCTATGTCTGCGTGCAGAACGCGTGCCAACAGCTTTCTGGCAGAAGAAACGAGGAGTGCTCAATCTGTCTACGAAGGTATTCTGCCAGTACCCACATTTTTCTGCTTCTTTCTTTCCCTTCGTGTTCCAAAAGCTGTCGCTAGCTCTCCTACACAGATCGCTAGCTCTCCTAGGGAGATGGTGCAGCGTAGATGCCCAAGGGGGCAGTGCTGGGAAGGGCACGGCATGTGCAAGTCTCTAGACCTTTCAGCCAGTCACTACAGTTCTCTTTCGTCCTCACTAACACATGGCAACTCATGACTCTAAAAGTGGACACTGCAGCAAACAAGGAGAAGAATGCGGAGACGAGGCACAAAAACTTGAAAATGCCAGACGAAGGGTGTAAAAAATGAGCATGCCAGAGAGATGACACAGAATGAAAAGAAAAACCATGGCAGCGAAGACTTCACCTCAAGCAGGCCCTATTTGCTCCATCCATTTGTTTTTTTATGCGGGGAAGTGGCCATACACTTTGTGGTGCAACACCAACGGGGCGATAAAGGGTGGCCGCGAGAGACTCGCACAAGAACTGTCAAAGGAAGGGGGAAAAACGGACATGAGCTGGTGCATCACGTATGAAATATACTTTATATGCGCGTGTACATGTGGTGTGTGTGTGTATGAGTGTATAATATATATATATATATATGTATATTCAGCGTGTAAACACTGAGACCTCAAACAGAAACAAGGTTGGTAGATAGGTAGTGTTTGCCCCATTCGTGGCTTTGCCATTCCCGTTTTGTCTGTCTCTTTTCCCCACCCCTGTCCAAAGGCACACAGCACTACATTCACTAGAACACATGCACTTTTCGGAACACGCACACGAGTAGTGAGAGGGAAAAGGGGGTTTGTGGTTTCATGTTTACTCTTGCGCTCTCGCTCTCTGCTCCCTCAGCCTCTCCCGCACGGAGCGCCGCAAAGTGGTTGCCACGGAGAACAGACCGCGGAACGGCTGGGTAACGGGAAAACAGGACGTGCCATGCGCTGTATGACTGGCAGATTTACCAAAAATATGGTCTCGTCGACAGAACGCGTGCTCTCTCTATCTAAACAACAGGCAGGACGTGCAGGCGGTTCCGCGTACAGTTTGTGTGCCGCATCTCCCCAAAAAACAACCTGGCGCTACACGCTCTACCGGCAACGACAACAAACCGGGTGATGCTGCCCTCTCAACGACAAACTGACTTTGGTATGCAAAAACGACGTGCCTCTCTATACAAAACAATCTCCACCGTTCGGCTACACACTCTCTGCCTTAAGGTTCGGAAAGGGGGTCGTGCTCGCTAGCTGTCTCACTGCTGTGCTTGCCCTACGTGACGCGCAGCCCTCTTGGCTTCTCGACCCGGCTGAACGGCCGGTGGCGCAGGTCCTGGCATTTGTTCGGCCCTGGTTCAATCCCACGGCAACGCTCCCTTCGTGCTTTCCAGCACTGCGGGCCTCACAGCAGCTTGTACTTCCTTGCTCCAAAAAGGAGAAGGCAAACACTGTTTTAATGTGGCGAGCACCCCCCCGAGGGCTGCGTTCAATGAGTGAAACACGAGTGGAGCTCAAGTAGCTGTGCCTTGCACGTGTTAAGATTGTTGCTGACGCCTTTGTCTACGAAGTTTGTCTATCCAGTTTTTTTTTTATTCACCCTAGCTAATGAGAAAGAGTGCCATGGGTGCAGTGAAACAAACAAAAAAAAAAGGTCCTAGAAGTGCGTCTCTCGATCATCCACCCGCTGGAGCCGCCAAGTCGCTAGCCCACGGCCAAAGTCGACAACAACGAGGCCGGGGGGCGGCGGCGGGCACAGCCGCGCCATCCTATGTACATGGTTTTGGTCTTCATCACCGACGCCAACAAACGAGAAAACGAAAGAGCCCGAACGTGTTTGGCTGCCAAATGGAGCCACGACTCTGCTCCCTGTAAACCTTAGGGTTGCGGGGGGAGAGGTGTTGTGCCGGGCACGAACACAAGAGCAGGGAGGGGCAACCGTCGTCCTCCCCCCCCATGGGAGCGCACTTACAACGCCGCCCCCGCCGCGGTCGGCCGGAGAAGGGAGGAAGAGACGCACACTCTCAAGTAGACTCGGGATTGGAGCAGGAGAGGAGGAGGAAAACCCCCGGAGGGGGGGCAGGCAGCCCCGGCCGGTTTACGTCGGCCACCCGTCGGCCGAGAGGCGTGGGCGCTTGGCACCGTCATAGTCGCCGCTCGGATCTGGCGAGGAAGACGTCGACGGGGTCAGTGGGGGCTGTCCGGGTGGTGACAAGTGGCCTGATGGGGGTCGAGTGTTGGAGCCGTGCAGGCTGTCACCGCCCCCTCCTCCTCCGCGCGGTGGGGAGATGGGCTCGCTCTTGATCCGAATGGGCAGGGGGGACGAGGCAGGTGGCGGCGTGGCGTTGCCTAGAGACAGGTGGCCGCCCAGCACACTGGGGCTCCCACTGCACGCACAGGGCAGCCACGGGTCAGACACGGGACTCGAAATGGCGCTCATTTGTTCGGCCGTCACAGGAAATACAAACTGTGCCTGAAATATGCAACAAAGTGAACCTCTGTTTGTCCTGCACCTCAAATGTCTGCTTTGTTAGCATGTCTTACAGGAACAAACAAGACAACATATACGTCTGCTTTATCTAAAAGATTGGACAGTTAACACCTCACTACAATTTTGTCCCACCAAAAAATGTTGCTTTGATTGGATAACAATCCAAATTTGCATGTAGATGGCTCAAATTTTCAGTTTTGTAATAAATAAAGATAAAATGTACCAAAAGTTCTAGGGAAGTACTGAAAGAAGCAGACAAGAACTGGCAGGCAGTATGCCCACTAAATACTAATGGGTGCAGTGCAGCAGGAATTTGAATTCAGGCTATAACCATTTAACCTAGCGAGACCTGGTAGCTCCCTTTGCCTGTGGTGTGGCCACACATTCCACGCTTGCTTCAGAGGATGAGTTTCAAACCTTTCTTTCAATTCTGATAATGTCACGCAGTTACAAGAGCCACATAGCATTGGCACCACGTCTTTAGTTGCCTGGAAATATCTGCACCATGGTGATTTTCTAATTCTGTAAATGATACAAAACAATCACCAACACGATCACCCTCATGAATAGCCTTTTAATGTGCACTGCAGGACAAAAGCCTCCCCGATAGACTTCCGACTGCTCCAATTCTGCACTATCCCAACCCATTCTTTGTCCCTGAATTTTCGGATCTCATTCTTACATTAAGCTATTCGGCTTTCCTGACCTTTAGTCCCGTGCTTCCATAGCCAAACTGTTATTTGGGTGTTCCATATGCTGTCAATCCATTCCATGCCCTGCCGAACTACACTTTTTCCTTGATTCGAGCGAGGGTGTCTTCCACCCTACTGCATTCCCTAATGTACAATGCTTGTTTTTTATTCCCAAGCCTTACTCTTGCCATCCATTTTAAATTTTAAGCTCAATAATTTTGAGTTGGAAGCCCATAATACTATGGAATGTGAATTTGTTTTTAACAGCAACAGGAAATCAGTACAAGCTGCCCGGTGAATACAAGGAGTGCTTCTAGGCGTATCTTCCTTCCCTGATTATGCAACATAACTACATGCAGTCCTTAACGGGACCCTGCAACATTCGTTGAGCGGTGCTGTAAGCCTGCATGATATTTAGATTACACTGCCGGGAAAAACCAACGGCGCTCTCTTCAATTTTTCTCGTTATGCACCTCTAGCATGGCCTAAACGACGTCATTGAGGCTATGGCTGTCCTATTGGCTGTCGCTAGTCAACTTCGCGGCTTATTTCTCGCATTTCCTGAGGCGATCCGCCGTCGTCAGCGCTGTGTACCAACCTCTTCTATGCCTGAACCTGTACGCACAGTTTTGGCGATTCTTTTGTGCTTTGAGTGCACACGGAGTTTGAGTGACAAACTCAATACTCCCATTTCAACCAGACCACTCGACAACAAACGTTTACAGCTTCAAAAACGCCCTACCAGCCTGAGCGCGCTTGCAAGCAGGCAGTCATGCCTGCTTTTTTGTGGCACCAGACCACAAATAGACCCCAAGGAGAAAACTCCCCAGCATGTTCCCCACGAGCCGCCCCCCTCTCTGGGAGAGAGCGCTATGAAAGCTACAATCCCTCTAACTGGCCTCATTCCAGCCTTTTCAACATGCCTTAACACTTCCGCAGTAATAAGTTGAAGGAAAAATCAGGCAATCCACACAAGGAATAACAGGTGACCCGAAGCAATGACGTTTAGCGAATTTCAGTCACTTGACAAGCTCCGTCTGGCTTTGAGCTCTACAGTGACTTGTAATCTTGGTGCCAGAGACCAGGGTGCTGGCAGAGTAAGCAGGTTGCTTACTCGCAACTTTCCTAAATCCCAGCTTTTCAAAACAATTCCGTCAGTGGTTATAATCTCTGCCACAGCACTGGGCATTGCAGACCGCACAGATATTTAACAATCCGGCAGAGGACAGACAAAGGCACCCTCTGATCTGTTTCTGCCACCTCCATAAAGTTACAAACTGTCCCAGAGAAGTAGGCAGTGTAGACAGGGCAGTGGACTATAAATGCTGAACATTGTACAGTTCAAAATCACCACAGCTGGCCCTGCGCGAGCTACTGCAATAAAAAAGAAAGGGCCCATCTCCTCGCGAGGGGGACTCGAGTAAATGCGTCGCATAGGGGGTGGGTGTATTGCGTTAACGTTTAGTGTTTGGGGAGCTGGTGGTAGTGAATGCGTTGTATCAGCAGCTTCTTGACGTAGTTTGAATGAGTCAAGGATATAAGGCGCGTTCGTAGCCTTTCATTCTGTGTCGGCTTTGTGGCGCAGTGGGTAGAGCACCATGTACCTTGCGTTCCGCGCGCAGGGTCGTGGGATCGAAACCAGGCGCCGGTAAGTATTATTTTTTTATATAGTGTAGGGGGAGGGGTGCGGACCTGTTGTTGAGAGCGAGGAGGGTAGCGTGATGCGGGAGAGGAAGAGTGGGGGAGAGGGCGCACCTGGAACGGCTGTTGCGGACGCCGAGGCACGCCGACAACGCCGGGTGACATCGTGAGTTAAAGGAGCCATGAAGAGAAAATACAACTTCGTTTAATTTGAAAGAACTAGGATTCAGTATCTCACTCAGCTCGATTACAGACACAAAAGATGTTTTTTAACGAAAAAAAAAGCAAGAAGTATTTAAAAACTTTCAAATTTTGCGCCACAGTGACGTGTTATGAGCAAGAATGACGTCATACGGGCCAGCAATAAAACATAATTTTCAGTGCGTTAACTGCACGTTAGCATTCAAGTGATGCAGTCAAATGGAACTAGAGGCCCCATTACAGACGTCCAGTCATGTGTCGTTGCTACAGGTCAGTTAGGCGGCCGCCAATCGCACAAACAAGGTTCTGTGACGTCATAGAAAAGTTGCGGGAAACTGGCTAGGGGGTCGCGACTGCTTCACACATTTTCTTTAATATCTCCGTTATTTGTTCGAAGATTGCGATGATATTGGTATCATTGTTATCGGGACTAAGCCGTCTTTCTAATAAACCCAACTTGTATTTTGTCTTCATGGCTCCTTTAAAGAAATGCTCTGCATTTAAAAACTGCCCCAGTCTCTTCAAAGGACTGTCAGCCTGCTGGGGCACCTGAACCAAAAACACCCCTCTCTCCATCCCTCAAAATGAGCCGTGCGGGAAGAGAGCAGCCTCCCCACCTGGAGTGTGCCTGCATGGCCCCGGAAGGCACTGCAGCGCTGGCCAGGGGACCTTGAGTCGACCAGCTGTGCATCAATCCCGGGGAGTTGAAACCCGCTAGGCCAAGCTCGGGGTTCAGCTGGAAGTCCGCTGCAACGCAACAGAGACAGGCACGGGCACCACATCTTCAGCGCAAGCTCTCCGACCGCGCCGTCACATACACATCCACTCAACTAGCCGTGTCGGTGCAAGTAGGGACGACAATGTCATAGCAATGTGCACGCAGTTTGTGTTGTTGCACTGTGGGTTCTGTTGGTCAAGCGGGGGGCAAGTGAGTACTTTTTCCAAGTAGAGCTGACAGGCATGCTGCCTTCTTGCTAAGCGGAAGGGTTGGCTACACGGTGACAAATGAGGGAAATATTAAAAGTCATCAGTATCCATCTGATCCCTATAGTTACTGTACCTTTCTCAGGCTTTTTTTTTTTTGTGTGATGAACAGCGATGACCTGCATACTATTAATGTTGACCATACTATTAAAAAACCACATAAGGTACCTCAGCTACAACAACATAAAAATGTTATATTGGCAAAAAATTCACCTCAGGATAAAATTGCTACAAACAGCACTGTTTTGGGTGGTAAGGGTGTTGCAGAAAACCCAAAAGAGAAGAAGTAAAAGCATTGATCTAAAACTGAAAAAAAAAAAAAAAAAAACAGAAAAAGGATAATGTCTGCACATGGCACTAGGAGTGAAGAACGCTAACATGAAGAATTTAAAGGAGCCATGAAGAGAAAATACAACTTGGTTTAATTTGAAAGAACTAGGATTCAGTATCTCACTCAGCTCCATTACAGCCACAAAAGATGTTTTTTAACGAAAAAAAGCAAGAAGTATTTAAAAACTTTAACATTTTGCCCCACAGTGACGTGTTATGAGCAAGAATGACGTTATACGGGCCAACAATAAAACATAATCTTCAGTGCGTTAACTGCACGTTAGCATTCAAGTGATGCGGTCAAACGGAACTAGAGGCCCCATTACAGACGTCCAGTCATGTGTCGTCGCGACAGGTCAGTTAGGCGACCGCCAATCGCACAAACAAGGTCCCATGGCGTCATCGAAAAGTTGCGGGAAATTGGCTAGGGGGTCGCGACTGCTTCACATGTTTTCTTTAATATCTCCGTTATTTGTTCGAAGATTGCGATGATGTTGGTATCATTGTTATCGGGACTAAGCAGTCTTTCTAATAAACCCAACTTGTATTTTGTCTTCATGGCTCCTTTAAGTCAGGAGAGTAAAGCATACTGCTCTGCTGCTTTGGTGCTCCGATAAAGTATGCGTTCATTTCTTGCTAAAGTTTGGTCAGCGTATTGATTTATAGCCATATGCTGTAATGGTGGCTACAACAAAGAAAAAAAAGAAGAAGAAAAAAAAAAAAGAAGCGTTCCTAAGCAGCATCCTTACAATATAAGGACATGACTGACCAGAAGGGGCAAAAAATGTCCCTAATTTGTCTCTTAAATTAAAAATTATAAGTAAAATCCAGAAAGCTTTTTTTTAAATGTGGTTTCTCAGAGGTATTCATTACACAATTCCTTTTCTTTGCATACTAGGATATTCTGCATGAAGTAGGAATGGCAAGTGTCACGTTATATTGAATGTATTCTCGTTTAATTTCAATTTTGTGCACAAACAAAATAGCTCAGTAGACCCTATCCCGCAACATCGACACAGACACATACCGTACGTTATATTATATACACATCCACATTCTTCACTGCTGAAAGTGTACTCTAATTTAAGTTTCAGCTATTAGTAAACAAGTTTTGAGGGCATGCAGTCCTGAACCGATTGCACATGTGCCGGCCTTCGTGTACACAGCAGTCTTGACAACTGTGCTATAAACAACCTTTTCATACGATGCATGCTTCACTGTTGCATGCAGATCGACTGTGATTCATTAATAAGGGGTATTCTAATGCATCCCCAATTGTAATAAGCATAAAAGTTGATTCCAAAAATTTCGAAAAAAAGTTTGTTTTAATTGGATTGAACTGTGTTTTTGGAGGCATTCATGTGCATGAAAATGCTGCTGGCCACTTCAAAGCTGCTTTTGGCTTTGAGCCTGATTGTAACGCACACATAAATTTGAAAGTCACTTTTACCAAGAAAAATGTGCGCGTTAGTATCGTGAAAACATGGTAAATTTCATTAATTCCGGTCTCCAGATGCTTCACATACTGCCTAATGAGCTACGGAGATAAGACAGAAAGGAATGCATCACTAGCACAGTCCACATACGCAGTGGTAGCTTAAAAGCATGGCCACAAGCATTCACTCCGATGTACTTGCATTACCAGCGGCAATTTTGCACTTCACAAATATTTCAGGCAGTTCAGCAGCTTGTTTGCAGATTGCAATCTGCTAACACAGTGCGGCATGTCTCGCGAGGCAGATGGGCCGACAGCGACATCCTTGTTCTCACTTCTGTTTCCCCGCTGCTGTAGGCTCCATCTCAAACAGTTTTCTTTTTTTTTTTCCTCTTCCACATTGCCAATGTATTTCAGCCCAGCAGTAAACACCAGGGAAAATGCTTTTGGAAGATAGTGTGCCCACTAAGCCTACTTGTAGTGCTGGGTATCCGCCTACCACTGGCGTTTGGGCATTTGAGATGCTTGCAAGCACTACGAAGAGTTTCTCAAAGTTGTCAATGAGCAACTTGCTCTTTTGGCCTTATGTGAGCATTCATGCCAACGCAGACATACTCGCTTTCGGCTGTCACCATGCGACACCAAACCAGTGACTCTGAAAGCAGCAGACACCTTGCGGGTCATATGCTTTCTATAGCCAATAGAGGGTTCAACATCTTGACTATTTTTAAGCTCGTTTTATAAGGAAGCTATGAATAAAAAGATGCATTTGCGGGTGGAAATTTAAGGTTAAAAAAGATTCTCTTTCTGATGGTGGCAATCACATTCATGGAGTGAGTGCTGCGAGTCGTAGGTTTGAGCTTCAGAATCTGCATCAAAAGCTAGATAATTTCAGCTGCTCTTGGTGTTGAAATTTGGTAGGTCAAGATAAAAACACCTGCACTCTTTGAAAATGATGTTTGAATGCTGACTTTTTCATAATTTTTCAGTACAAAAGGTCCATATCCCCCCTTTTAAGCATGCTAATTGAGAGACAATGAAAGCAACAAGGCCCTTCTCCATGTCAATTTGATGTGGCTTACAGAACAGCTCTTACCCCCATATCTAGCGTCAGGACTATTGACTGGCGAAAACAACTGGAAATTCCTCACGTGTGCAGATTCTGATTCCAGAGTTGCAGAAGCGCACTTGGGGAAAACTGATGGAACCTGCACTGCCTTCCAGTCCTCGTGCTGCCGGCACACGTGCGACTGCACGGCAATCGCGCGATACCAATTAGGCATGACAGACTAACTGCGCAGCGGCGTGATGCTAGATTACAAAGTGTTTAACGACAAAGTGTAATCTGTGTAAACCTGTGAGCAATTGCTCGAACATGATGCTTGGCTGAACATTTCATCATTTTATCACTAGCAGGATTTCAAACTAGCAGGATTTCAACTACAAACTTGACGCAAGACCCGCAGTCTTCCGCAAGCTAATACTCTCATTGGCATTGTCGCAATGTTTAACCGTACAGCTGACAGAAATGGCATTCTTAAACAGTGGACATTGCCTCGAGGTTAGTAACCATCTTGGCAGACCACTTGCACCTACACCCACTTGTAAATTGGTGTGTTAAAATCTCCCCACCTGCACCTCCTAACTACTCATTTCTACACCCTGAAACTCAGTTTCGCACATGAACTTGAATTATGCGCTTATTCATGCTGGCATATATATAGAAACTTGAATTTGCGCTGTGTAGCAAATCATGCTGAATTTTAGTCGCGGTACCGTACGCATTCGGCTAAGTGATTTGTAGGGGTAGCTATCTGCCAATTACAGCCATTCATTACATCGCTTCTACAATGCTGGCCAATGAACTGAAGTACATAAGGTGTGTACTACGGGCCGTTTTCTCTTTATGAACAATCTTCAGATAACGATTACACATACATCTGTAGCTGCCATAAGAGCACAGTTAGTTTTGTGAAAGACTGATTGATTGCCACACCATTTGTGCACAGACTGTTTGCAATAAAAGCCTGTTGGTCATGAAGCGGTGATGCTTGCCTTTTGGTCAGGTAACACATTGCTGCACTAAAAGATTGGTTAAAGAGCTGTTCTACTTTATTTTTTTCCTTCCACCCATAAAAATGCCTAGGGCAAGGTTGGGTGCAATATTAAGGGCCATCGTATTCTGAGTCACTCCTCCACTCCGTTTGCTCCCTCCACTTGGCTGAGGGGAGGATTCCACAATGCTTATGCATGGGGAAATTGATTTCAAGGATTCTCTCCACTGGAGCTCGAGTGGGGGAGGGTTTCAGAATACCAGGATAAGTTTCATCCGTCGAGTTAGGACAAGAGAACCAGTTCTCTATACTGTTGTGAGTGCAACGAGAAACACTAAGTGCTGCAATTCAGCAAACATTTTCCCCTTAGCTTGAAGCATCGTTAATAGTGTAAGAAGCATGAACGCCCACGACAGAGTTGCAGAAAACTTTTGCACGAGCGAGCGCAGTTTTTTGCAGTAACAGTAGAATGCAATTGCAGTTTTTATAATGTCTATACAGATTGCGTTCAGAACCAAACTGAACCAAACAGTTTAACTCCGGCATTTCTCGATCCCATTTCCTGACCACGTTTGGTAGGCAAGACGGTGAAGCTATGAGCACTACCCGGGACACACTCAGATGGGTGGATTGACTTTTGTTTAGGCACGATGGTGTAACAGTGGGTGAAGGTGTTGCGCGTGGCTGCCAAGACTCAGCACTTCAGTGGAATCCGCACACGTTCGCCGCAAGGCTGTGCAGTGAGTTGCATGGCACTGATGCTTACATGGAGGAAACCCAGCGGCTAGAGAGGACGGATACGCTGACATGCCAGGCATCCCCGGACCTGTCACTGACACAACCGGGGTGGTGAGCGATGCGTTGGACGTCCGAACCATTGACTGCTGCAGAAACAGGTGTGAAGGATCGTGCTGCACCACAAAGAGATGGAGAAAAGGTGTCACACACGGATCCGCAATCAATGGGACAACTGCAAAAAGCAACACGACAGCTTACCGTGGCTTTCATTGTGAGTAAGAAAACAAATTGAGTGTGCTGTTGATGCCAAGGAAGGGAGGAATGCCCTTCTTTTTTCTTTTTTTTTTCTGCACCGCTGGTACTACTAAGCATAAAATCTACAATACCGATAAGAGCAAGGAGTCCCAACAAAAAAAGAAAACCACACAGCACAGCATGGATGGGAACGAATAATGCACGACACCTAAACACCGCACACACAGATCTGGCAGCTCCGAACTAATTCAGCCACTTCCTTCCCTCAGTATCTTCCTGTAACCTGCACATTTACCAACAGCGTACAACTTTCCACTAAAGTGTCATAAATTATAAAATCTCCACTAATGCTGGCTACCATCGTATTTTCTACATTCTGAGTGCAGCCCCATCCTAAGCATGCTCCTTGTCTTCACAAAGGAAAAAAAAAACGAGAAAAAATCAATGCGCTTCAAATTTAGGCACCTGTCTACATTTTGAGCTCTACCAGTACGGTAAAATGAAGGGAGTTGTTCAGAATTGAGAACACGTGGTACTGCTATCAGGCAAAGCATTGAACCTTGAAAAGGAGTATGACAAAAAAGTGAATTCCCCCTTGTTAATATGACATTTTGGTTATAATTCAAAATGACTGCTCCGCTCCAAAAAAGCATTTTTAGTTCAGCTTCCATCAGCACAAACACATTCTGACTGTAAAATTATTTTTCGTATTCCTACAGAATTTCGATAACAAGACATAAGCATACACAGTTAAGGGGGCAGACTGGTCTTAGAGCTATTTTTTTTATTTACCAACCAATTTTAATGAAACTGCACAGTGTTATAGAGTTTTTTGTGCTGATTTCAAATCTGCCATTAGATTTTCTGTAAGTTGATTATATTTTGAGTTAATTAATGATTAATTGCCATTATTTTGGCTCACAATTACAAAATAACCACTCCATACAGAATAGCAATTACCACATGGCTAGGCAGACAAATGACTAAAGGATACAACATAGGAAGCACTTTTTTGATTCAGCTATTTTTGGTCGTTTTACAACACAGGGAACTTAACTTCTCCCGTGCTCTGCCAGAAATCGCTCGCAGGTGGTGCCAATTGAACACAATAATAATTTTCCAAGGCCTCCATTTGAAAAATTTGTTTCCAACATTGTATTCCCCATACATTTCGGTATCAGAAGCAAAAAGAATTAAAGTTGTACCTGCTCTGGGTGCCAAGATATCTGAGGATGAAATGCTAGCTTTGTATTGCAAGAAAAGTGCCGTTTCACCATCGAATTTTGCGCTTACTGAGCTGTAGAGTGCACTTTAAAATGCTATTATAATATAATAACAACAAAATATGGTGCCTTTTGACAAGGAAATTTACAGACTGATAGAAACATGGCCGTGGAGGCCAGAAATGCCATTTTTGAGAAAACGCTTTTTTTGACCGTTTTTCGGCCCCAAAGACCCAACTGCCCCCTTAAGTAGAAAGGGACCTCCAATCAATTTAAGAGTTCGGAGTAAATCCACAGGTGTAAATAGGACTCCCCTTAGAAAGCATGTATTGCATGAAGCATAGGAAAAAATCAAAACCTTTTTCTTAAGAGAAATATGGTTAAAATGTTAAGCTTTCTCCTATGCAACTTGAGTCAAAGTCATAGTCAAAGTCCAAATTTCACACTGCTTTGGCCGTGTTGGAATGGCACAACCAGATTGACGTCGGCTTCATAATGCGAGGGATTTAGGTTCGATTCCAACCATAGGCAGCAGTTTTTTTTTCTTTGATTTTGATTGATTGATTGTAGGGTTTAACACGCCGACGCAATGCGCAGACAATGAGGCACGCCGTAGCGGAGGGCTCCGGATTAATTTTGACCACCTGGGGATCTTTATCGTGCGCCAAATTCTCATACACATGGGTGGTTTTGCTTTTCGCCTTCATCAAAAAAGTGGCTGCCACGGCCAGGAATTGAAACCGCGTCCTCGTGCTCAGCAGCACAACGCCTTAGCCACTGAGCCACCGTGGCGGGTAGCGGTTTGTTCTTTTGAAGCGCTTGATTTTTGGAAACCCATCATCATCATGTGCCCTCCCATTGTGCAAAGTTGGCTCTCCTGCAGTGCACATTCGCATATGGTCGCCACCACTGGGGCAAAGAAAGCTGCGCTTCAAGACAGACCCAATGGACTGCCTTGTGGGCAGTCTACAGCAAGCCCAAGATTGATAACAGACGAAGCCTAAGGTTTAAGAACAGGACAGGAAGTGTGGTAAACATTCCAGAGAACTTTGCAGCAAAAAATGATAATGAACCAGACTTCCTCTCCAAGCCGTCGTCCCCTTGCCATGCTATTGCTTCATGCGAGTACTGCCCCCCTCCCCCCGCTCACCAGCTGTCCCGTGGGCGAAGGGGAGCCCGGGAGCACGACACGCAGACCAGCGGCGGAGGAGGAGGAACGGCTCGGGGAGGCCCCCTTGGAGCCCTTGCTGCCCGCAGGAGAGCTGCAGCTGGCCAGGTTGGCCGACGGGGACGTCGACCGGTGGTAGCCGTTGGAGCTCACCCCATTCATGTCCAGCAGGGCGCCTCCTGCATGAACCCAGCGAGGGTGACTACTCCGGCAGCCCCTTCCTCATCTCAGGGGCCCGGCAGCTCGAAATGAAGCTCTATGCTGATAATGCAAGCTCGGAGCAAGTGCATAACTTCAAAAGACTACTGTGGCAAGGGCATTAAACTGGACTGAAGTCTTTCTAAACTTCCTGCGACTTTCTGAAGTAGCCCTAACTGCCACTAAACTTCTTCGGAGAAGCAGAGTGTGCAGCCGCCCGTCTGTCCGCAACATATAACTAAAATAAATAAATAAACCAATTACTCAAAATCTATTCGGTGTACAGTTACGAATGCGTGAGCTTCTCATCCCTTTGTTGACAAATGGGGACAACGTGCATAAACTCATGCCCGAATGCCATTGCAGTTGCCTGGACAGCATTGCCTGTCGCATCACACGCCTTCAAATGGGAGCAGAAGGGACATCTAGTTCGGCCGTCCATCGGTGGTGTGGCACAAGTTGGCAGACGTGCCACTAGGTCATCAGTGTGCAAATCGTTTCTTTCCACAAACCGGTGCTGCCCAAGCCGGGAGCACGTGGGAAGGCTAGTGAGTGCAGAAGGGCAGGAAAGAGCAACACAGAACTGTGACCGACGTCTCCTAAGCAATGCCACACTCTCCTCTCTTGAAGGCAGCTATTTCCATGCGCTCTCTCAACTCAATTTTCTTTCTGTGCCTTCACTCACTCTGCTGCAGAACAACATGAATGGACTGCAAAATTTTGCCAACATGCCCCGTCATTTACGCACGCAATAATCAATAAGCTTGCATCTAACGTTATCACTACTTAGGCCTGCTTTAGCAACACAAAGCCAGCAGGCTCTGCCCAAACAGGTTTCTGACAGTGCATTTGGCACTAGCGCAACAAAATCTGTTAAGCAAAAGTTGCTCCATTCAATGAACTTTATCGAGGATGACAGCACTGTGATAACTATAAATAGACACTGTTTCACAGAACAAAGTGCAGTTTGGTAAGATTTTATCTTTTCCTTTAGACTTCCCTTGCCTGGCAGTCCTAAAGCAAGGCAAAAGTAAGATGCAAAGCGTACGCCTTGTGCGTGACGCCAGCTTCAGAAACAGCATCCCAGCCATGCTTGTACTTCGGTCTGGTAAACTTCGGATTATTGGATGTTACTGAATCATAGCTGTAGGCAAGCACACAACAAAGACAAGGGAGAAGAGAGCGGCTTGTGTGTCTGCCCTTCTTTTCGCTTCACTCTTACCGATCATTTAAAAAGACTGGGGCGTAAGTCCACAGAGCATCACAACAAACCTGAGGAGCTGGGCCGCGGACTGACGCTGGAGTGGGTCATCTGAGGTGAGGGCTGCATGAGGCCCTCCTGGGACGCATAGCCAGCGATGGCGCTCATGCCCTGGCTCAGCGAAGGTTGGCCCTGCAGCACGCACAAAGCCCCCGATCAAAATACGCCCACATGGACACCGCCGCAAGACACCATCGTGCATCTCAGAGCCACACAGGTTGTCCAGCTGCTAATTTTGCTTATTTTGCACTGGTTCACGTGTCCTCTCATCCTCCCACGGTCTTTTATTGCGAGCAAGATTGCAATCTCACTCCTCACTAACACGGCGAAAAAATAAAACAGATAGTGGAGAGGAGTCATCCTGCTCCTCATGACCTGCCACTGTTCTGTTATGGATAGTGAGATTAAGCTCTCACTCAAGCTAACGATGACGATTATGCAGATGCCGTAACCCGCCTCCGCACAAATAAAAGCACCAATTTCTGCTCAGAGCTAGGCACACATCAGATTCGCCAATAAAGGGTAAAAGGATCGACTCATCACTCACACATTTGCAAAGTGACTGCTGTTTGACTTTTAAGGGTTACACTAACACCTGAGGATGTGCTTAGCTCCTCCTCCCAGTCGGCTAGCAGATGCCAAGAGCCCACCACTCACTCGAGAGCCGTTCAGCTGAGCGCTGCGCTGCATCATCAGCTCAAACTCCTCGTTGATCTTGCTGTACTTGGCTTCCGACCGCGGTGTCAGCGAGTACTGGTCGGCGTCTGGCTCGGGGCTGTCGCAGCCATTTGTGGAATTCTTGTGCTCCTTCTTGCTCAGTGCCTGCATGCAGCAGAATGCCGGGGCTCTCTCTCTTACCCTGCCCTCGACAAACTTCCCCACGCATGCAAGGAACCCGCAGAGTGTCACATTCCCACGAGGGCAGACATGTGAGAGCAAGGTACTGATGCAGCACAAAAGTTTCTCCCAAAAAGCGCCAGCTAAAAGAGCCTCCATTCACCGTACAGACACAATGCAACGTTGACCATCAGGCCAATCTCTATCACTGTGCTGTCTCGAAGCGCCAAAGGTAGAGCGACAGTCAAAAAACTTACGCATGCTGGTAAGGGACTACGAAGAGAGTAGTGGGCATGCAATATTCATGCGGATGAAGGCTACCAGAGCTTTTGCAATGAGCCATTCCTCCAGTTATGCGCAGGAGCTGATCAAGTAGCACGTTACCTCTTAGAAACTGTCTTTCATGTGCTGTTTTATAAGGATACGTTTAGTCATCCTACATTAACCATCTGGGGTCCAAAGTGGGTGCTACTACATTTACAAATTATTTCCACCTGAACTATTGTAATCCCTGAAACCTCGTAGTTTGCTGCAACACAAAACTACCGCTCAGGTTGGACAAGCTAACTTTGCACAGCCACAATGGTGGAATTCCCACTCAGCATCCTTGGCAAGCATAAAAACGGTAGTCTACTCAGTATATAGCTTTCCATTTTTTGTGGGCTAGCTAGACAGCCACAATTTCAATCCTTCCTTACAAGGGAATTGTTGCCTGTATACATAGTAAGCAGATAAACCAATATGCAAGGTAAGGGCACTGCAGGAACCTCAACATGGCTTCAACAGCTACAGAGATATTGAGTAGCAGTGTAGCATGATGGCAAGGGAAGAACATGCCAATTAAAAAGGATGCGCTATGGTGGCATAATGCAACATAAACTGCTATGCTTGCATTGCATAATGTCACTGTGGCAACAAGTCCGATATCACCCCTGGCTTTTGGTTTAATCTCCCCTAATGACTGCAATGATTCGTTGTCCAGAAGCTTTACAATCCTACCCAGTACCTCAGCAATAGCCAGAGATTTCGCTCTAGGTCACGTCCCACACAGTAGTGTGGAGGCTCCCAGATTTTTGACGTTCCTCAACCTACTTGTGTGGCTCACACCAACAACTGGAGCATAATTGACCCACTAAAACACTCCGTTTGCACAAGGTATAAAAAAAAAACGTAGCTCACTGCTTGGTGCCCTTTATACTCACTAAAAATTCATTGCCATTACAAAAAGAAAGATGTTAAAGCTTTGCTTTTAGACAGTTTACTGCAACTGATATATAGGGATAAATCTAAGTAAAAAGGTAATGATGCTGCAGTTTAACGATCACGACAGCCTACAAGGTAGCGCCAAGTCAGCTTAACCAGAAATGCATAACCGGAGAAATGAGACCATTAAATTGTTTGCCAGGATACCTGCTTATATGCGCCGAGCAAGAGGTCATGCAGGGGTCAGTCAAGAACAGTAAGAGCAATCAGTGGAGTTTGCGACGGTGCCGTTAGACATAGTTAATGACATCATAATTCAGGGGAGGGGGCAGGAAGTCTACTGTACTCAAGCGCATGCAGTTGTGATGTTGAGGTACGCGTGTTTCTTTTTCTTCTCGCCCAATGATCAAAAGATCCTATACACCGTGCCCTGCATTGCGGCCTCAGAAAAGCCCCCTCGTCACCAAAAAAAGACCGAATCCTTTTCCCCGTATGTTGTACGCAAGCTGCACTTTCACAGCCAACTCACCTGACTGCCGCCATCCAGGCGTTGGTGGCGCAGTTTCTGAATGAGACAAGAAACGGGGACACCAATTAAGTACAGTGGCTGAGTGGCTGCCTGTAAAGAAGCGCTCGATCTGCCTCAGTTGAGTGTGCCTGTGTGTGTGTCCCCTACCAACATGGTATCAAGTAGCCTGTGCCTCTAAATTAGTCTACAATGCTACCTCTGCAAGAATCATTGTAGTTCCATGTCCCTAAAAAAATTCAATGCTCACTCTCTAGAAGAAGGACAGAAGAGACAGAGAAAGAAAGACGGAAAAGTTTGTTACCCTCTCACCATACATTAATCTCAACAGAAGTTAACTAACTTGTGCCATTACCCTGAACAAAGCAATTAGACGATTTACAAGAAAATACGGTGTGCCAGACATACCGTTACAAATATTTCATCAACAGTAACAGTGAAGAAATTGTAAAACAAAAAGCTCTTCTGAACGGGTGACCTTTTAAAATAGCATAATCTTGATGATGTTTTCATCATAAATATTCAATAAGAATATAAAAGAGTGAACCGTACCCTATAATAATCCCTTTATCAACTGCGTCACAGTTGCTTGACTGTGGCGCTGTAGTGGCCTAACCGCACGAGATCGACTGTGCAGAGTACTGGCCTGGCCCAATGCAACAGTTTTTGTTCTGTCCAGTGATGTCAATCAATCTCAGTTCTCAAGTGCTGCCCCCTGGGAGCACTATTTACAAGTTGGGAAATTTTCCATACAGAAATGGCACGTGCTAAGTTAGAGGTGCACCAGTGGCGACAGCCTCAAGTGCAGCCCGTACACATGCAGCCTGATGTGTGTGAGGGCAGGCAACTAAAAAAAAAAATCTTGTGTGTGAGAGGGTACAGCAAGCTGCGTTAATGTGTTAGTGACCGGGCTCAGGTTAGATGTGCGAGGAGACTGCGACGGAGAAAGACGACACACGAAACAGGTGATCGAGATGACAGACGACAAAAAAACAAGTGCAGCCACATTCTGGAACACAAAACCTACACTAGAAGCCTGCCAGGCGCTGTGCCCTGTAGTGTAGTTCGCAGTAGAAAGTAACAGTGTACGCTTCAACATCTGCTGGAACAAGAATGTAACCATAACAAGCAATATAGCATCACAACAAAGAGGTAATTAAATGTCCTGTGTATAAAGGAGAGAAGATTACCTTCATTCACTATTATGCAGGAAAAGATGTTCACAAACAACATTAATTGACTAACAACCTGCAATTACACTACTAACTAAAATAATACTATCATTACCTAAGCTTGTCAAAATAACATTGAGTCGCATTATTGTAGCATAACTACACAAGATTGACAATACTTTTTGACAACTACACAAGACAGAGTTCTGTCGAAGATGTTCACATTCAAATTTTTTTAATTATTGTGTTATTAACATTACTTTCTTTTTCAAACAGTATATTTGCTGGGGTAAAGTACCAGGCTTTTTTAGTTGCAATGGTAAAATTTCCACCACTTTCAGTTCCAGCCCTCTTGTTTTTCCTATCTTACAACAAAAAACACCCCGTGTTCAGAGGTGAGATAAAAATGGAGAACAAAAGTGGTAACTTGTAGAAACTTCCACCATTTCCGGTGAACTCCAAGGAACAGGAGGGGGACAACGCAAAGGTTTCTTGCAATTTAAACATCTTGTAACCTTGTGATTTACTGCGTTTTACAACACCAGGGTTAATTTAAATGCACTCGGTACTGATGTGGCGGGGCACTTGCAAGTACCCCAATCAAAATCAAATACTGACATGGAAAAAGACTTCGGACAGTAGCTGCACTGCCCGGCACGAGCGATGTTCTGTGTTCCCAGCCGGCTGGGGGACAAGCCGCAAAGCAGCCGTGCCGAGTGCGGCCTGCTCACCTCGACGATGTCGCTGTTGGTGCGGCTCTCGTGGGGCTCGTTGTACTCGGTGTACTTGAGCAGGACTTTGTCCATGTCGGTGCTGGCATATTGGAACAGCTTGTTGGTGCTGTTGAAGATGATCAGGGCGATCTCGCAGTCACAGAGCACACTCAGCTCATAGGCCTTCTTCATCAGGCCAAACTTGCGCTTCGTAAACGTCACCTGCGCACGGGCAGGACACGAGGCTCTCAAGAGGCTGCCAGTGACCCACCCAACAACAAGACAGCACAGCCACCGAGTGCCGTGTCTTGCTTCTCCAATGGGGATCACTGCCGATCGCACACCTTCCTTTGCCTGCATTTACTGCTACGCTCTGTTTAAAGAATCTCACAAGCATAGGATAATTGCCAGAATGAAACTGTTTAAAGAATTCTCGCTCTGAATAAATACAGAAAAGAAAGTGGGGGTGGGGAAGTCACATATATTAAGGGGCTACTTTTAAGAAAAAAGCAAGGTAGCCTGCATATCAGAAGATTACACTGGCCTGCATACAAATATATAATTTTTAGCTGCAGCAGTTCTTTATTAATGCAGAGATAGCCACCCAAGATAGGTTGTCCAAGGTAGGTGAATTAGCTACCCAGAAAGTCACTGCACAACTATTCTGTGCAGAACTTCTAAAATAAGGCAGAGCACTGTGCAAACACAAAGACAGGCATCACCACCACAGCTCATTCTGTGCAACTTATTCCAAAGCACCAGAAGTGGCAGAAAATAATGCAACAAATGCCGCAGCATTGCGCCTTCACGAGTTTACAAGAACTCAGGTGGAGCCTTTTTAGAGCGCTATGTTTGAGAATAAACAAACAAAAAGAAATGTAGAAACAACATTATGCGGGCTACAGCACTGCATTAGGCAGCGACACTGAAGGTCAACAAGGTGGCTCCCGTTTTAGTGTGCCACCTTGTTACTCCGCCAGATCAGCGCAGGTTGCGTGCCTAATCGGTGAAAAGGATGATAACAGATGTCTAACGGCAGATGTATTTACAGACATTTAACGATGCATTTAAAAGGCCCATGCAGAGAAAATGCAAGTTTGGTTCGTTTGAAAAATTGCCTCGTTAAAGTAACACTGACGCCACTTTTAATGCAAATTTCACTCAAAAGATATATAATTAGGAAAAAAGAGAATGGCCGTGCGACCCACTAGCTCATTTCCCGGACTAGAACCTATGATGTACAGTAATCCCTCGTTATAACGAAATCGCTTTACTCGAAATATCGCTTTATTCGAAATTTCTTCTGGTCCCAACCCCAAGCACATGCATTTTAGGCTGCATTATTCGAAGTGCACGAAGAGCTTGACCCGCTTAGAGCGAAGTGGCGAGCGGAGGCGTCGCCGAGCAGCGGCAACTCAGCGGCGAGTCAGGCTGTCAACATAGCGGGTCAATGCAAGCTGGTGTTTCCCCGGCGATTTCCTCAAGCCTCTTATGCTCCATTCGCCCCATCCGACTTTAGACAAACGATCCAAATGTGTGGTAGGGCCATTGAATTTTGTTCCTACACATTGGTCAACGGCGTGGACGAGATCGTGCGCGAACATCGACACTCGTTCCATAGCATCATCAGTGTCGTCGTCAACAGGGCACCAAAAAAACTCTTGTTTCGCAAACTTAACGGCTGCACAGCTCAGGAAAAAATTTCCCGGTGATCATGCAAAGCCCCTAGTGCAAAACTGCTCGGATTTCATGATTGTGCTGTATACCCACAATGAGCGGTTAATCGTTTTTTTTTACCTCAACAAAGACAACCTCAAACTCGAGCCACTGCGTTTGCGGCGCTTTCCTGCGCAAAACTCTCGTAACGTTCCGGGACGCCCGCACGCCCCCTATAAAAGTGGCCACTGGCTCTGCCACTTTTATGTGTGGCGACTGCAGCATCATGCAATGCTCCGCCAAATTGGAGCAGGGGTTGCTCGCGCCCAGCAAGAACTCGAAAGAGCCAAAGCTACCTGCCTTTTTTGCACCCAAATAAAGCTTTGTTTCACTGAATACATTGTGGTTTGAGTCCCCACAGCTGTGGCGCAATTAAACATCAAATGCTTCGGCTTTTCTTGAGTTGTCGCTTATATCGAAACACTGCTTATAACGTAATTTTTTGTCGTTCCGCTGACTTCGTTATATCGAGGGATTACTGTATTATGGGCAGCTGTTCGATTGGCTGTGGCTGGCAAAACCCAACACAATTCAAACAGGGCTCATAAGCTTGCACAACGAGCTATTTGCGCTTAAATTTAATGCATATTCTTTTTATAGCAGTAGGAATGGCGGGTAAAACAACGAAAGCTGCAAACACACATGTAATCATAGAAGCACCAGTGCATACTGCACACACAATGCCAGTTATATCTGCACAGCCGTCCGGCGCATTGAGCTTACACTGGCCAACTGGCCTAAGCGACATTGCCTCCTGTGACTTTGTCAAGCACACGCAACGTTTCAAGTACTTTCCCTGGATACATCATCGCAGATGTCACTAAACACACAATTCAGCGGGAGAATCAAACTTATAGCTTAAATTGTTTAATTTTTCAATGACTAAAGCATTGTACGGTGGCGGACAAGCGGCGGGGAACTATAAAATAAAATATCTCGAATAAAACAAACATATTTTGTCTGCACGGCCTCTTTAAACACATTTTCAGATCACAGGCACAACAGGGAGGGGAGTAGTGAAGCGAGGAGGTGGAGGAAGGGGGTTTGCACTGCTCACCTGCCGGTTCCTCTCGTCCGTGATCCTGGATATCTGTATTTTTTTCCTCCCCATGGCTTTGGTTTCGGGACACGTTGTGAACAGCAGCTGGGATCCTCAGGGTGAAGTCATGCACCGCCCCCTCTTAGACGGCCACTGCACAGAAGAAATCGGCAATGAGTGGCTGCAACTGGTGTCGGAAAGCAGCAGCTTAAGCAATGCATCAATGCCAACACATCACAAGCATGAGCCTAACGCCCTACGACATTATCAGGCCACTGATGCGATAGCTGAGGATGCTATGGTCCTATGAGGTTAAGTGCCGTGGATTACCTTCTACATTTTTAGAGTGCACCGAAACTCCTGTGTTCATAGACGCTTTTGTATTTCATCTCATTTAGAAGCACAGTCATTGTAAACGAGAGTCGAACATCTGACTTCATGCTTCACCACTGTGTCAGGAGTGCTGCCGTTGACATTCTGAAAGAGAACTGTTGGTCAACAATAATATAAACTATGACTAAACGCCCTCACAGTACCTTACTGGACTGCAATCCCAACTCAAGTGTAAGGGATGCTGCATCTGTGTGTTTCCTTTTTAATATATTTCTCAAAAGTGTTCAGTGTTGCAAAAAACACTGTCCTATAAATAACAAGTCATACAGAGCATTTACATGTGCTTCATATAATTTACTGAATTAAAAAAAAAAAAACGAAAGCTGACGTACACCGAAATAAACGGTATTTGCGAGAGGCACTGCGCCTGGCGATGCACAGCAGGTTTGGTTTCAAATTGCCAGTAGATAGAGCAGTGCGGCCACCAGAGGGCGGCACCGGCACCGCGGCCAATTAGATGCATTCAAACGTCCAACAGCATGCGCACATGGCAATTACGCCTGATTATCCGCAAATACGACGTACTTCCGTGGGTGACATGGTTCACAGACCGACGACTGCATACGTAATACACACCCAGCATCCTTTCGGCATCACTAATGCAAACTGCACAACGGATCAGGCAAAAACACCACAACACTGACACACGAGCCAAGGTCGCGCGTCAACCCATGATGTACGACGACTCATTCACGCGCGAGCCAACCCGTGGTGTCATTGGGGGACTCGACGCGGCGGTGTCCCGTCATACACATTCCCCCACAGGTGTGCCGTCCACTGTAACGGCAGTAACGGGACACTGGGTAGGCGGCAGCGGAGCGTGCGCCCAGTGGCCGTCAAAAGAAGCGGTCGTAAAAGCAGCTTCACTGCGCACGCGGCGGTGGCAAACTTCTGGGTCGCCATCGATTCATCGCCGAGCGCGACGGCCGACCTGGCGCGCTGGTGGACCGCAGCAAAGTCGTGCGCGCCGACACCGCAACCCCGTTCTGGCCCGAATTCGGAGGCACCACAAACCCTTTTCATGGGCCAGCTTCCAGCGGCGCGATGAAACGGAGCGCTCACGCTCGCTCTCTACAATCGGCCGCGCACGTTCCTTTCGTCTTGGCTGCCGCGGCGGGAATCTGCCGACGAGCGGAGTACGATGCGATCCGCCGAGCTACCCGTACACCGATCGCTTGTTGTTGCACCGCGGCGAAAACACGTAGATGTCTGCAAAGGGGAAGGGGCGTAAGAGAGGGCCGCCAGAGCGAAGAGGGAGCCGGCCAAGAAATAAAAGAAAACGAAAGGTGAGATAAGCACGCGCTTGCGTATCTTTATTGCGGCAACACTGGGGTGTTGTCACAACATCGTGTCGCGCCTTCGGACACCGCGCGCGGCTATCAGGAGACAATCCGCCATGTCGTCGAGCGTGCGTAGAAGTCAGACCCTGCCTTATGCGCTGCTCTCAAAAATCCCTATGCCCTCCTGCCCCACTGGCAAGGCTAAAAAAAAGGCGGGGAAGGACCAGCCGACTACGACAGACGCAGTAAATGAGTTCCGCTTTTGGTTCCGCTTTATCTCGGGCTAGACGTTCCGAGTTTTCTCGGCCAGTTCCGCCGCGCCACCAGACTCAAGCTGAGAGAAAGGTTTTTTTTTCTAAGACACTCACGGGTGTAGAGTGCAAGCTGAAGACGTCGTCCCTTCACGACCCAAACTGCGGTCGCCAGGTATCCATTCAGGTTCGCATTGAAACACGAGAAAACAGCTGTACTACTTTCCGATCGCGACGCAGCCTGTTGACCGGCGCCATGTTTCCTGAGGCTAGTGTTGCCAGCAGCGTCGAACGCACGCCCGCTAAACGCGGCGAAATGAACGCGCGGACGGAGCGTGGCGCGCGGAAAATGAAACGATACTTTGCGGTCTCTTTGCGCACCGCGCACCGCGTTTGCATTTGTCTTTTAAACAGCGAGTTGATGCTAAAAAGGACGTCTGAGGAGCGTCAGCGCGCGCAGCTGGCCAGAAGGTAATGCTGAAAGGAACCGCAAAACGCTTTGTTCTTTTTGCACTCAATCCTACGTTTTGAGCGGTGTTTCAGCAAGAACCTTTCATTGCAACAATATACATTGTGCGAAGAAACACTGACCGCCGCACAACAGATGAAGCCAAGTAAAAAAAAAATGCAGAATATATGTGCACGCTTCAAAAATGAAAACGCCGAGACCAAAAATAACGAAGGCTGGAAATGGTTGAGTCGAGGGTTGTGTGGAATAGGGGGTAACGATGGGTTGGTAATTTAGCTTGGCTAATTGCATTGAGCTACTTTTTTTAGCTGGCATTCATTTTCGTTATCTGGCATTAGATGCCGGAAACGCGAGAATACTCTGAACGTGCGAATACCTGGCGGACTAACCACCAGTTCATCGCTCCGATTGCGATTGCCTCCACAAATTTGCAGCTGTTGACCACACCCCAAGAAATACTTCGGCGCGCTTCAAACCGATCAGTTATCTGTTGCTGGCCTTGAGGTTAAAGCATTATAGCTATCTACTGCTGGCAGCAAGGAACACGCTGATTCTGTCCCCCGGTTAATAGGGCCTAATTATCGCTGTTTTTCGCTGTAACTTATTTCACGTCGCGGAAGCCGTTTATTCGATGTATATGTCCAATGTTTCCTTCTTCTCGCAGCGAGAAAGTGAAAGGGCTCATGACAGCCAGAAAAAAAAAAAAAAAAAAAGGAACGCAACTGCTTTGGTTTCTCGGTAAAGAAAGGCCGAATTCATCGCGGCTTCGTGCTTATTTTCACATTCCCAAAGCCGTCTACTCGAAATATAGGCTCCATATTTCGTTCTACTCGTATCGAGAAAGTGAGAGGGCGTTTTGCAGCGAAAGGTGTACAGATCAATCTAATTGAGACTCTGGCACCAGCGTTTGTGTTTCTACGTAAAAGTGAGACGATTCTTTTTCTTTCTTTTTTTTCCCGAGTAGTACTCGGGAAAGGTCCCCTGAGGAACACAGAAGGTCGGTAACACATCCCCAGGCTTGGAGGGACGCCTAGTCGGGCAAAAAACAAGAAATCTCCGGACAGTAGTAAGGACTAGATAGGTGCAGCCACACGAGGCGATATAAGAAAATTCAAGGCCAAGAAATGAACTATCAGAACTCCCAGTAAGGGTGGTGCGGAGTTTATAGGGGAGGTTTTCGACCTGCAGTGCACAAAAATATGATGATGACGACTACGACGACGACTAGGAGGAGGAGAAGAAGCAGCCCAGGTGAACCCACCTCCCCAAAAGTTAGCATCCGAGAAAGAGGATCACCCTACCCATCATCACCACCGTTTCCTATTCATCGGTCTGAGATCGGTAGCTTTCGCGGGTAGCATTCGCGGAATCGCAGCTCGCCGCCGCCCGCGTATCCCTCGTGCCGCTGCGTCCGCATGCAAAGATGGGAGCGGGGAGGAGAGAGGCGGTCGTGACTTGGCAAGCGCACTTGGCAGCGCCCACTGCAGCCGAGGGGGTGAGAAGGCGGCGGCGGCAGCCAATTGGCCGAGCATCGGACTCGGCATGTCGTCGCGGCGACTGCGGGCCTTCGCTCGCCGTCGCGCGATTAGATACAGCATCGCGCGGGAGGAAGCGAACGCGGCAGCAGAGAACGGAACAGCGTCCGATCGAGGAGAGTGCCAGCCCTGACCTTGATGTCCGCGGCAGCAGACAAGCCGGCGCCCGCTCGCAGTATTTCGCCACGCCGCGAGCGGCAGCGTGCATGCCGTGCATGCGACGCAGCAGCCAGAGGAACACAGCCGAGGTAGCAGTGCACGTGGCCCCCACGGGAGGGGCTTGATCAGTGCCCGTTCCTTCCAGACTACGGTACAAGCGGTGACATCGACGATTGAATGGAACGTCCCTCCCTTCCTCCGCCTTTCATCCAAGGCCATCCTGACCGCCACACTGCCTTCCATCGCATGCTTTTAATTGCAATAAACAATGGCCGACGTCGGACACCCATGGCAAAGTTGGGCACAGTATTTTTCACAAGAAGCTTCCCGTGCTCGCGTCTGTTCTTTGCTGGCTTATTGTTTGTTTTCAACCACGCATTACCGGTTCGCCCGTGCAAAGCACAGCTACTGAGTTTATCAACACCGTGTATAGAGCAAAAATTAAACAAATGACGGAAAGAACTGGCACAGACAAGTGCTTGCTTCCGAGTAATGTTTGTTTTGTAAAATGTACCCTCGTGTACCAACGTTGCCTACACGCATGCCTCACATCACCCGACAAAGCGGTGCATGGGCAACACTTGTTTATGGGCCACACATAGACACTTGTTTAACTTGCTATGGCTTCACATGACAAAAATAAACATTAGTTTGAAGAAAGCACTTGTCCACGCCATCCTTCTGCATTTTGTACGCTAAGCCATGCAGTACCAAGCCACCGAATCCATCTGGAAATTGTTAGCTGGATAACGCATTAAGGCCATGTGTGAAAAGGCGCAACGTATTCTGTTCTCTCTGCAGCACCCACACCTCTGATCTTTCCCACGTACCAAAAATTGTCGAAGCGCCGTAAAAACAGGAACAGAGGCTGAACGTCCCTTCCGAATACCGTCGTTCCTCGGTTTCGTGCGTACGTATCTCTCCCGTCGAGTCCCCATGCCCAGGCCCTCTGCAACCACGTGCCGAAATTCAGACAAATGGAGCGCTGGGCGGAAAGCCAGAGAAGCAACGGGATATATGCCACGAATGTCGAATCACAAGCTGAATGGGAAACAATTCGTGCTGAAACCGCCTTCTTTCGTCGCACAAAAGGAATTGTCCTGAGTCTTTGCGTAGCAATGATGGAGCTGTCGCTGTTTTCCAAGGCTGCTGCACGAAGAAGAGAGAGAGATCGCGCCGTGCCTTCTTATGCTCAATCTATTTTTTGGGGAGGTGGGTTTGGGTCAGTCAGACTTGTTTCAGACTTGTTTCATTGTCGGGACAACGTTGCATGTAAATTGAAACTCGCTATAGCCCCCCTTTCACTTTTAGAAGCGTTCTACCGCAAAGTGTGCCCTTAAGGCTCGACCCAACTGGCCAGCCACCTGACTCTACTACGCGCTGAATAGCAGCAGTGTGGGCTGTAGAATTGGGAAACCGCGCCCGAAGCAATACGCGCGACAAGAAGACAAGTTGTAACCGCTTGCCGCTTTCGCAAGACAGCACGCGCACCTTGCACGCAAAGCGGGTTTTAAAAAAAACTCGCGATATAAAAAATCAGCCGAGACGATAGCATGCACCAACGTGGTATTCTCTGCCAGCCATTTACGCGTCGACTTAAGATAACACGCGTTACAATCCAAGTTCCTCCGGCACGGAGAAAAAAATTTACGCATCTCCACGACGTGAATCATGACGAGTGGGCGAAGCACTGGGGATCGTCCTTACCGTAAATCACCCGTGGCATTGCCCACTCGCGCATGTAAATGAGTGACAACGCGTGTGTTCAGTATATACAATTCCTATCCAATCCGGTACAATTCAATTTAATCCAATCCAATCCATTTCAATCCAATCCAATTCCAATTAAATCCAATGCTCCTCGCGCATGCGCCACACTGTGTACCCGGACGCCAAGCCCCGGACAAAGCGAGGCCCTAAGGTGCTTCGCCCATAATAAGTTTGCGTGGGCATTGGATCGATTAATAGCGTCCGATAGCGGACGCTGCTGCGCACCCGCGTTTATAAGTTGTACGAAGACGCGCGCAGCTCCGCGGAGCGAAATTAATTCGCTTTGCTGCAGACTACGTCGTATGCGGAGGCGAGTTGGAGCCTGTCTACTTTCCAGACTCGCGTCCTTTGGTGGGTGTACACACGCACAACCGATCAATCACGCCCGACGCCGAACAGGCTGCTGTCATGCGACGCCGCTAAACAAATATATACACGCGCCTGCAGCGAATCGCGGGGAATGACAAATGTCGTCGGCTCCATTTTGGAATTGGTAGTGGACGGTCAATTTTCATCGACCTCGCGTTTAGCTGACAATTTTTCTCGCATGCAGCGGAAAGAAGGAATCACTCATGGTGGAGAAACGCGGAAGTTACGCGAGTGTGCGCAAACAAAACAGTGTTTATTTTTCAGCAGTGCACGATGGATTATGTGCGGAAGGATCGATTCGGTCTTTATTACCCGCCGCGGTGGCTCAGTGGCTGAGGCATTGTGCCGCTGAGGCCGACGTTGCGGGTTCGATTCCCGGCCGCGGCGGCCGCTTTTCTGATGGAGGCGAAAAGCAAGAACGCCCGTGTGTACGAGACTTCGGCGCACGTTAAAGATCCCCAGGTGGTTAAAATAAATCCGGAGCCCTCCACTACAGCACGCCTCATCGCCTGCGTTGCGTTGGTGCGTTAAAACCTTCAATCAATCAATCAATCAATCAATCAATCAATCAATCAATCAATCAATCAATCAATCAATCAATCAATCAATCAATCAATCAATCAATCAATCAATCAATAGAATCGGTCTTCATTATCACGAAGACGAAGACAAAAAGAAAACCAAATTTTAGACGGGTGATTTGTCATTATTATTAAGACCGTGGATGGATGGAAATATAATAATAAATACTACCTCGTCCTGAAAAAAAAAATGGAACGGTGTGATGCGTTCGCAGTGATCGTAACGCTCGCAACATACATTCCTTTTTACCGTTGCGCAGTGCAGTTCTTGCAGCAGCGACGTTGAGGGAGCCAGCTACGAAAAATAGGAAATTAACATTGCTTACGGTGGGAAATGAACACCGCGATGCTGAGTTCAAGAAAACTACCCCAAGGGTGCAACGACACCCGTCACCGAGTAGAAGCCGCAGGGCTGGGAGGTACGTCACCATACACGACAGTGGAGTCAAAGCACCCCATCTCGTCTTCCCGTTTCAGCGATTGGCTAAACGAGGCTTCATACAGTGACGTCATGCTGTCTGTTGACCACTCTCGAGGATGCAGCGACACCGTTTTCTCTCTCCCTCTTCTCTCTCGCAGGCCTTGACGTAAGCGTATCACACACATGCACGTCGGCGGTGGCGCAAGCGGAAGGTGCACTCGGTCTGTCGCGTCGGGCTGCGGGCGAGACTCCGCGGCCTGGGCCCAGCGCTCGCGAGGGGTTCACGACACCGGAAGCGCCCGTCTTTTCCCACCGGAAGCACATCTGGCCCGCGTTAGATAACGACCGCGGCCGTACGCTGCAAAATGCGGTGCGATGACCCAAACCCGACGACGAGTGCGCGATGCTTCTTCGCAAGCGCATGAGGGGGTGAACAGTCGCCCCGGAGGCACCTCGGCTTCTGCTGCAGCCAGCCGTTCCAGCCGCAGGCAGGAACCGTTTCAGCTGCGGGTCAAAGGCCACGATGCCTCGACAGTCTTTCCCGAAGCGCCTAGGGCCGAAACCGAATACATGTCCAACAAGGGCTCGAACAATGTGCCTTGAAGTGAAGACCGTGGGTCCGTTCCGGGATATGTCACAGTAGGTATGTTCGCGAGGACTAATGTGCGTACACCACTAAGTTCAGTACCCGTTTCGTAAGCGTCGATTTGCTCGAACGGTGCAATACCTTTTAATGCGTAAGCATTCTAGGTCTGTACTTCCCTCGAAAAATCGTGCATCCGTTCGTGACGTAACGTGCTGCTCTTGTAAAACCAAAAAGCCCTTCATTGTTCCTCCGCATCCGTTATCACTGCTTATACTGCAATGCGTATGTGCCTAACTGTGAAGCCGACTTTAAAGGGGCTCAGTGTCCAGAGGTTAAGCTACCTTGGAGCGACCTGGTCGTTCTAAGGTTGGCTTTCCCCCGCTGCGTATTGTGTATTGCAGTGAAGCCTGATTGCCAAGAAAAGGGCGCTGACTTGGTTGAAAGGAGCACCGAAGAGAGTCGAGGTAACATCAGAACAAAAACAAAAGGTAAAGAAATGCGACAGATGCTGCTAGAGTGCTTACGCACTACCGGCAAATTCCTCAAAGGAACTTCTTTTAATTTTGTATTGTCTTTTGATGTCCAAGAATGATCATCGTCAAAAAAAAAACTCAATTGCCAACTATGATCAAGCTTTTACGTACACAAGGTATGCGTTTCTGACAGCATCACAAAATGGCCTTTTTTGAATTTAAGGGAGGTGATTTGTTGTGATTTGATTAGACAATGCTTCGGAGCTACATGGCTGAAAGCCAGCACTGTGTCTTTGCCTATTTCTGTAGCTCTACGACTAGACTAACGTATCTAGGACGACGCGTTGCTTGCTATGAGGCCTTTAACGTTTGCGCCGTCCCAGTGGTGACACCTTGTGGCTGTTCGAACTGTTGAGTAGGAATAACTGCATCATCATCACCACTATCATCGTCATCACCGTAATCAGTCTGCTCAGGTCCACTTCAGGACGAAGGCCTCTCCCATTGACCCCCAACCACTCCTTCCTGCGGCGCATAACTGCCGCGGATAACTGCATCACCAATCCGCATTCCTCAGCAGTTGGCTTCTGCTATGCCTGGTAACTTATAGACTCGTAGTATAGCCTGCGCATTACGTGCGCACATACTTTTTCTTTTGTGTCCACTCACCCGATACGCGCCGCGAAAGCGTAACAACTGATATGGCATTCTTTGCTGCTTTCCAGTTCGACATGTCCGAAGTCGCGCACTGATAGTAATAATCACTACGTGCACTGGCTCCACGACATTTAAATTCCCTTTTTCCCGCGCATCGATCAAAAGTGCATATGGGCTTTTTGTGGCTGATGATACGATGCGCTTAAAACAAGAGTTCGTAGAAATAGACTACGTGAAATCGGTGCCGAAGTCATCAAATACTTTGCCGACGTACACTTGCGAAGGGCAAAGAAATATTGAGATAGATAGCCATAGAAAGAGATCGCTCATACAGCCGTCCCCAAATCGCGCCGGCTACACGAACAAGGTGCACAATTGTTTTTTCTCGACTTCCCAAGCCAGTAAGCGATGTGAAACACCTTTCGAATGTGACATTTACCGAAAACCCCAACATATTTTCCATTCGGCGTCGACACTGCATTCTGCCTGAAATCACCTTAAGTCCGCCCAAGTGCCGCTTAACACAGGATTTTCCCAAGCTCATTGTGGTAAAACTAATCACCTCGCCCGATCCGTGTGAAGCACGTTGTGTGGATTGAACTGCAACGCAGAACACGCACTTCATCACCTCTGCAGCCGTATGATGCAGCACGTGATGACGGCACGAAGCGCAAGCGTTTGGGCGCAGTTCCATGACTTGTTGGAACCTCTAAGCAAAGCTGCCACTGTTACGAAGCTTCCTCCGCCTTTGAAAAGCAGTGTCCAATTTCGCAAAAAAAAAAAAAAAAAAAAAGTGGCGCAGAATTGGTGCAGCTATAGTGTCACTAGACAAGATGCAGAGTACCATCAGTGAGGCACGCAAGTGAGCAACGGTGGCCACTTTGGTGTTTCTCAGTATTGCCAAATTGCCGCTTCTGCGGCCTCACCGCTAACTTTGGCGAGGTCATTTGTAAACAACACTGCCGAAGACGCAGCAACACGGCATCTCCGGACACACTTCTGCTGCTGAAATGCTGCGAAGCGCGTTATCTTTGATTCGCGTTCGGAATGACACCAGTTGCGCGCAGCCGCAGAGCAGAGAGTGCAAGCTAAGCCTACCAGAGTTGATTGACTAAAACGTATGAACAACAAAATGGCGGTGCCGATGAACCGTCGCAATGTAAACAAATGTCACGTGATGCGAACTGACCAATGATCACGGCGGTGACACGGAACAATAGGAGAAAAGAGTGCATATATCTGTAACCTTATCTAGTGACATGTACAACGCTCGACGCACTGCATGCATCTTGATTCTGTACGAACACCATTTTTCTAAAATTGACTGCTGTGGAGAAGAGATACAACGCTAAAGCATCTAACAAGGCCTCCGAAGAAATGACAAAATCGTTTAGAAAAAACTCTGACCAGGGCTGTTCGATAAGCTGGCGCACAGGGCGACAAAGCAACTCACTATGTGGCATGGAGTAACAAGGCACTTCGATGTCGATTGAAAAAGCAGTGCTGGCTACAAGAGCTGCAGCCTGCTTGAGGACATTAGCAACGTCTGCGCAATTCGCAACCGCGGAAGGGCTCCCGGTGCAAGCATTTTTAGTTTATTTGGAGATAGCCTCGTTATCCTTCACAATCGCTCAAGACCACGCACATTTACTAAACGATCGAGCCCAGCAAGAACAAGGCAAAGGGCACTACATGCAGACGGGCAAAATACCGGCTACATTTCTCGACACTTTACACACAATTCAATCGCGCTAACCAGTTATTCATTAATAGTTGATTCAAACGTGCTGTCCAGTATTGCGTAGATAAAGAGTCGTCCAGCGATTCGCGCTTACAAAGAACGGCGCGACATTCCCAGCAAAACGGAGCGCTTCAATATAGGCGGCGAATACGCGGATTCTCGCCTCCGACGCATAAGGCTCTGCACATCGACCTTCCGTCTTTCGCAAACATCTATCTCCGCTGCCTTCCAAATCTACCTTTTTCTCTATTATGCGCTCCGCCTTCGTTTGTCTTCTCTTTTTTCGTGACGCCAGCGCGAGTTGTTTTGTTCGTCGGCAGCTGCCGCACAGAGGCGGCGACACGTGTCGGCTGCCGTGCACGCCGGAAGGAACAAGCACCCGCGTGTACATGCAGGCTACACACTAGGCCCCATAACCTTGGCTACATTGCACCGCACGAACTGGAGAACCAACGTGCACAACGTGTGTGTGTGTGTCGATCGGGCTCCTTTAAATTAAATAAAAAAGCAGAACCATCGCAGAGCCAGCTGGTTTAAGTTCAAATTTAACTAGCGGTAGACATACTCATGCGCGCGCAAAATATGAAATGCGCCGCATGTATGGTGTGAGGCTAGCTACTGGTTGATTTGTACGAAGCTTGGATTGCTTAACGCATGCGCTGAAATCTGGTGTGTGTGTGTGTGCGTAAAAAACACATACACATACACATACACGCACAAAGAGAGAGAGAGAGAGAGAGAGAGAGAGAGAGAGAGAGAGAGAGAGAGAGAGAGAGAGAGAGAGAGAGAGAGAGAGAGAGAGAGAGGGGGAGAGAAGGTACTTAGGGGAGTGCGCGGCTCGCAGCTGATATGTTCCTTATAGACAACTTGAATCCGTCAGAGCTTCACTAAGCGTAGTTCTGTTCAACTTCAAAAGTGGTGTCAACTTCAAGATCAGCTGCGACGCAGTGCTCTCCTAGCTGTATGCGGAATGAATTAAATCAGCAAGGATGGGGTCGCGCCCTTTCTAAATGTCCGATCAGAAAATAAAGTGCCGCATGCGTCTACGCCAGAGGCCACTTACATGCGGTATGAGAGTGGTGCACGGGCATTCATACTAGGCAACATGCCCAGCGATCTCTGTCACGAGCTCGCGCATTCATCCAAAGTCCGATGGGCACCTAAACTGAACGCACCAAAATGAACTTCGCAGGCTGCAGAGCGGCTCTACGAACGTATAATGGCGCGTTTAAATCCACTGCCCACTCAAAGATACAATTTGCTTCAATGCCATCGGCAAACGAACGAATGCGTACCGCGAAGATGGAAGGAGACGATCTTCGAGCTTGTACTCACATCCATGTTGCTAGGTCGCGTGCTCAGCTGATCTTGAGTATGCGTGTAGTGTAGTCAGAAATATCGCTAAACCTGAACTCGGCAACGGCACATGCTCAATCAAGAAGCTCGGCTGCCAGTTTCTGTATGTCAATACAAAGGACGACAACACGTAACCTAATTGAGCTATCCGTCAGACTAGGCGCGTGTGCAGCCGCCTTCATTGGAAGCACTTGGTCACTGAGTCAAATACCACAAGTAAGCCCCTAATTAAGAGAAAGACTTTAGTTTCGCGTTCGCGCATACGTAAATCTCAGCGGGCTTTCTCCGTATGCCCACACAAATGTATTGCTTTCTTCCGGTGTCGTTGACCTATAACACTTGAACGAGAGAGACGAAAGATGCCGGTATTTCTCGAAACGTGTCAGACAGCAGCGCATAGATGGTAATAAAGCAGATGAGCAATTTTTGAGCAATTGTTTTTCTGCAGAAGACGAGGATGCAGGGTAAGAATTTCTCCCGACCCAAAAAGGCTTTTTGAATGCAGCCTCGCACGTGGGACAGAGACAATGATCGCAAAACAAATACCATTTCTAATGCAAAGCCGTACCCCAACACCCCCTACTTTTCCCAGAAAAAAAAATGAAGTTTTGAATTACCGTTTCACCATACACTCGCAAATTAACTTTTAGATGTTAATATCACATCAGTCCTTTGGTTTCTCGGTAGTTGTCTTCGTTTCAACAGTGACTGCTAGCAAAATGCATCGTAAGTGTCAGCAACTACGGCAGCGTGCATTCTGAATAATAAATAAATACTTTCACTCTTTCTTTATTTTTAGCACAATTGTTACTTTAGAAGTTCACATTCTAAAGACAGAACTTGTCTGCACTTATTTATCAAACGCCCAGCTTAATCACAATAGATCAGCCGCGGTATACACAAATAATCCATACCGTCACGATCTACGAGAAATGCTATACCGGAAGTAATCTACCGGTACCGCGGTCCCAGTCCCAGTCCATGCGCCATACTCTATTTGTATCCTCGGAAGGTACGTTGATTGGTTTCAGGCACTTACCGAGTTATCCTTAGCGAAACTCTGGCCTTTCAAGTTTCAAAGTTCACCTCGCACACGGCGCCGGCATGCTCGAAGCACAGCAAACTTCATCTCCGCACACCACAACACAGCACAAAACAGGAAATTGCACAACGTTACCAGCGCTGCTGTACGTCCACTCGCGTCCGCGCACGCGCGCCTTCCGACTCGAGGCGGGTGAGGATACGCGCCTCGCTTTTACGCGACGACAATGCAGCAACTGGAGCAATGCAACAACTGTCGTCCCGCCAAGATATATTTCCTCCATACGTTTGCGCCACAAAAAAGATTTCGCTGGCCGTATAGCGCCAAAGAAATAAACAAGACAGAGCGTCTTTGGATTGCGCTAGAGGGCTGAACTTCGTGCGCTGAAGACAGAACAAGCATGTGACGAAATACGCGAGGTCGCCGAAAATAGCAGCTGCAGCAGAAGAATCGGGGAGCGCTCCCTTTCGACTGCAAATTAAAGCAGAAACACGACTCCACGTGCGCACAAAATGCAAAAAAAGAAAAAGAAAGAAAGGAGAAAAGGAAGAGGGATTGAAAGGACAAATACGTTTGCACTTCTGGCTGCACAGCTTGGAATGGGACGTTGTTATTGGCGAACTGTTCCGCCTCTACTGGTCGCTGCACGTGGATATAGAACGAGGTCGACCTCAAAGACAAATAGCCGCTAAATACTGCAGGAGAAGGTGTGCCCGTATAAGCTGCTACCGGAAGGCGGAGGTTTCGCTTATGTTCCACACACCCGAGAGCACGTGAGAATGTAGGCTCAGAATTTCGGGTCGAAGCCGATAAATTCGGCTCAAGCAAGCAGGAATCTTCTTTCAGTTTTAAAGACGACAGTTTTTCTTGGGCTACTTAAGCGCAGAAATTTTGGTCTGCCTGTCTGTGACTCGATTCAGCCACCCGACCAAAGTGAAACAGAATATGCGCAATAGTCTTATATACTCACAGCCAAATCTAAACGTCCAAGTCCGGTGTCAATGTTCGTACTGGTCAACATTGTTGAACAAGACATTACGCAAATATAAGGCAGCAAACCAATACATTAGGGGTATTTGCAGTGTTCCCTTATTTAAAGAATTCACGGATGTTTGCTTTTGCGATAGCAAATGAAATACTACATAAACGGCAGAAAACCGTACCCTGCTGTTGCCCGGACCACCTCCTGGCGGCATTTAAGAAATAAACGGTAATAGCAACGAAAGGTTCCACTAGATATGATCCGCGTTCCGCTTGGAACGTTCGTGGAGTAGGGCAACGCGGTTCTATAAACGTTGTAGTAGGGTGCCTCGATTCATGCGCGTCTCCGTCGTATGGCAGCGCTGGCATCGAGGCACCCGACTGGGAGCAGTGGAACGTGGTAAATTTAAATTGACTTGAGCAAACCTGTAGCGTGTCATCTTGGAAGGAATGAGACGGAGGAGGTACAATTAGAGGTGAGCGGGAAAGAGAAGGGAGGCATTTACTTGGCCGGGGCACCAGTCGACTATCATCTTTCGTCGACATTTGCAGCCAAAGGAGCAGATACACGGCCATTTTTTTTCACTATGAGCTAGCAAGTACCACAGATCAACGGCGGAATCATCCTCATTCAACGCTATCATGCACATATATACCGCCCTGTTGTTGTTTTTTGCATATAGAATTGCGTATCTCAGACTGCGACAGCTATTATAAATAGCTAACACAGTCATGATATTTGGTTATGCCGTATTTCAAGGTCAGGCAAGTTCTCCAGTCTGGAGTGCCACGGCTGGAAGGACGTTTCCGTAATTTAGACATAACAAGGGCATAGTTATATGAATGCGATGCCATGGAACACTTCGTAGAATGTTAGATTATGTGCTGCTATAGGTTGGACGTACTCAGCTGTCCAGGTTAACTAAGTTCGCAGGTTAAACGCGCAGTTTTTTACCCCACAGCTCCATGCATGGTCGATGTCAAAGCGTTAGTTTTCTTTTAGACACCGCTTCATTCGTGAGAAATAAGGAACCAGTAACAACGACTAGCCGCCTCTACGCCCCCCCCCCCCCCCCCCCCGCCCCCCGCCCCCTTTCATTAAAAAAAACCGTTTAGGGTGCCAATATTTTAGAGATGTGAACTTTTGCATCAAGTCAGAAAAATGCTAGCGGGCGTTTGACCGTGACTTCTGGCTAATTACGCATGCACACCCCCAGGCAGGTCCTGCCAGCACGTGTAAACATCTTCTCACCCCTGTCACCTCCTGTGCTATGTGCGCCACAAATGAAACCTGAAGTCAAAGCCACTTAATCTGCAATCACGCGCGCTGCGACCGTGCATAGCGGCCGCCGCCGGGGTCGAAGATCTTGCGGCATACCACCTGTTTAACTGAGGAGTGCCAGCGACGAGCGCGTTTTCCCTCTTCGGCGGAATAGGCACGCATGCCTTCACGATCCAGGAGGGCCCGGCGGTGGACAAAAGCCAGCTTTCGTTACACGACTCTTGGGCGACGACGCCATCTCCGGTCGAAACCTTCGACACAGATCCTCGCATACCAAGCTGTTCCCCGACGATTGCGTCAAGCGGAAGCCCGCGACACCTAAGTTATTGGCTTACAACAGGGGTCTCAAACTCGCATCAGTGAGCGGGACCCAGTCACGCAATTCAGTTCCTTAAAGGCCTGGACAGCAAAGAAGTTTGAAACGAGGGGGGAGGAGGGGGGTTAACAACATGTCAGTCAGCTAACGCTGCAATTTGAAAGAAGCACGTCCTTCCCCACATCTTGTAAATATGCCGGGTCATCTCTGAGCGAAATTTGTCCAGATTTTAGTCATCTCCAGGATGACTAAAATCTGGACACCGATTCTGAAATATATAATATTTGCTTAATACATGTTGACCGTAGTGGGTGCGCTCCAAAAACAGAAAATGAAAATAAATGAACGAATACACTCATGAGCGGACCGGGCCGCAATCTGAAAGCCTGCGGGCCGCGTTTTTGAGACCCCTGGCTTACAACTGCAAGGTTTGCACTGCGGGGCAAGATATCTTGTTGGTGGTGCTAAATGTACTAATACTAACATTCTCTGTAAAGTAGGCGCTGAGAACACGGCGATATCGTCTCAATTATTCCTTGCAATGGTGATTTGAACGTAGAAAGTGCAAATGCACTAGCAAGCCCACACCCCTGCTCCATGCTTGTGTAAACAAGCAATTTTTCGGGACACCAGCGCATCTACATCTCTGCATCATGCTGGTGTAAATAACAAAAATATCTACGGGCACTTAAGCCTGCTTACGAACTTCGAAAGGCGAAAGCCTGGCGATGCCTATCACCTTCTCCATTGCGCTTCATCGCATTTGCGTGCGACACTTTCTTCCCTTTTTGTTTCCTGGTATTTTGGCTCGAAATACTCCAACAGGCAAACTGGTGACACACGTCAAAGCTTTCCCAGAAACAGAGTTTGCGAGGCCAGAGTACACCTGTTTTACTCCCGTGCCGTCGCGTTCACTTGTCACGCGGCTGGCAACGAACGGCAGAAGCACGGTGGTAACGCACTGTGGTCGTGTGACTGTGGAGCCTCGGGTTCAAATCCCATAACAATTCAAATGCGTTTTAGGGGCGAAGCCCCCTTGGGGGCTGGGGCTGTTGGCGTCTCCTGTCGTCGTCGTCGTCGTCGTAATAATCGTGGTTATAAACACGTCGTAATACACACAGGGAAACTCACTTACGTCTCGCGCAGCAGAGCTGTATTTACAGCAGAGCTGTATTACCTCTATACCCCCGAAAGGTTTTATCTCAGTTGGCAAAAACGCCAAACTGGCATAAACTGAGTTAAAGTTCTAGCGTGTGGTTCGTCTTCTCTTTAGCTTTGTCCCTATGTTCGCTAGTACAACGAATTCCTTAGTCAGTAACCAACTCGCCCAACTTAGTGCTTTAGTAGCCAAGAATACACTTATACACTGCATGATTCCCTCCTCCCCAGGCCTCACTTTAGTGGAGATGGCCCGGGATTTTTTTCATTCAGCAATGAAATAAACCGGGAGCTGCAACTTTGCACGTACTTTCGACAGCTTTACCTTTTATTCTCGCATTTTCGTTTCCCCCTCATCCTTTTTATTTCTTTCCACAGGCCGTTGTCAGGGGAGTTCCAAAAATGCACCTTACGCACTTTTTTCGATGGTCCCGCCTTTCTGATGTCTCACGGACCCTGTCCAGTATATCTTTGTCTGGACGGTGGTTGCGGCGGTTTGATTTTCGCAACAGCTCGTGGAGGCCTAGTTCCGTCTTGTCGTTCATTGGTTCGATAGGTTAGAGCGAAGACATCATCCCGGCGCTGTCCGTCGCGAGCAGCCTGATCCGGAATTTTATCTCCTTCCCTTCAGTTTGCGTGCCTGCCTGCCTTCCAAAGGCGAGCGGTAAAAAGTAACGTAAGCAGTAAAAAACCCAGAACTAAAAATAATTTCTTTTTAAAAGCAAATCTATTTACCATCCCCGGGATCTTGAAAGGCACGCAGTTGAAAAGAATGTTTTTTTTTTCTAGTTAGAACTTCGCATGTACTAGGTAGAACGAAAATACATCATTGACCGCGACGATCGCATGTACCATCAGCGCGGTTACGTGCTTGCAAATGGGTAAATTACTAATATTGTGCGATTAAGCAGCGCCAGAAACGTAAAAAATGGGTTTCTGACACAGCTAAGGGAAGGCGATAACAAAATATGGTTAAAATGGCAACATTACCCCAGGTTTCACGTTAGTGGAGATGGCCCGAGATTTTGTATTTACTCTTTATACAGAGGCACCTGTGTTCTGTACCCGACAAGAACAACAGTAGCGACGGTTTTCCCAATGTGGCACTTAAGGCTTCCGCCTTAAAAGGAACAAGGTGTACGCCACCTGCAGCTGTGAGTGCGCCGCAAATGAAAGTGCCGTCTCTCATCGCATTACGTATACTCATTTTCATTGCTGAGTTATTTTTGTTTTTCTTGTGTCTTGTTTTTGCTGTGGCGCTTGCGTCTTGTTTTTATGCGCGTTCTTGTTACTTTAAAAGTTGTCGCCAAGCACCAACTTTAGCGCCATGGCACTTCTTTGATGCTGTATTGTAAGGTGGATGTATATACGCCCATTCATGTTAGTAAACACGTTTTTTTTTTTCTCTTCATCGACACTATCATAATGGTCGATGAAGCTAAAAAAGAAATGTGTTTTGTTCCCCACTTATGTTCACTATTTCCTCGTAGACAGAAATAATGTCAACGCAGTCCCGTCGTACAATTCCTACGACGCCGCTTTCCGCTTTGAAGCCACCACATAACCACATTCATTTGGCGCTTGCGTCAGCGTTCGCTACACGCAAATGATACGGTAAGTGTCATCCCCCCCCCCCAAGGAATCCAACTTGTGCACCGCAGAAAAAGAAAATACAAATGAATTACTTATAAGGAAGCGACGTTTGACTCAGTGATAAAAAAATTGGGAATAAACGGGCGCCAGACATTCGCTTTTCACCCCATGGTTCTTAGAACACTTTCTACATAAAGAAATGATCCGCCACGGTGGCTCAGTGGCTAAGGCGTTGCATCGATGAGCCGAAGACCGTGGGTTCGATCCCGGCCGAGGTGGCTGCTTTTCAGATGGAAGTGTAAAGCGAAAACGCCATTGTGTTGAGATTTCGGCGCGCGTTAAAGATCCCCAGGGGGTCAAAGTTAATCCTGCGCGCTCCACTACGGCGCCACTCATATCCCCGCAGGTGTAGCTTCGGCGCGTTAAGCCCTATAATCACAAAACCCATTAAAAAAACCATAATCAATCATAAATAACTATTTGCTTGTTCTTTTATTTAGCGTAGGACCCATGATCCGACACGTAATCAGTGACAGCGAAGGCACTCGCCCGTTGGGAGAAGCCATCGAAACGAACACCGAGTACCTGTTTAAACTCCAGGATTGGGGACGTGCTTCTGCAGCAGCGTTGGCACTCGCGCCTCAACTGGAAATAAAATTACGCTTCCTCAAATGAAGTTTCGAAGCGCTTAATAAAACCTACGTCCGCTAATACAATCTCGTTTGGTTCTATTGCGTATCATAATACGGCAAAATTTGATGGTTTCGTATAGTTGTCTAGTTGTACTCGCGGTGTCGGCAGGCTCAAATTAACGAACGTCGGCTGTAACCCAGCAAAACTACGTCACCGACGTCTCCCGTTTTCTCGGCAGCTTCAGACACATGTGACGCCGAACAGCGAGCGAACGAGGAACCTTCCAAGGTGTGATCCTCCCGTTGAAGACACTCGGTCGGGGTGTGTTGTCTTCGATGGTCCCGCGCCAACTCCTTCGGTGCGTCGGGGCAGGGACCCTGAACTTCCGCGCTCCGTTCGCGGCCGAGGAAAAAAAGACTGCGCGCGGCGGCCTATCCGGCCTCATGCCCGCTACGCACACGACGCGGGCGAGGCTGGCCGGCGCTTCGCCAAGCCGTCGAGGTGACGGTGAGACGTAGTGCCCGGCGCCTCGAGCCAACGATTCTCCGCTGCTAATGTGCATGCGCTGGCGCGATGCGAACGCATGTGTGGGACGGAACGCACGCCCACGCCCCTTTGCGATGCCACTCGACGTGTCCTCGCGAGGAGGTACATAGAAATCCTGAAAATTTACTTCGCGTTCGTGTTTGCGCCGTATATAAGAGTGATATAATTCCCGCACTCGAAATGAGTGAGGGCATTGGGAGGACTAGGATGTTTGCGAAAAGGTCACGACCTCAGGAACAACCCGCCGCGGTGGCTCAGTGGCTAAGGCGTTGCGCTGCTGAGCACGAGGTCGCGGGTTCGATTCCCGGCCGCGGCGGCCGCTTTTCTGATGGAGGCGAAAAGCAAAAAACGCCCGTGTGTACGAGATTTCGGCGCACGTTAAAGATCCCCAGGTGGTCAAAATTAATCCGGAGCCCTCCACTACGGCGCGCCTCATCGCCTGCGTTGCGTCGGCGCGTTAAACCCCACAATCAATCAATCAACCTCAGGAACACAAGTTCGGAAGATAGGTACGTCAGAACGCTGAATGATCGCCCGTTTCCCTGTTCGTGCCAACTGAGGAATGAAATTTTTCGTTTAATTTACCGGCTGTACTTCTTGCACAGCTTTTCGGGTGAACTTTGTTGTAGCCGCTTTATATCCTCCCTGTTCCACAGAAAAATAACAGAAAGAAATTGCATGGGTGGGGGCTCCTACTGCGATTTCCTGTTCCCTTCTCCTCCCAGCCACATCCAAATGATTCGATCATATTTAAAGGGTGTCTGCTAATCCATTTCTAAATTGCCGTGAAAAGCCCCAAAGACATGCTCTGGAAATCAGAGGCGAGCGCTCAAAAATGTCATAATAGACACTTAAAGGATAAAAGAGTACGTGGTCATAGTTTTATTTTTCACTGGAGTTTTAACGCCCTAAACAAACATTCCGTCCATGATAATAGAGAGTCCGCCGTAGCGCAGGCGAACGCATTTTAGGCCGTCTGAAGTTTAGGAATGCGCCGATGTATTTAACAACACCCAGCGTTCTTTCGCCTCCGTTACAGAGACGCTAACATCTCTCTCCTTCTCTCTCTCTCCCACCTGATTTTGGACGGGTGATATTTTCTTTCAGGTCGCATTCGTTACGCTGCTCTATCTCACCAGGGGGCCTTAAGGGGGACTCGCATGACCACAATCACATTCCTACGGGACTCACTAATTCATGACTGGCGGGCTTAAAAAGCATCGTGTACCAATAAAAAAGTTTTACTGATACATAAAATTGTCTATAACGGCCTAGTTTGCTTCATTTAGAAATATGTCATTTCTTTACTGAAATAAAAAAAGCAAATAAGAACCACATTTGGTTCATGTCGTTTCCATAGGATGGAGCTGGGTGTCTAGCAAGCAAGAGTTTTATTCTTTTTATTTCAGTACAGAAGTGACATATTTGCAAAATAAGCAAACTAGGACGTTTGGAGCGTTTTCATGTATCCAAAAAAACTTTTTTGTTTTGGGGCCCGATGGTTTTTAAGCCCGTGGGTCATGAAGTAGTCAGTCCCATAGGAATGTAAACAGGTGAGTCCCTCTTAATCTACACGGAGGTCCCCCAACTTCTCGCAGGCAAGGCGCTTGTATTTACATCCATAGTGGCCCGGGTCCTGCGAAGCGAACTCGACTACCCACTCACGAACGGACGCTACAAGCATACAGCGCGTGCGCTAGAGAAGAAAGAGAAATTCTGCGAAGAAAGCCGAGGCGCTGCTCTCGGATACGACTTCCAAGTTCCAGCCTCGGCCCGACCGACGCTCTCACAGCGGAGCGAGGTGGCGCAACGCCTGCAAGCAACCTTCACCTCTCGACGTTTCGGCCTCTTGTCGCCTGCTCTCGTTCACTCTCGTTCTTTCCCGTTTTCTTTTTTCTGCTTAGCCCGGGTGTGTAATGCGTCCGCGTGTCTGCGAGAGCCGGAGAGGGAATCGAAAGGGATGCACACAAACAGGCGAGGAATGAACGGGAAGAAAAGCCGCGGGAGAGAGAGAGAGAGCCGAAAGTGCTAGAGAGGAGGAGGAGGACAGGCGGCCCGAAACGCGCACATCTGCGACGCAGACGACATTTCCGCAACCTCGACTCGTTTCCCACTGGTGCAACGTTGTTTTTGTGGCGGAATTTCCGCGTGCGCCTAGCTAGACCCCCTCGTGGGCCTCGCGCTGCGCCGAGGGAGCGTGCGCGCGGGAAGTCGGCCGCCGACTGTTGCCGCTGCGAGGCCTAATCGGCGCGCTGCTGCCACCGCCGGATTAGTTTTCCCCGAGGCCCGAATTCTCTCCGGCGGCCGGAACGCCGCCGCCGCCGCGCTTCATTCATCGCGGCCCGGAGAGCGGAGAAAGTGCGAGCGGCGAGACCGTACATTACGCCGCAGCGTGGGACCAAACGTTCCGCGCTCTTATTCTCATTCACACCGCGCGCACAACACCGTCCTTTCACTGTTTCAACTCGCACAAGGCGCCCGCGCAATGGTAATGTTTGAGGAGTGTTCTCATCGCTTTTAGGGGAGTCTGTACGGGCGATCTCTGCTTCTTCGGTGGAACTGAATTTTCTGAACTCTACGCGCACGCGAAGTGCCCATTTGGTTTTGTCAGCACACCGTGGAGGTAAATTCGCAAACGCCACACGTGAAGTTCAAGCGCAAGGTAAACTGTTCGGATAAAAGGCGCGTTTTCTAGCATCTCTCTCCAAGGAAAATACACGAAAGGAGGAACGGGTGGCCCACAGGGCCGCGCTCTGTCTCCTCTCGTTTTCAGCGTGCATCTTGAAATATGGTCGGAACATCGTAATCAAAAGCAGTGCTTGTTTGACGCTCGTTAGTCGACGTACTCCTAAGTCAACAGCGCAGAAGCTACACAACCACAGACTTCGCATTCAGCAAGCAAGAAAGAACGTGCCCTCGCTGTCTCCGTGGGCGTGTCTATGTTTCGCTCCATACTTTGGCTGCCAAGTGACGACCAGAGATGGACGCTGAGTGTCCCTCCCAAACAATGCATGGGCAGGCACATCACGTTCCTTTCGCGCTGACCTGTTTCGGAACAGGATTCTCACCGCGTACTTGGCCACACGCTCTCTTTCGAAGCGGGACCTCACGGCTACGTCTCGGCATCGCGTTCACCGGCTGACATGATTACGGCCATTCAGCTTAGAAACGCAATATACAATAAACCCTCCTCATAACGAAATCGATTTATTCAAATTATCGCATCACTGACAAATTATCCTCGCTTTTAAACAATTACCGCTTATAACGAAGTGAGTCTACTGTCCCGAGGACTTCAATAAAACCACGTTGTACTTGTACATCAACAAGTTTAACTCACTAAACTGTTTTTTGTGAAAAGCGCAATTCCCAAGCACGCCCCTCCCGTTTTTTCTTGTTTTTTTTTTGCAAATAAAAGTGTTTTTATTTACAAATGCGGCTTCTCTCTATCTCAAGAACCTGGAATTTTTTCTTTAGTCGGCGTGCCTCAGCCCATAAAATCAAAATCCCGGCTTTCAGAGAGTTTCCGTTGCTTAAACTCAGATCTACGAGATGCAACAGAATCGCACAGGAGGAGCACGATGGGGGGGGGGGGGGGGGGCTGGTGTACTGGTGTACAAATACACCAGACAATGGCAGGCAAACACAAATATTAATTTGTCCCAGTATGCATGAGGAGCACCACGTTATTTGTTATTTCTCGCCCTTTACCTATCCAATCACCGCAAGTGGGACGAAGTGCAGATAAAGCGGGATTTTTCCCGCCTTTCTTCCCGCATTCTAATGCGGCATGCTGCCGGATGAAGTGCAGAAAACAATATAATGCCACATCTTACTTGGCCTAGGGCCGTCAGCAGCTGCCGGCGGTCATTTAGCAGGCGCGATAAAAGTCTCGACGCGCGCACATAAGGTCAGGAATCATCAGCAGTTGTCTACCGGTATTCGTGATGAGCATTTCTCTCCACAAGGGGTCACCGTGGGAGACGAATGGTGTGACTAAACACCCCCCTGTGCCCTTTCTTGGCGGCGACCACGTGTTGTACGCGCATAAAGGGGACGGAAAAGAAGACAAACAAAAGGCCACACAGTCGTCTCGATTTCAAAGCAAAAGAGTAGCAGCCACATATGCTGTTACAACACCAAACCCGCCTGGCGATACAAAGCACTTGGATTAAAACGGAAAGAAGTTTCACAACGCGGAGAATTTGACGGTTACTGACGCGACATTTGTTTGCCCTCTTAGAACAGTAATAGGTTAGTCTCGTTTCGCCTCTCTTTGTATCTCATATATATATATATATATATATATATATATATATATATATATATATATATATATATATATATATATATATATATATATATATATATATATAGGGAGTAGTAGAACTTTGAAGATCGTAGAGAACACAAGAGAAGAAAAACTTCGAACAAGGTAAAAGCACGATTGTGGCCTACGTTTCAGCAAAGAGAACTTGCTTTCCTCAGGGAAGCATATATATATATATATATATATATATATATATATATATGGGCGTCGAAACAGAACTGAACCCGAACCCGCACCGTTACTTTTTGATCACGCTGAACCCGAACCGGAACTGAACCGGAAAAAGAAATAACGGTTACCGGTTCATGCCAAAACGGTTCGACCCTCCGTTGATGATATTCAGTCAATGCAATTCAGGCCTTTTTTTCTTTCACGTACCATCATCTTCGTACCCGCTCGCGAACAGTCCCCTCCAGACAATTCAACATCATCACGCTCTGTATAACAACAAGGGTAATGAATGAGCACCAATGTAGCAATGGTCTGTTGCTGCTGGAAGCGCGAGCGTATACTGAACAAACGAAATGTCCTTCTCGGCAGCTTGCAGGGGATTTAAAACGACTTTGCCCTTCCCTAGCTGCGACTTTATTGGAGCAATCAGGCTGCAGGAGTGCTCCACTGCACAACAGCGAAAGCCCACACCCGCTGTGTGCAAACTTTTTGCATTTCATAATTTGTTTAAAAGGTCCGACACCTGCAAATTGTTAATACTTGACAAGTGTGACCGCAGGAGCTGCTCAGTGGCTGAGCCGTTTGCTGCTGACCACAAGTGGCCTCGATCTCCCTTTCCCACGACCGTTCTTCTGAAGTAGATGGAAATCGAGTACGTCCGTGTATCGAGATTTTGATCCACGTTTAATATCAGCAGCTGGTTAAAATAAGTCTGCCGGCCTGCAACATAAGCTGCGCCTCTGAACAGAGATATAGCACGAGGAATCAAATGCGCCAGTTTTTTTTTAAATGTGTTTACACGTAAAACAACAAAAAAGAAAAGGCTAATCACGTTGTTCTAAAATATTACGCAAAAAGTAAGTAAAACCGAATAAGTAAAAAAAGCACCAAAACGTAGATATTGATCTATACTTTTCTTTGCCCTGCCTTCCACAGCCAAACGCGTCATCAATGCGAAAGAAGTGAGTTCCGTGGTCAGTTTATGAGGACAGTACAGTGGACAAGTTCCGTTTTTTACAAATACGAATAACAACAGATATGTCAGGGAAAGCTGTTAATGTGCGCACTTAATCCCTTCGCAAGAAACTGCAGCCCTCGACCTTGTCTTGGAAGCAGAAACAGTAATAAAGAACATGACACGTGCAGAAAGACAGGCCGGTTCCTGACACGGTCCCATTCGCCCAGCGATCATCTTTTCTGCTTGTTCTGCAGTTTTGGCTCTTTCAGGTATGCTTTTTTTTCGAAAGTGCACTTGTGCTAACTGCTCAACTCGCTACATTATTTCTACTGCTACTCGTTCCGGAGGGGAGTACTTCTGCGGACGAATTAAAGATCTCGAGCGTCTACCCAGAAACGTCCCATCTCATGCTCCGCGCGTCAAATTTCCCTTTCATTTTGTAACAGCATAATCTGTTATAAGATTCCGCAATGTAGCACACGCAACGATGGCCGGGGTCAGGCGGTACGATGAAATACTGATTGTAATGCACACATCCGGTAGAGCTATCGCAACAGGAATTGCAGTGGTCAGATCAATAATGCAGTGACTGAGCGTTAACTAAAGCCAAAGCATTGAAGGACTCTGCTAAAGCTCACTTTTAACAAAAGTGTGGCTAACACATTCGATAAGGTGACAGCTAAGAAATTATTCTGGGTGACTAAATAATATAATTCATCGGTAGTATTTATGTGCCTTTTGTAGGATTTTTCTGTTTTGTTACAAATATAAAAAATGTGCGCAATTGGTATTAAGCCCTGGTATTTGAACGCGCGGATACGCAGGCCTAAATTTAAGGCTTCAAAGTTAGCGTGATGGGCGATTTCATAGCGACTATAGTGATCTCAACAAAAAAGGAAAGGGCAGAAAATATATCCCACCGTCACATCTCTTGGCGGTGGCTTTATGAATAGTCGCTAGGACAACATATATCTGGGCGAGAAAGTAGGTGGTAAATCGTCACCACTTCATCTGTTTTTCTAATATCTCGTAATCGTTTCAAGTTTGCTTTGCAATTGCGCCACTGCCCATGGGGAACAGCAGCATTTTGAATTTTTGTTTGTGTTTTGATTTGACTGTCGTTTTAAACTACTCAATGTTTTTTTTGTAATTTCAGTGATAATTCACTCATCGAACGGGTTCAAGCTCCCGAACCGGTTCGCGAACCGGTTCTTTACATGATTGTGTCGAGCCGGAACTGAACCGGAACGAAATGATTTTGCCTGAACCAGAACCATCACTGAACCGGTATTTTTTTCGGTTCGACACACTGATATATATATAAGACAGAAATAAAGGTTGGCAGTCAAGAAAACCTCGGAAAGCAAAGGGGAGGATGTGGTAGGTCATTGATACAGATAAATAATTTGGAAAGAAAGAAAGAAAGTGGAGAAAAAATGCCCGCCAGGTGGGATCCGAACCCACAACCTCCAGAATACCGGTCTGGTGCGATGACCACTACGCTACCAGCGGGGCTATTTTCCCCTCCACTTTCTGGGGTATTTATGTTAAGGTATTTTTGTTACCTGCGCTTGGGGGTGGTAGCCAGCGCCACTCGTACTACTCGGGATGAAGGGGACTTACTTTTTAACTGCCGGGCCGTGACTCGTGTCTACGACATGTCGAGAGTGGTTGACCAGCGTTGAATCCTCTTTAGCTCCCTATGGCACCAAGACTGCCAGAACAGAGGCCCTCGCTATGCATGTAGCGAATCAGAATAGGAATCGCACCAGACCTGTATTCTGGAGGTTGTGGGTTCGGATCCCACCCGGCGGGCATTTTTTCTCCACTTTCCAAATTTTTTTATCTGTATCAATGACCTACCACATGCTCCTCTTTGCTTTCCGAGGTTTTCTTAACTCTCAACCCTTATTTCTGTTTTCATATATATATATATATATATATATATATATATATATATATATATAAATATATAAATGCAGGTTACTGACGTTTCGACGGGAGGACGGGAGGACCAGTCTTCATCGGACAGAGAGAGAGAGAGGAGAAGGGAGAGGGGGGGGGGGAAGAGAGACCAACACGGTGTCTGTTTAATGTGTTCGGATCTGTTCTCTATGGGTACACGGTCACACACATATGGGGCTATCTGCATTCCATGGCGCATACCCATGCAGGAATTGGGCGATCGGGATCAATTCACGCATATATATGTCGCTAATTTTCACATATTAACGCATAAATATTAAGCGGCGGTTCGTTTTTTTTTTGTCTCAGATTATTAAACGGTGAAAAGTGCAGTGCCCCTTTGAATAAAACGGAATTTTGTTTTCTTTGAGCGACCGCACTGTATATGTCGCAAGCGCAGCAGGGGCTTTAGCATCTGTACGGTCTATTCTTAGCATCTTAGAGTCTATTCCCGATTCAAGGGCAAAGCAGGCCCAAGATGCCTTCAGCGCTGGCCTGAGTCTGCCTAAAGAATTCCTTCCAGATGCATGTCAACGTCGCAAGGCCTCTGCTGGTGACGTTTCAGTTTCGATGCTCTTTCCAAGCCAGTCTATAGTCGCTTCGTTATGGCGCCAGTTGGTGCTTCATTTTGTAACTGTTAATGCTGGGGTCATAGCGAGTGTAAGAATTCTGTGTTCGCTATACAATCCGTGCTGCTCTCGATGTTTCTCCTGAATAAGTCCGTTAACATAAGTATCCTTGAAAAAAGACGCAACATTGGCATCATTTTAGATTACAAATTTACAGCGCCTCTGTTTGTAAGGTACAATGCTACAAAGCTTCTAAAAGCTTTCGCCATTTTGAACCCATTTTCGGCCTGCTTAGCCTGTAAAACGTCAACCCTTCGCACTGTTTTACGATGACGACTGGCCGTTGTAGCCGCGATGAGGGTAGGCACGTGCGCGCCGTTGTCATGCCACATAAAATAGGAAAAAAAAAACAGGAAATAATGTTGATTTCTTAAGCATGCATCGATCAGTAGAGCTCCCATTGCCTACAGCGTGTGCGTCCCGAACTTTGCACGCAGTGCGGAGAAGCACAGCTTGCCAGTGCCGGGACCAGGCCCTAAGCTCACGCCCATGCGCGCTAACACACACGATAAGCATGCTATTCTTTCGTTGGTAAGGTAAACTGGCCCCTTACAAACGAAATCAGCCAACAGCGATGTCTTAAACTAGCAGATAGTGACCACAGCAGGCGCGCTACTACCGAAGCGGTAGGCAGGAGAAGGCGCAGTATTGACTCAACATCCTGAGAAGGAGATGGCAATCGTGATTGCAGGACTGTGCATTTCAACGAAATATACAGTTCCGCAATCACTGTGGAGACCACGAAACAGTTGCTCATATCATTTGGCAATGCCCTCACAAATAACTCCCTCTCATTTCTTCTGCGGAGCACTCGGAGGCGGCGTTAGGCAGCTCGAGTCCTCGGGTCCAGCGAAGACTCGCTGAACGAGCAGCCCAGGTCATCGGCGCCGTCCAAGCGTTGGTCACCAGTCGTCGTTGACACAACTGATGCTCAATAAAGTTTGTTCTCTCTCTCTCTCAAGGAAACCCCAACGGCCCCCATAGGTGTACCTAGCGTCACTAAATAAGCTACGCTTAAGAGTACCGCCACTTCGTGGACCGGAAGCGTCTGAGGGCCATTTTGTTTCTGCCTTGAAGTGTTGCCATCTCTCCAACGAAACCACCGCCGGTTGTGACGGACAGAGTGTGACCGGGCGCTCTAGCGTCCGCGCAGCAGAGAGAGAGAGAGAGAGAGAGAGAGAGAGAGAGAGAGAGAGAGAGAGAGAGAGAGAGAGAGAGAGAGAGAGAGAGAGAGAGAGAGAGAGAGAGAGAGACCAGGAAACAAAATGGCTGCGCCCATATGTAAACAAATATCACGTGGTGCCGACCGACCAATGAAAATCCTGGCGGCACATAACAATGAGAGAAAAGAGTGCCGATACTCCAAAAGCCTTTATTTAGTGACTCTAGGTGTACCCCAGTGCCAAGCATTTGCAGTACCCTTAGGCACTAGACAGACGATAAGAACCTTCCGCCCTCTTCCAACCACCGTGTCTTATTTCAGTACAAACTAAAAAAAATATCTCAGAACCTTAGCGGCTTCCTTCAGCACTGTTCGCACAGGGTATATAGTACTAACCAGTGTACGGGAAGTCGAGCAAATTATCAGGAAAGCAAACGGAACCAGTTAGCCGGTTGAAATTCCTCAATGCCGACCATGAGAATAGATGCCAGGTCATTTCCTCGCATCATCCGTACCACCAGCACGTTAGCTTCGACGTCAACCGTATTTACACACAAGAGGGTTCTTTATATCACGCTCAGTACTCGCTCCACGGGGAGTGCAAACAGCACATGCCGCGCCTTGGCCTAACTGCGCGGGAGCGGCTCTCGAGAACCAGTAACGAACGCGTGCAGACATATACAGTTCAGTGGTGGGCGCGATTTCCTACCCTGCAGAATACCCTAAAATCCGCTTCGCCCAAAACGTCAGCTTGGATACGGTTCTGGATTCGTCTCGGCTGCGACCGGGGGCGAGCTAAAGGTGCCTTGGCGGACGCCACCACCAAGTGACTGGCCATCCAGGGACCGTGCTGGCAGATGACACGACTGACAAACACAACCAGCCAAGCGCGCGAGGTGCCACCATGTAGTTTGGGCAAGCCAGGGGGCCGCACACAGGGGAGGCGCTCGATTACAGGCTCGTCCAGATGCACGCCTCGATGCCGGCACCTAACGCGCTCAAACTAAGCACGAGTATAGATAAGCCCGCTCTGGAACGGCCTCCTCCGCGGCGCCAGAAGAAAGCGTCGGTCGGGGCCGATCCGCGGCTTCTTTCTCCCCGTGGCAAAGCTCGCCCACGAAGGCGAAATCTGGACCAGTGGGTCAGACGCGCCGGGAACTTCGCCGGGGACGACGAGAGGTCGTCGACTCCGTTCCGACAAGCCGTTCTCCCGCCCGCTGCGCCGCTTGCCTGCCTGCGCCGGCCGCGGAGGTCGCTCGGCGGCGCTGCTGACTGGACATGCGTACGGCCATCTAATAACACACACTGTACTCGTCTAGGGACGCGCTCTGGAGTGACTGGAAATCAGACACGCTGGCTGGACAAAGGGCAGTTCCTCGCTTTTGGGGGGCCGGGGTGGGCTGCCTGGGAGCAGGAACGCACGCAAGAAAATATGGGCGGGAAGATGAGACCTCGACCAGTATGCTCCCAAACAGAGCAGGAGCGTGTTTGAAATGTCGCCGTGCGAATGTTTTCAGCCAATTCTCGACGAGAGCAGCGCCCACTTTTTTTGAAGGTCCGGGCTTCAGTGCTAGGGGACGAGTGAACTGGGCAGACGCTCAAGTTGGTAAGAACAGTAGGCGAAGGGCGGCGTGCTGGGAAAATGCAGATAGTTAATAAAGATAAAGCTTAGCCTAAAGCTACTACTAGATGTACTGCTTAGGTAGGATGTTGTTGCCCGAAAAGAATAGACAGGCGAAGTGACCTCAGTGACCACACTAATACAAAGGAAACGTCTACGGAATCACCACCATCAGGCACAATCGTGACTTCACGGCTAGGCGGGATTCTGGGCCACTACCTATTTTTGTTTCGGTGTGCGACAAGGACAGACACTAGGCTATATCCACAAGAGCCTGGCAAGGCAGAATATATATATATATATATATATATATATATATATATATATATATATATATATATATATATATATATATATATATATATATATATATATATATATTCGAGGTGGAAGTATTTTTTGCGCACCGCACGCGGTATGCGGAGGTCGTGAGTTCGATTCCCGCTTTCCATCACAGCGGATTTTTTCTCGACTTTGATGTCTTATTCCTGTATCATATAAAAATGGCAGACACCTAATTAGGCGCTATCATCATCATCATAATCATCATAATCATCATCATCACCACCACCAGCCTATCTACGCCCACTGCAGGGCAAAGGCCTCTCCCATTATCCTCCAATTACCTCTATAAATTACCTCTATAGGCGCTATAAAGCACTGACAATACGGACTGCATCTTTAATGAATATATATATATATATATATATATATATATATATATATATATATATATATATATATATATATATATATATATATATATATATATATATAAGACAAAACTTTGGGCACTGAGGTAGCAGATTCAGTCCGGTGCCAACGTTTCGATTACAATTGCCTTCGTCAAGCCCGGACGAAGCCGGAAGCAATACAAGTGTAGGCGTTCGAAAAGCGCCCGTGAACGCTGCGACTGCTTCTGCTACTTCTTTTTGACAGACTAAGACAAAGATAAGGAGAGAACGCTCCTCTCATCAACAGTCGATATTTACAAGCGAAGATAATTCGAGGTGGAATTCTGCACGTCATGAAGGCCAGAGAAATCCAAAAGCACTACGCGATGGCGATGACGGAGGACACGTGCGTCCTTCTGGTGATCTGTTGAAACTGCCGCGCTTGCCTCGACCGAAATGAAAAGTTCAGGCTGCCTTCTTTCGGAGTTGCGAGTGCACGATACGGTGTGGCAACGGAGGGTATTTTTAGCGTTCATACTTCGTTCTCGGCGGACATGAACATTTCGTGGTTTACAGCTCTATCTTGATCTTCCGCGCGACGTTCGTTTTAATTAAAATATCAGCTGCCGGTTTATTTCGTCGGCATAAATCCCGACACCAGTGTTGCTAGCCGGGCGAGTTGGAATGGCATTCTTCACTGGAACCGCCGCGACAGAAACGAAGACAGAGTGAGTGAACACAGGGACAGCAGTTCGTCTACCAACGAAAGTTTAAAACACACGAAGGGGACATACATGCGCACACGAAAAAAAAAAAAGGATGAAAGAAATCAGGAGTCAACTGAAGGCACTGCGCATGTGCGAAGAAAATAAATGGCAGGCAGGATGAGTAGAATCGTCTGTGTGATTACACGTGAAAAATTTCACGACGTACGTAAGTATCACGACCAGCAGCCGAACAACCAACCATGTTACCTTACCGTCCTCAACCCGTCGTAACCCACTTTAGGCCACCTTAATCCACCCTACCTACCTTAGTTCACTTAAACCCTACATTAATCCATCTTATACCACACAAACCCATTTTAATTCACACAGTTGAACCTCGTTATAATGAACACCGATATAGCGAACTATCGGTTACAGCGAACTAAACACGAACTTTGGTTGGTCACGTTTACTTTCAGTGACGCTTATTCTTTTTATAACGAAACCGAAACCGCGAGAGCCGCGCGCGATATCGGCTATAACAAAGAAATCTTTGTATCGCGACGAAAAACCCATCAAACGAAGATCCCATCCTCCTTCAAATAAATAAGAGAGCAAAACTCACGATCTTTGTTCTGCTGTTTTTCACGTTCTCACTCTTTCGACCCGTTTAGCTTGAAATGCCACAAGGCGACAGATAAGGATTAACTCGTTTATAGCGGGTTCGAAACCTAGAATAATGCGTTTTTGTATCTAGGAGTTGCGCAAGCCAGATTGCCGATTGGTTAGAGCCTATTTTTGCCACTACTGTTGCAACGAATATCGGATATAACGATCTAATGTACTGCCCCGACACTGCTTCGTCGTAACGAGGTTCGACTGTACTATAATTCACCTTAATATATCTTAATGTACCTTAGTTCCACCTTACTACTCATTATTACTGATAATTAATCAATAAAACCCTTCACTACCTACAATCATGTGTCAATAATTTCCCTTAGTGCCAAACAGCAGGGGTTTAAGCAGAATTTCGATTTTGGGGGGGGTGTCGGTGGGATGTTTGGGGGGGGGGGGGGGGTGTTGTATAAATCCCTAGGCAGGGTGCTTGTGGTTGTGGAATCTTTTTTGGGGGATGTCGAAGTCCTTCTGGGGGGGGGGGGGGGGGGTGTTGGGGGGGTGTTAGGGGGGGTGTATAAATCCCTGCCAAACAGCACACACAAAGAAGGTCATTTGCAGTCAAAATAGCTTTCACTGACGTTGTGGTTCTTAACGGAAGCGTTTACAGCAGCGCAGCTAAAAGCTCGCTTTATGGTGTGGACGCTCTGAAAGAACTCAGTGTACACGACAGAAAGTATACACGATGGCATCATGTTACACCCAAACATGACTGGCTGCTCATCGAGACGACGCACTCGATGGAGTAAGTCAACATCACAAAGAAAGCAAGATATGTCTTCAGCTCCCTTAGTTGTACTTTCTTTTTTCCCTCTCGTAGTTTTGTTTTTTTGTATGCATTTGTGGCTGTCCACGAGCCACGCATAGATAAGAGCTTCCGGTGCGCATATGCTGCGGTGTAAAGCGGCGGCCAAGCCAGCACGGGGCTGGGCCCAGGTTTGAAAACAAGAGCGCGCGGGATTCCGGTTACACGTATGCGCGGAACCACTGGAAAACATCGGCACAACAGCACTCGTTTTACAACAAAGTGAAAAAGAAAGATATAGACAGAAATGGGAGAGCACGTGTTTCCGAAATGGTGGATAAATGCGCACCGCTCGTTTGAAAGCGAGGAAGAAGGGCACGTTTTCGGCGGTTTTTATCGAACAGAGAAATAAAATCCACCTCAAGGTACGACGCCCAATTGAGAGCTCTATAAATATATAAAAAGCTGGCGAGTCGTTTACATAATGCGTCATTTCGTCTTTGTACAACGAGCAAGGTATCTTGCCAACGTACGATCCACAATGTCAACTAAAATAATGATCACAAAGTGGAGCAGTTGAATCAGGCCCCAATATCAATGCGTGCTAACGATAGCTCATCAATACCCCTCTCAGGGACCGCAAGGGTTTTCTTTTAACTATTATTGGCAGAAAGAGAGCGCAACGAAGAGCTGAAACAGCCATTATGTCTCTTTGAGCCGAAAGAAAGACAAACAATGAGAAGTAGTGTTTGAGTTCGAAGCGGGAAAAAGCGGGCATTCGATTAAACCATCGCTCAATGCCAACATACTTAGTTTAGTTATGAAGGATGTATCCTCGTGCATCTCGACTCTTTGCTATTTTTAAACGAATCGATGAGGCGGGGTGTTTGCTCATCACTTAAGCGGCAGGCATAGCCACCGCACCACCCCACGCACGTCACCACTTCGAGTGAAGGAACTAACGGACGCTTTGTGAAAATGAAGGCGAAATCAAAATTACATATACCTATCCAGAGAATTATAGATTTAGTTTAGATTAAAGCAGTGTTTTAATGTCAGCATATACAGTTCATGAGTTATATATTTTAGAGCTTTAGTGAAGTGCGTAGGCGCTAATTCCCGACATGCTCCTGAACTCTTGCCTGACATCCACCTGTATAACCACGCGGGCTGACTTAAAAAAAATAGTTTGGATCGCGTTGAAAAAGTTGGCGCGCCACTACTGACTGAAATTTTGCTTTGAAACTGGTTGGCTGTTTGATTAGGATGGTCGATCAATCGTAACCCACTGAATGGGAATCTTTATTTCACCGGCCGCTTCATCACGCCTTGACCGATCTCGCTCTGGGAGTCCGTGGTACAAGTTCCGAGAAAACCCCGCGAATTCGGCATTAGCTCAAGTTGTAGGCAATAAAAATCATCGGTTGATTAAAATGAGGTGCTCGTTTGGTCAATTGATCGATCGATCGATCGATTGATCGATTGATTGACTGATTGAAAAATAACTACGTTAACCATTTGTCGCAAGCCATCCTACTGAGCTTTGGCCAATCCCCTCTCCGGGCATGCTTGCGCTGGTGTGTTCTAGGGTGTGCTGCGAATTTCAGCGCCAGGTTTATTTATTTATTCATTTATTTACGATCGCTTGATTGATTGGGCGAAATAATTTATTTCTCTGAACAGCCCTTTTTTCAAGCCTTGGCCAATCCCCTTCCGTGGGCGTGTGCCCCTTTGTGTACTGAGTATTCCGGGCATACCCAGCAGGGCTGTGCATCAAACTCGACGTATGCGAGCCTCATGCATCCCGAATGCAGCAATCCCGGCACTGACAGCCTCCGGCCGCTCTAAACGCTTTCGTGGCTCCTCCACCCGAAGCGTGCTCGCACTCAGCGGGTTCCCACCGGGCACAGGCAAGCCACGCGGCTGCGTCTCGAATAAAAGCCCTCGGTCGACACACCATCGCAGCGCGGCGGCATGAACGGGCTCCGCAACGTTGGTCCGTAGTCGCAACAGCAGCAACAGCAGCAAAAGAGGCTGCAGCCGACAGAAAGAGAGAACCCGCACGATCGAAATCCGGAATCCAGGTTAATCTGGCCGAGCCAGACACTCGCAGCGGCAGCCAACGGCGGCGCCGCTTTCCCACGAGCTGTTACGGCGACATGATTCTACATTTCACCTCCAAAGGGATTGCAGGCCGCACCGATTCCTTCCCCCCCGCCCTTCCATTTCGCGCGTCTTCAATCACCAGTCGCAGAAGGGAATTCTCCAACCCTTTTCTTGTACCCTTTTACTTCATTCTTATTCTTACGTTTCCTTATTCCTCATCGTAATTTATCTGCGCATTTTTGAGTTTATCCAACGCCCGTTGAAGGATTTTCTTTAAAAGCCCCATCTTAATGGACACGCGCTCTCTCATTCTTCCATAGCCTACTACGCATCCGAGTGTCTTTCGATCCTTTCGTCTATTCATCCGCTATCTATTATAGTTTTAACGTGTTTGTAACCTGGCCTCAACTAGGAGAACGAAATGATTTGATTTGCGTTCCTCTAATAACCGCAACTCCAGAGCCTGCCATGTACCTAACTCACCTACCTGGCCGAGACAAGCAAAAGCAAAGTCGGCCGTTCTTACAGCTCATCCCGACCACGGGAATTTTTCTTCACTACTGCAAGAACTACTGGGCCACTTACGTGTGCGACCAGCCCTGCCAGAGAGCGCAATTACGCTGTACTGTTCACTGAAGTGGCGAGGCGACCTCGTTCCCTGCTCCGCCCCTCATCAGCGGATGATCGGGATGAAACGGCATGCTCACGCCGAAAAGACGTTATTCATTCCTTACCGGAACCATCATACTTCGTATGTGCATTGATTGACTGATTGATTGTAGGATTTAATGCGCCGACGCAACGCAGGCGATGAGGTGCGCCGTAGTGAAGGGCTTGGGATTAATTTTGACCATCTGGGGATCTTTAACGTGTGCCGAAATCTCGCGCACACGGCGTTTTTGCTTTTCGCCTCCATCAGAAAAGCGGCCGCCGCGGCCGGGAATTGTACCCGCGTCCTCGTGCTCCGCAGCGCAACGCCTTAGCCACTGAGCCACCGCGGCGGGTACTTCATATGAGTAGACGGGACCTGGAGACGAATTCGAACCTGTCTATATAAGGGTATCAAGAAGGTGCGTGAAACATATGTACGTAACTAGTTCCAAAGACGAATTTATTATGCCTTGATTCCTCGTACAACATCTCTGTCTGACAGCGCGCGTTTTGATGTCCAGGCCCCGAGAAATCCGCGGGTCGGTTCTCAACGCGTAAGCATTACAAGCTCACATCGTCGGCCTAAAACCGAGGGCCTGTAACGCGTCCTGTGCTCCATGGGCCTTCAAGGTGGTCTAAATTTATTAAAAAGTCGTCGAGCCTTTATATTAACATAAGGCTGTTTACACTGACTCTGCAAAAATGTCTCCACAGCAATGCATCTGTGTGAAGCCGACTTTAAAGAGCTGCAAGAAATACGTGCACTTTTTGGAGGTATTTAATAAAAGCCTCTAGGCCTTTCATATTTTAATATCGCCCAGAAAATGTATTCCCAGCAACGCTTCGTCAATGTTGCGAGGCCGATTCCAAAAGGTCTCGCTAAATAGCAATCAAGCCAACAGTACAATGTCGCGGTAGTCCTAAAGATTGCTTCCCCATATCGCGTTTGCGCTATGGGGAAGCCACGAAAAAAAAGTACTGTGCGACAGATGCGGCCAGAACGTCAGATGTTGCAAGCGTTCTGTTGCAAGAATCATCAGTTGTTGTGCCTAGTGGCAGAGTAAGTGATGGTAATGACGATGATAATGATTATAACGAGTCAGCTAGAGGGAACAAGGCGCCAGAAAAACTGGTGCACGCGTAGCACGGGTACTTTAAAAAACTGCCCATCCAAAGAAGTGATGCAATGAGCAATATTTTAAACATCGCCATGGATGAAAAGGAATGTTTGCAATGCTTCGCTTATTCGGGTACGCGGAGGAGTTCGGAGCGCTGCCCGCCCCGGCCCAATGTATTCCTACCTCGTCCACTGCCAAATGTAGAAAACCCCTTCACCCTCCAGGATCAAGGGGGATCAAATTTATCTGAGTATGTTTCAACCTGAAGGCCTAACGAACCTGGGCCCGTTTGCCCGTACGCATAAGTTCTCGATTAAGTTCGCGCTTACGAATAAGACGCCAATAAGTTGAAGTCGGCCACGGCAAATAAGCCGGTTGCCAAAAAACGCGACGGAAACGCTACCTTAACCGAGCGTTTGTATCAGTTTCGGGAAAACGACTTATTAGCTAGACATCGCTGAAGTCGTAGTTGAGAACTTATTCCCGCACTTATCGCGTTCGGGAAAACGGGCCCTGTACGCTGCCGAGCGCAACAAAAAAAGGAATAAGACAAATGATTGTCGCCATAGCAACAACCGTTTCACGTTTATGCAAGGCGAGGCGTTCAATTGAATTGAACTGCGCGTACACGCCGAGGATGGAACAAGCAGCGCTATTGTAAACATGTAGCAAGCGTATATACGCGGAGACCGTAGGTGTATGCATAATATACGCAGCAGCGAGCGCCGGATAACGGCGTGTCAATGCACGTCGAGCATCAATGGGTAAATGCTAATATACATAATCCTCAACGTTCGCTGATAACACGCGACAAATGGCCATTCCGGTCTACGCATGCGCACGTACGTGGGTATTCCGCGCCGATAAATCAGCCACCAGACACGCTCGCATGCAGACGACACACACGCACGCATGGGCATCCTGTACCATGTAAGTTAGTTGGCTGCGGCAACACGGTTTGGCCAACACATCCTTTTCATGGTTGATACTTAACGTGCGCTTAGTTAAGCGTTAAAAAGCTCGTAGAGCACCAAAGCCGCCAGCGGGCGCCAAACGCGAAAATCGAGATTTATCGATAAGGTTATGACGAAACGGAATTACGTAGAGGAGCGGAAAGTTTCCACCCGTCGTGAGGAGAGAACACGTGGTCGACAAATGCGGTGCCATCTACCATTGCGGGTGCTTTTCGTTCTTCTTAGACTTACGACTTGGACTTAAACTTAGATTTAGACTTAGACTTAAACTTACGTTCTTAGACTTCTACGAATGTTGATAAAGCATCTGCGTCTGCTTATGCCCGCCTTTCGCACTGACATCTTACAGGACAAGCGTAAGCGTCCCCCAGCTTTTGCTTTGGGTTGTGCTCCAGCAACCTGCCTTCATGCCAGCCAACATACCAAGGGCGACAATTAGTGCGGAAAGTTAGGCAAGTTGGTATTGGGATAACTGGGACATGTTTTCTAGCGCAAAAAAGACGGGAACTTAAGAGAAGAATACAGACGGAACAAACGCTAGACATCCTAGGATGTCTAGCGTTTGTCCCGTTCGTGTTCTTTTGTAAGTTCTCGTCTTTTTTGCGCTCGAAAACATGTCCAAAGGCGACAAACATCGCTAACCACCAAAACTATATATAGGTCCGGGCTTCAAATGTGTTTCATTCAGTAGCATGTTCTTCCTGATACTTTGTACTTTTTAATTGGGGAACGGGTCGACCGCGCGACATCCAGTCTGTTTCAGACAAGCTAGGCACTACGTCTTATCTGCCTTCCTTTCTCGGTAGGTCAGTTTCGGGAACAGGTATAGAATTATCACCCGCCCAGTGGCAGCAATACCAACCTCTCCGACGCGGCCTGGATTGCGTCATTGGCGGTGTTGCGTCGGTAGCGACTCGGAGAAACCTCGATATCTAGCCCGCAGTCCCTACGCGTAGACAACTAAGTTATCTGAGCTATCCAGCCGGCAATGACGTTACTGCTATTGACGAACAACCACACGCGTGGTGCTGCGTTATTTCGCGATGCTGCTGTTTTCTGCGCCGTTCATCTGCGAATTGTGGCCGGCTAGAGAAACTGTCCTTAGCGCAAAGACGTTGCTGCTGCTGAAGCAAAACGAAAGGGAAGAACTTCAGGTCAACACAACGGCTGGAATTTCTATTATCATCGAACGTGATGTATGCCCGCAGAGCAAATAGTTTATGACGACGAGTTAGGCTGGCGCAGAAGTCTCTCACAAACTCCGCTCATGCCACTATTGCATAGTTTCTAAAGAAGAGGAGCTTATCACAGTCACCACATTCGGCGTCCCGCCTTATTCCCGTATTTCCTTTTTTGTTTGCATCGACGTTCCCTTAAAAGAATGCAGCGTGTTCGCAACAATCATCGCCAGTAACATGCGAAACAACGAATCTGTAAAAAGAAAAAAAAAAGATACAAGCCTCGACGTGTTGGGAATATAAGGTGCAAAAGTACCACTATCGCCCGAGTTACTCCATTCACTTTTCACTCCGGTAAAATTGGTCGTGTCCAGCTAGTGCGCTGTCTTCAACAAATCGAGTCCAGACGAACGGAACATTTGAGGCCTTAAGTCATGATGGACGAGGCAGTCCCTCACGACGTGCGACTCAGGAGGCGTCGCAAAAGTCACTCGTGCAGGACAAAGCGTGAAAAGAGATGGAAACATCCTAAAACAGGCAAAAACAAGAAGGGCGCGTCTGTCGCTCCAAACGTGTATTCGCCGGTCTAATAAAGGAGTGATAACCCGGTCAGCAATACGAGGAAGGGCAACAAGCTATAGTGCCATGCGGCGGAAATCACAAAGCACGGCCCCGAACGGTCGCTGTATCACGCAAGCGCACAAAGCGGGACGGAGGTCTTCCCGACTGTCGTACAGTGAATCTGTGCCGCCAGCGATGTCGATAAACCAATGTCGCCTGTTTACGGCCTCTGCTTACGATTTCCGCCGCCGCGTTCATGACTCAACGACGCCCTGCACTCACTGCCTCATAACTGTGACATCCGTATGTGACCGTAACGAGAACTTGCAGGCGCTCGCCGAAACACAGCTCTCATATATACGTTGTGCTAGCTAATCTCAATCTGACGACGCATCGAGTTTTCACAGCCCTTGGCGATCGCTGGAACTGGCTGTGTGAATTGCCGCACCCCGGTTTGGAAGCGTGTATCGGCTAGGACTGCCATTTTCTGCGCTTTTCACGCACTCATAAAATGTAAAGTTCCCTCCCGTACACGCCTAAAAAAACTAAGTTACGCGTGCAAACAATTTCCGCACATGGATCGCATCCATATAGCTGACAGCCTACTGCAGCATAAACTTAACACACTTTTAAGCGCGTGCCGCCCCACCCCCCTACTGCTCTATTAAATCAGCGAAACTATCATTACAACTTAACCATGATATTCAGAATAAAGCTTAGGTCAATAGTGGTGGTAGTGTTTTGTGTTATGGTGCCCCTCGACCAAGTGAATAGCGGAAGGCAACCCATTAAAAAAAATAAAATAACGAGACAACGACGAAAGCCCAGCGTTAACTACCTAAATATAGTTTAGGTAGAATGTTTTCGTTACTTCTACCAGAAGCCGAACTTGCTAGCTCCAACCCAGCACTTCAGCGCCATACGAGAAAAGGCTAATGTAGAGCGTAAGCGCCATATTAAAAGAGGAAAATCGAATCTCCTACTTATGGATGCAGTCTCGTCGTGTACCGTATACTCATGCACCGTATCGCCAGTAAAACGTTCTTCGGCAAACGATGCAACGTTCAATCTTCTCATTACTACACGCTTGCATTGGATAAAGCGCACTGTCGTTATTCATAAAACAAACTTCTGCCAAAAACTAGCAATCAGAGAGTGCACGCGCCCAACGGCTGCAGTTTATAATCGCGCCCACGCAACGACGGGCGAGCGATCGATTCGCTTCAATTCCCTTGTTGAGAAAAAGTCTGCCCATGCCTACCATATCGACGTCCATCCATGCGCGTACTCCTAATCTGACCAAACTCTTCCCCCACCACTTTTTCTGCACTTAGCTTCCAGGAACACGTCTTAAGGCCCAAGTGGCTTCGTGTATACAACAAACTGGCGACACGCGGCGCCTCAACGAACAGTCCGGTTGGAGCGAGGGTCTCAATCGAAACACGTTCGCTCCATTAGGGCAGTAGTCGCTCGTATCGCGCGCGGCCGTGCGCTAACGACGATATGTGACCTTTCTTTGGCCCGACTGTGGCTTCAAAAAAACGGGAGGCGAGTTCGCGGCAACGACAAAAGAGAAAACAAAGGGAAAGGAGGAATAAATTAGATCAAATCGGGCGGGCGGTGGGAAAGGGGAGGGGTTTGTACCGGGGAGCGGTCTCGGGGTTTCGGCATGTTATCTGCGCGGTCCTCTAATGACCGGCCGGCGGGACAGCCGGACGTCGCGCGGCCGCAGTCGAACGGCGACGGCCTTCGATACGGACGGCGATCGATGCTTCGAATCGATGTTCAGGAAGAAGAGACCACGGCAGGCGACACGGGCCCGTCCATGCGACGCATGCCTGGCGGCGACCCACGGCGCCGGTCGCGTCCCACGGGCCACAGGTTACATGGACGTGGGTCCGGCAACTGCACCACATACACTGTGCCACATGGCAACGTGCGCAGCAGCCAACTGACTTGAAAAGCTCGATCCTGGCCTCGCAAAAACGTGCGGGCCACAAACAACGCGGGCTAGACGCGTGCAGCATACAGAAACGGTTTGAGGTGCTCCCAAGTGATCGAGTCGTTGGATATCAGACAAAAAGGAGGAACCACTCCGCTGTCTCGTAATCGCAATGCAGTCTCCGATGCGATAGCATGAGTAGAACACTGAGCATGATCGCGTGGACCATACTCTTCATCCACGATTTCGTCAGAAGCATGCAGGTTGCTCATGACGAACGGCCAATTAAATATATACTCCTTCAAATATCGCGTTAAACTTCCGCCACAAACATAAAACTGGGAAAGCAGGGCTTTGTAATCGCACTTATAACCACTTTGTACACTGAAAAGTGGATTTACGCGTAAAAAAAAAAAAGCTGGTTTCGTCAACCAGTTATATTAGTGAAACTTTGAGTGAACGTCGGGGGAGACCTGCATGTTCCCACACCGGTGGACCTCACGTTCAAGGTCATCAGACAGCGCGTCTTCGCCATGCGTCCCGACGAGCCGCTTCTGGCTCGTACCAGCGCGTACAACAAACGCTGGCGGCGAAGTACGAACGGGTTCGGCGCTTCTCGGTAGGCCCGTTTCGGCGCTCATCCGGGAACGACGGCCCGGCGGCACCCACCCAGCTATCTGTGCCCTGTCAACGGCCCTGCAAGACGACACGTCCTTTGAGGGCTCGCCGCCGCGCCTTCCTTCCTGATCCGACACGGCCTCTCGACGGCACCCCCGAAATTGCGCTTGACCCGAATTGGGGCTGCCAAGCCTGGTCCGGCCCCACCGCGCCCGCTACGGTGGCACACAATCGCACACAGCGCGCGCCGAGCAGCTTCATTCAGAACGTTCCTGTTTTCATCCGAGCCTCGTCCCGGGCCAGCATTCTTCGAGAAGGGGGCAGCTCGCCATTGTCTTCGCTCTAACGAGCCCCTGCGCAAATGCCGACTGCACAAAGTTGACTTGTTGAGTGGCGACGGACCTACCCCGCGCGAGGAGGGTAACGGCCGGAGGGCCGCGGAAGATACCGAATCCTGCGGCGGCGCGAAGGACGCCTCTCCTGGACCGTCCGACGGGACAGGCGAAACAAAGGGCTGGCTCTGCCGACAACGGGCCATCGCGCGGACGGGGAGAAGAAGCGAAGCAGAAGCGAAGCGCGGAGCGTTTTCGGAGTGGCTACGTGACCCCGATTCGGCGCCGGCCGCCTGATTCGTTAGGCGGCTACTCAGCGGGCGGTATACCTGCTGGACGCGCCAGTGTCGCACGAGGACTTGGTCAAACGACGGCATGATTTCCGCGGGGGGCAATCGCTGTTTCACTTTCGGCAAAGCGGCACCCGGGTTTGTCGCGTATGATGTGGAACGCGAAGGCTACGTGTAACCTTTCACGCATGCGCGACAAATGAGAAACCGATTTCTGATGATACGACATGTTAGCTTCGCGTTTTGGCCCTCCTCGACAAGGTTGCTATAACTTTCCAATAAAACAATCCCTCTCTAAACCCACTGGCAAGCACGTGCGAGCGCGCCGGAGTCATGAAAGAAACTATTTTTATACTTTTATTACTGCGTCGGCTATAAAAAGCAGCATGGCTGACTTCGAAACATATGGCATTCGGAAAAACTAAAACCAAGTTGATGTGTGCCCCAGGTGGGTACGCATCAGTGCGATACAAAATATAGATGGAAAAATAGAAAGAGAGAGCGGAAAGCAACACGGCAGTTTCGTCGCGCGCAACATTATTTCTCAACACTGCGCGTGTAGTCCTGCGAAGCGTACAGTGAAGCATGAGACTACATAAAACAGGGGATTCTTTGCCGCTGCATTCTTTTTATTGTTTTTGAGCCCACGATTCTGCAGTCCCGTGCCACATGGGACCTTGCCCCTGGTCGGTCGGTCCCCTTATTCCCTCGTGGATGGACGGCCTCCTCGGCAGACTCATCAGATCGTTAATCACACAGAACATGGCGACAGCGTTTCCTTTAACATTGTACGTTAGAGTTCTTCCTGTAAGCAGTACACTTAAGGTAATGTACGTAACATAAAGGTACCGCCTTCACGTCGTCTTCACCGAAACAGTATTTACTAACTGATGACTTCGGATGAATAAGCAGAAATATTACTTCATTTCGTTTGTAAGTCATTTGTTAGAGCTCAAACGAACGACGATACTGCCGAGCAGTGGCAAAGCGAGTGAACCCAGACATGCATGGTCGGTAACAACAGAAGGAAACCGTAGGAAACCCCGCAGCAGTTCACACGCACACGCACTACCAATGCAGGGCCATTGCAGGCACACTGCCTCCTCGTACACGTTCATCCGTTCGTCCCGAGTTCGTAGGTCCACTTTATGATGCTTTTCCCGCGAACATGCTAACAGGCCCTCGTGTCAACGAACGCCGCCACGTGGTGTCGATTATTCCCCGTACCCGTTCGCCCTGTCGGATGAAGAACCCCATCACGTTGGTTTTCGCCACGACACACGCTTCAAGAATCCACGAACTCGTGCGCACGAACAGCCCGACCGACAGTTGCTTCGTCGGCCGGGGTTTGCCGAGTTTGTTTAGATGTGGCGCAAAAACCAGCCGGCTGTGCTCCGCGAGACACGAGAAGGAAAGGGGGGTCTCCTCTTCGCCTAAACAGTTTTGCCCGCGACGACGGATGCCCTCTGTCGCGCGGCCGTCGGGGAGCCGAGCAGCCAAACAGACAGAGTGAGACGCAAAAAAACTGGCGGAGCACAGAGTAAACAAGGAGACGTGAGCTTGCTCAGCGCGCCAGTCCGCCGCTGATCACCGCCCGAGCAGAGAGAGCACCGGGATGCGAGCGCCGCTCGGGTGAGGAGCGATGCGCTCCGCCGCATCCGCCGATGAGAAAGAGCTCCTGCTGCCTGCTCCCGGAGCGGCTTCTTTTCCGCCAGAGGACGAGGAGAGGCAAAGAGGGAACGCTTACTGCGTCGCGAGGACGAGCAGATACAGCGCGATCACGTAACCGACAGAGATCATACAACTCCAAACAATGACTGGAATCACAAGTTCCTGATAATGGTTGAACCCTGCAACACTTTTTTCAACTTTTTTTGAAATCCTAAACGGTTTCAGTACGTAGTCACCCAACACACCCAGTACTTAGATTAGGGGGTAGCAAAGTACCTCAGCCAAAAATTACTGCTCTACGCTCATCAGATAACTTGTAAACTCGCTAAAAATATTTTTCTCTCTTTTCCGGTCTTGACGTTCTTCAACGGCCCGAATTACATCACTAAGGCCAGGTAGCGGCTGTTGGCCGGTTTTCTTTCAGTTGCAGCAACGAATGCTTTTCGATAGCAGCTTTAAAAAAAAAGCCACAAAAACAAAGCAGAAATGGAAGGCGTATCTGGTGCGACGAACAAATCACGCAGTGCCGCTCTGTGCTGGCGATGATTATACAGCTCTCGCCGTGGTTCAAGACGCGAAGGAAAGAGTGAAAGCGCTTATCAAAAGTGTTGCAGGGTCCCTTTAAATGATTAGCTTGAATGACAACCCACTGGTGGGACGTGACGACACTTTCCGGTCGCGGCGAATATAAGCGCGGTTACAGCTGTTGCAAATAGCATGGCCTCCGCGATCACCCCAACGCGCGCGGGGGAATCTCGGAGGCCATGCAAATAGCCGCTAACAATGTATCAGTTGTCTGAACAGCATGGCTCCCGGACTCCGCATTGGAACTCCGTTGTTAACGCCGGCGGTGGGAAACTCGTGGAAGGGAAGTTTGGTCAGAGACACTGTGCATCACTCATCTTTTGACGCAAGTATTGTACCCATTAACGGAACTTTACTTCGATTCCTGGGAGTGTGAAGTTTGGAAACGCGGCATTTCTCCTCTTCGCGGCATTTCTCCTCTTCCGTATTTAACCGTATTTAGTGCAACCGTATTTAAGGCTGAGACCAAGTTGATGTTTATAGAAAAGAAAGTGAGAAAAGACAATCAGTAGGCATGTCTCATTCTAAGGAATTTAAACTGTATTGTGTGTACGCGTGATTTTTTCTACGGACATAACGGACAATCAGTCAAGAAATGTGTCGTGTTCTATTGTATCTGCTAGTAACAGGTATTGCAGAAAAAAGTTTTATGTATATTGTACGACTTGTGATTCTCATTGTTAGAAATGTACGATTTTTTTTGTATTTTTCTTAATTTACTTATTTTTCGCTCTGTGTATATTTGATTGAAGCGTCGATTTTTTTGTATTTTTCTTAATTTACTTATTTTTCGCTCTGTGTATATTTGATTGAAGCGTGTCCTCTGTTGTGAACACCTCTGTTGTGAACTCCAGAGGGTCAGGAGCCCTCGTCAGGCACTCAATGCCTTTAGCTGCTGCCCCGTCAGCAGGTATTGTAACACCGTCAGCTGAAAAATAAAGTCTTCTTCTTATTCATATTCCTTCGGTGTAAGCCGGAAAAGTTCGGTGCTCGCCCGCGACGTATACGCGCCGAGAAAACGCCCCACCATCATCCGTCGACCTCCGGTGGCCTTCCTCCGCCGTTTGTGAAACAAGAGGAAACAGGAAACCAAGCCCAGAAATCTGTAAGGCTGGACGAGCTTGTGGTTCCCGACTCGTGCAAGACATAACTTTTATGTTGGACCGGCAACCCCTTTCAGTTAGTATAATAACTCTATGCCGCCCTCATCGCCAACCGGCAGCGGTGCTTCTCATGTCGCAGCCCGGATTTTACCACCCAACAAACCAAATTGCCACGATTTGCACGCGAATCGCGTAATAATGTTACCTCATCGCGTCTTTTCGTGCTGGCTCAGAGCGTATTGAAGTAACACGAAGGCTTGCGCGGGCGCTAATAACTCGACGGCATAGTTCTTGCAGAAGAAACGGGCACGCAAAAGGCCACACGCGCACGCACACCTTCGCGTTGAGGTCGATTCTCGTGTATGCGTGTCCTTTTGAATGTCTCTGCCCTCTGTAAGATCTACATAGCGCATTTACTCCTCAGACAAAGCGCTCTCTTCGCTCGACAACCTGCTTCACCTCAGCGTCTTATAATTGCGGCGTTGAGTTTTTCCCCTTCTCGGCTAATCTGTTAGAAGCAACCTTTAACGGCGCGAAAAGCCGTTTGAAACACTACATCCTCGAATTGTTTAGTTACATAAAGAGTAAGCCGGTCGACTGACCGATACGTTGATATACGCGTCAACGCATACCAGCTGCATCACGGCTGACGCTGTAACGGGGAACCACGAACTAGCGTCATCAGATATCGCCTTTTGTCACACCAGGACGGACATCAGAGCAGTAGCACTACGTAACCGATTTTGAGCGCAAGTGCTGAAAAAGCAGCCCGATGAAAGTCATGTACTGCCCATACTGGTCTCTCACTCGCGTCTCGCTTGGTGATCGACCAACAACGACTCGAAGATTGGACAGCTCCCTGGCAGAAACTGGAGTAGGTTCTTACCTAAGGTAGGGTACGTATCCCACAACGAAACAGCACACGAAGTTGTACTATAAAGACGTTCGATTTAGGTATAGATATGCGGAGATAGCTCCTGCAGGCGTTTCATCCCTGACCAGCATGAATCCACGCAGAAATCGTCGGCTCGTACAGAGAGAAAGACTACGGCACAGCATAAGCTTTGTTTCGGCGTGCGCTGCTGACTCTGCAGTATGACGTCAATTGCGCGGATATAAAGCGGGGACGACCGCCGTATCGCGTTGCATGCACCGGGCGTCAGGGCGAAGCGCGGGGCGAAGGGGGGGGGGGGGGGGGGAGTAACTGGCCGTGGACTATTCTTAACTAGCCCAAATTTCAATTGACGAGCCGCGCTCGATTGTGGCGCCAAGCGTTAAATTATATCGATGCCCGCTAGCTCCGAAGCACCGCTGTTGCGTCATGTAGCCCTATCGACGGTACGTATCTCCACCGGCTCAGATGGCCTAAAATTGAGTTCGCATCGAACCGAAACGGCATCGAAGTTCGAAGGGGCTGCTAAGTAGTGTTTCTTCATGCATCTGCATCCTCGAACAAAGTGATCCTGAAGTGTTTCTTTATGCAGAAGTCTTTCGAGAAACCACGCTTACCAAATTGGTGATGCAGTTGCAAGTCCCAGTAATAGTGTGATGTTCGGTGGTCATGCACGCTGCTGGAACTGTCCTGCACGAAGCCCCGTAACCTATCTTCTTCCATTTCGACACTTGACGGTTCTAGGCCTGCGCCGACTCGTCCGTTCAACAGGCTGGGGCTAACTGCGCACGTTTGCCACAAGTCAGGGCGCCCGCCTATACATTACCGATCTCTGACGGATGAAAAGGTTGGACGGACAAGCGACATTTTGAGCGTACAATAAAATGAAGAAGGAAGGGGGCGAGATGAAAGGGGTGGCACATGTTCTTAGTGTGAAACCTAATCGCCATCCATCGACCATCGGCAGCCGCGGGGGCGCGCACGGCCGAGCGATTAGTCCAGCGCGTGCAGTTAAGCCTGCCGCCGCGTGCGAGGAAGGGACACAAAGAAGAAAAAAAAAAAAAAAAAAGCGCGACAAAAACCCGGAAGGTGAAAGCGCTCACGAATTGCACAGCACATACAAAAGGCGTTAAGAGTTCAAAGGGGGGTGGGTGGAAGGAGGGTGCCGCTTTTATCTTCAATGCGGCGTGAAGCGCGGTGTTCGGCGCACGCGTATACAACCACCGCTATAAGCGCGCCGAACAATGGGACGTTCACCGAGTTTATGCGAGCCACGCTTTACGCGCGCCCAAGTTCGAGCATGGACATAAAACGCGCAAAAATAAAAGGGCCCCGCACTTGCTGTAAACTTGGGACGTCGAGGCACCGACGACGGCGGCTTTAGCCGAAAGTTTCGCGCGGCGGCCGCGGCGGTGGCTTAACGCCCTACTGTTCTTATTTCGTGAATCTCGGAGAGCACGCGCCGACCAAAGGCGTCGCCGCGGTGCGCGCTTTGGTCTTTTGTGTATCGGCAGTAACGCCGCGGAGCCCCCTTTCCCACGGCGCGCGAACAGCTCGTGAAGGGCCGCAGACGGCAAGCAAGAGAAGGCGGCCAGCGTCCTGCCAGCACGCTTCCCCGCAGAGAGAGTTATTGCTGTCGGCTGTGTGTGAACACACGAAGCGCCCACCCCACGCAGGTTTTTTTTTGTTTTTTTTTTCTCCCCAGAACATTATTACAGCCATATGGAGGTAACCTCGAATGCGTTAGCCTTTATGCCGGGTGCTCTTTTAGGGGAAGGGTGTTGAACGTCTACGATTTGCGGGCTTGGACATCCAAGAAGACACAACCAACGGGCTGTCAGGAGAAATGCCGGTAGCGACGCGGCGAGTGAAAGGTGAACACAGTCCCACCTAGTTCTTCCACCGAGACGCGGCTTCCGCATAAAGAAACAGAAGTCAGGTGCTCGTACTCGCGGCCTTTTGTTTCCAGGTGCACCAGTGGTGCACGCCAGCGTTTCGCCGGCTCTTGCAGGTTGGGTGTTCGGAAGGACCCGATATTCGCGCCCCTCTAAACTTCACATGTACGCACCGTTGTGGTCAGTCATGAGGCTTCGTCTGTTTCCCCCGATGACGTGGGACCAACTCTAATGCGATTCTCACAACGCTTTATCGTAGGCGGTCTCCGGTACGTGACACCAACTTCAAGAGATTACTCCCCCACCGACAGTAGGTTGGGCCCATCGAATGCAATACAGGGCTCTTCGATTTACCAGACCTGGACGGTCCGCCGGCAGTCCGAGGACTGCGTTCGGACCGGAAGTCCCATGGGAATACATGGGATAATCGAGCGCCGGATCGGGTCTCGGGCAGTCCGCGGACGATCCGGAACTGATAATTGAGGGGGCCCACACTTGTACTTGCGACGACAAATAGGCCTTTTTTCCCGAGCATTACGGAGGCTCCTTAATTAAAGTATTCCGGATATATACGTAGGACATGTTGGTGTAGTTATCTGTCTAGGATGGCCACCGCGTCGCCGAGGCTGGCGCCACTCAGCTGGCAGTCGCAGGTGAGCAGGAAACAAAGATCATCACCCTGTCTGGCGGCCGACCTTGACCGCAGTGTGCATAGCGAGCACGGGGCCACATTAGCGACGCCTCTCGTCGGCCCCACTTCCTTGCGCCCGGCGTCGAGTGCACCTGAATCGATCCTTTCGGTTCATTCCGGAATGAGGAAACAACAGAAGCAAGAAAAGGGAAGGGGTCCCCACTTCGTCGTCGTCGTTCCCAGAGCGTTCGCGGGTCACACCCTGCCCACCATCGATCCGACATCACGGGAAGCGCCGAGAGTGGGGAGTGAATTCCCGATTCGGAGAGGAGGGCAACGAGGAAAATAAAGGAAGAGCCACAGTGTGAGACAAACAGGGAAATTTCCCCGAAAGGGCGGCGCAGCAGCATCGTCCGACCTTCGCTTCGACGCCTGAATTTCATTCACTCTGTCTCGCAACGTCACCTTCAAAGACGGGAAAAAAATCAATTTATTTCTCATTCTTCGCGGAGACGAACGCGGCGGAGACGGAGGCATGTTGACGCGACGAGTTCGTAATGCGTCCGTTGTTCGCCTGTGAAACATGCCAGTCAGCGCGAAACATAGACGATGTGCGGGTACAGGATCAGTAAAGTGGCTGTTTGGGCAAGTTTGTACGGGTTCATGGTATAACAACAGCGAGCGAGAGAGAGAGAGAGACCAGGCGTGGCTAGGGTCCTCGGCCTTTTCACAAAAGGACATGGGCGTGTATATGGTTTGACATTGTGGCGAAACAGCGACGAGCGCTGTTCTTTTCTTCTTGTTTAGAGCCCGTCGACTTAGAAATAAAATGCAGAAGGATGGACAGTCGGGCGCTACAACGTTAGATCACCAACTTGCCCGACTGTCCACCATTTTGCATTTTACTTCTAATTAAACGGGATCTAAAGAGGAAAACAAGAACAACGCTCGTCCTGCCTGTTTCCTTCCTCTCTTTAGTCGTGCTGTTTCACCACGATGTTAAACCACCAACTCGTCCCGATGAGTGTCCATCCCTGATAGCTTCCCTGATAGTATATAGCTTCCCTGATCCCAGTTGTCCCACTCGCAAGCTCCTGAACCCGAATCAGGGCTTAGGTGCCGTAAACGATGACACGGGCACAGAGCTCATTATTTTATCACTGCGATAACAATGTTCACGCGTCAATCTGTCGATTCATTCCTCTGTCGCAGCGACGGACAGTGACACTTCTGAGCTGTTGCTGCAAGTTTTGTCTGCTGTTTCATCAAGTGGAGAAGACGGCGAACTTCCTGTCCTATGACAAGTAAGCAAATGGGTTGTCGTTAAAATGCGTTGTCATTCGAGCAGCGTACAAACGCAACAAAATGGGCCACGTATACTGCATCTAAATACACTTATACACCCTGCTCGCATTTGGGGACAGCGAAACAGATTTATTTTATTGAACTTTCCATATTCCCTACTTGTGCGACAGGAATGGCTGGTACGCTCCATACAAGCCATTTCGCGAGCGCGAGCGAATGACAGGACAAAAGGAGCAAAAAAACATCGAAGCAGCCAACTCAATTTCGCTTCCCAATCGAAGAGAGCTTAGCTGTCAGCGCGCAGCAGGGAACGACAAGGCTTCGCAAAAACGCACACGGAACGAAAGGCCGGCCGCTTCGGGATCCACCGATAACTACAACACATGCAACTGAAAGAGGCACTTCAGAAATTGGGGCGCAGAACTTGTAGAAGAAAATGGAAGAAAAATTCGCTGAAAACAGAGAAAAGGGAGAATAAGAACGAAGGATGTCGTCGTGAAATGAAAAAGAAAGAAAGAAAGAACGGGAGAGGAACGAAGACGCAGTAAGGAGGACGCGCCCGGAGGGAGCAGCGGCCAACCACCACCGGCCTGAAAGAGCTGGCCGGCGACGCGCTGACGTCAAACGCGACCCCGGGGCGAGACGGCGCGTTTGGGCCCAGGGCGTGATGGTGTTGGTGGTGGTGGCGGCGGAGGAAACTGGTGCTGCTGCTTCTTTCCCCGTTTTTTCCTCTGTGGAATGTTTCCCGGCGGCTCGCCCATTTCGTCCCAGGTTGCTTACTGCTTCTGCTGCTGCCTCGGGATCTTTTTACGACGTCAACAAGACAGAGCGCGCCTTTTCCGTCTCTGCCTCCGGAGGGGACGGCGGTGTGCTGCGGCAGCTACTGGAGAGTCTGTCGCCGCTGCTTGTTGGCCTCTCCTTGTAGAAGCTTGCACAGGCAGAACGAGAAGTTTTGCGCACTATAAAAGACACGACGTGGGACTGGCGTGCATTGCGAAACCAGGGAAGAAAAACAGAGGGAAAATATCGCTTCTCCTGTCGCTTTCTCTCCCGCGGGCCCTCTCAAACGGGTGTTTGAGAGGGCCCGCGGCTTTCAAATCCCCGATTAGAACGGCAATTTTGTGGAATGTGCGATCATGTAGCTATAGACTACCAATGTCTTATTGTGAATTTTTTGCCGTACTTTGGTTTACACTAACCTTAGACACCTTTGGCGGCGTGTGGCATTGAGGTGTCACGTTTACGAACAACACTGATGCGTCTTTGCGTTAAATTGTTGCCATAATGCTTTCTTTTTTCGCTTAACACTAAACCCCGCCATGACCACCTTCATAAAGTTTTCTTTCCCGCGTGACAGAGTAGCTTTCAGTGAAGCACCCTTTACAGTCAGTTTTGATATTTCGCGGCAAACTGCGCGGAACAGTGGTAGCCTCCAATAATCAGCTGTCGCTCGTTACAGAGCTAATTTATTGCCGCTGGAGGCGATAAAACAAGAATAAGAATATCCAGGAAGAAGAGGTAACACATGTGGTGTATATTATTTGCTAGTCCTCTCGGAGCTCAGGTGTAACCTCTGCTAAAAAGAATTTTGAATGCATTTTATAGCACTAGCAGCGGCAGTAGCAGCAGCGCAATTTCCGCGCGTTTATTTTTTTTCAACAGCCCGGAGTGGGCCATCGTCAGCGCTCCAGTAGCTCTGACCATATGCACGGCACGCTAGTCCGGCTACGAAGTGGAGCGTTCTCACATTTTAACACCCTCTAAGGCGCTTCGGCGAGCGAAGTAGACCATGCCTGTGGCGGCCGTGGCACGGTGCTCCAGTTCGATTTCCATGCCGCCACCGCAGGAATGGCGCGTCGGAAGTGGGCGCAGCACTTTCGCTTTTTCCCGTTTCTCACAACCGTGACGTCACAACTGTGCGGTGGCACTGGCATCGGTAGAGAGAACAGTTAAACGAACAGAAACGCACACTAAGACGCCACAAACCAAAAATTACATAAAAACAAATGCGAGTCTGCACGACATGCGATAGCGGACGCTACTTTCGATCGCACGCCTCGAACTGCAGGTATTCCGGCGGCGAATGTACACAGTTTCCTCCTCTGTTTACGAACACGAAGTAGGTCTGTAGGCTGCCGCTGCCGGGTACCTGGATAGACGTTCGGTTAGCGGCTTCGGCAACCGCACTTCCCGATTCGAGGCAACGAGCGAAAGCTTTTAGTGTGCCGCAGTAAACCACTGTGCACGGCCGTAGACACGATCTACCGTCTAGTTTACACAGTCAAGCCTCATCTGAACGGACGTTTCAGCCATTCAAACCAAACCCATTTTCTTAAATGTCCTTGCTTCGCTTGAGCGAAGTTTCACTTCAGCGAACTTTTCTTCGGCCCCCACCGAAGTTACTGTACACATATTCATAGAAGACGAACAACACCAGTGTCAGTGACCTGCCGTTTGTTCGTTCGTTGGTGGTCTGCTCACTAGGGCAGCAAGCCGCACCAGCACGCATACAGGTACGTGTATACGGTGTGCAAGAAAAATAGCGGCAAGGGTAAGCAGACGCAAGACGGTCATCTTGAAAAAGGTCCCGAGTACGCAATGAACGCACGGGCGACGATCATGCGCCAAGACCCCCTTCCGGCGTATCAGTTAACGTCACCAAGCGCCTTGTTTTGCGTCACACTGTGCACAAGCGCAGCTTAATGTTGTAGCCAGTGAAACGTACGAATTTCTGGTACGGCCCAACACTCTGAGCTAGCCAACCATTAGCTGCCCGCCCCACGTTCCACATCCAGTGTCTATTGCGTGTCTGCAGCGTTCGGTATAGCCCCGCTGCGGGGGCCGTTCTTTCCGCATCGAGCAACCACGAAGCGATAATTAGGGCGACGTGTCGCTAAGACCCACTTTCAGCCCCTCGCCACTGAAAGCGAAAAGAAGGAGCCGACTTTTATCTGCACGGCCGCTGACCGGATGGGGAATGACTAGAGCGATGCGGACGTATTCCGTTCTCTCCCCCCGTCCCAGCCTTGGTTTACTTTCTCTTTCGTCGCTTCTTAACTACCCACTATCGTGGAGTTCCGTCGAAACTGGCGAACCGAGCCAAGCCAAGAAGAAAGATCCCTCGAGCGACCCCCCGACGTACACGGTAGCCACCGCGACCGACTGCAGCGCGTTCCGATCCACGAGTTCCGATAACCGATCATGAACCGCGGCGGGAAAGAAGATGGCGAAGGAAGGCGGCGGGCAAAAGGAGAGCGCGGCGCGCTTTTAAGAAGGCCGATTACCGTTTCCCTTTCATTTTTTGTTCTCCTTAATTTTTTGTACACTTTTCCCAGCGTGCGATTGTTCCAGCCGGGCTGAAAACCAAAGTGGGCGTAGAAGGCGGCGGCGAAAAGGGGGAGGGGGGGGGGGAGCGAAACAAGGCCAAACACACAAGCAGCAAATATTACGCGCAAAAGGCATCCGACCGATACATCCTTCGGTCTCGCTTTCTTCTCCGATCCCTCTCCGGCTGCGTTGATCTCCCCGCTGCACTGCCGGGCTTCACTAACGCTTCACCCGTTACCCGCGTTTTCCGTCATTTTGCTTTTCCTCGCTTCTGCCTTTTCTCTTCCACCTCCCGCTCTCCCGTTTTCGTTTTCTTCTCGGCTTCTTTCACGGGTCGGCCGGCGAAGAGGGGAATCGGCCGAGGGAAGTGTTTCAACCTAGATTCGCCTCGTCCTCCTCTCTAGTCGCCGTCGGCAGTGGCGGCGGCGGCGGCGAAGCGATCTAGGGCTCCGTGTATACCATCCGTGAACTTGAAACAAAAATATAAGCCGCGACGCGTGGGGAAAAAATAAGGGGCTCCTTTCTCATTCCTCGGCCGTTTCGCATGCAGCTCCCTCACTCGCCCCGCCGCCTCCGCTAGCTGCCTCCGGCGGAATCGCAGACGCGCCCCAGTTCTTCCTTCCCTCTGCGGAGGAGGAGGAGGAAGAGTACGGAGAGAGAGAGAGAGAGAGAGAGAGAGAGAGAGAGAGAGAGAGAGAGAGAGAGAGAGAGAGAGAGAGAGAGAGAGAGAGAGAGAGAGAGAGGGAGAGAGAGAGAGAGAGAGAGCGATGACAGAACCAAAACCATCCTGGACATCATGTTGAAACGCAAGACGCACAGGACAGAGGCGACAACACTTTATCGGATTTCAAACCGAAAGACGCGAAGCCTCCAAAAGCAAAGTTTGCGGACTGCGCTGAAAGAGAAAGTGAGGGGGAAGAACGCACAAGGGCTAATGCCATACTCCTCGATGTTATAGCAATTCTAGCCTGATTAAAAGCGAGTAATTTATTTATTTATGATACCTTACAAGCTCAATGAGAGCATTGAGTAAGGGGGTACAGTAACTTCAAATAGTAATAGGGCGGTCATCAACAAGGAATATAAAGAAAGCAACATAAAGTCGTGACAACACATTAGTAACTGACACTCAAAGAAATAATAACGCGAAGGTTTGTCCGCAGCGACTGACCGCAGCAATAACCGCAGCCATTGACGGGCACCGTGACTACGGGGGGTTCCAGGGTTCCGACGGGTAGGGCGGTGGACGTGACAGCATTCGTAAGTGTTGCACGACGCTCTGTTTGTTCGCCCGTACGTTCTCAACCTGGCATGATAACTGGAGACGTGGTACGAAGAAGGGTATCTTTCTCTTTCGCCTCCACGACACGGGATCGTTCCTTTCACGCCAGCTCCTTCAAGCAGGAAAACAGTGGACGCTTTGCTTTCAATGCCGCGGCAAGAGGACGCCCGGGTCCCTGCTTGGGTGGACCCTAAGCACACTCCACGGCACCAGTGTTAGCCAGGAGCAACAGCGACTACACGAACGCCGAATACCCCGCTTCTTTCACTTGTTGCTTATCCCCCGCTCCGATCTCTCACTTTCATCAAGCGAGGGACACCGACCCGGAGGGAAATCACCTCATTTCAGTCTCCGTGTGCGTACCTGGAGGTTATCTCCGCAAATCGGAACACGCGCCAAAGTCGATGTTTTCGAAGTCATTCGCGATCAGCAACGGGGGTCAACAGTCAAGAGAGTTGGGACGCCCGGAATTTCAGAGCACAGTAAAAACAACACGGAATAATGCGAGAGGGGATCAAGCGCGAGACACGGCACTATCGTGCAATCTAACGCGGTCACCACCTATCAAGAAGAATCTATCAAACGCAGTTCAAGTCTGTTCCGCGCATCACCAAAAGTGTCCTCCACTCGAACTTGAGTGGACAGCGAGCGGAGGCCGTTCCTGCATGATGAGCAACCTGTTTCGGATCGTAACAGCTGGAGTGAGCCTTTCTGAGGGGAAGTTCTCATTACACACACAAATCTAAGTGGTCGCTGCAATAGCGCGCGAAACAGGGTCCGCGGGCGAACGGGGCCCTCCTTTAAAGAGGCAACCTTTCCCCCTCGCCCTACCGCTACACCGCATCCCTCGCGCGCCGTGCGGCGAAACAAAGAAGCGGAGCCCGCGGCGGCGTGTCGGCTCGAGGCCGCGCAAATGGTGAGTCGGAGAGAAACGCGAGGAAACGGAACGCATTTCCGGGTTTCCTCCTCTCCGCCGTATAGCGGCCCTACCTGACACTCGGCTGGCCACGCCGAGCGTGGCGGCGCGCTCTCCCCCTCTCTTTATTCGGGCAACTTTCGCTCTCAGCCTCGCTCAATGTCGGCCGTCCTCCTCCGAATTCGGGTTGCCCCCGAAGCCGACTTCTCGGCCGCCACAGCAGCTATCTCGTTTCTTCGTGTTTCGCTTTCGCCCGTCTTCTTCCTCTTCTTCTCCACGCCATCCTTCCACAGCGTGCGTTCGCAATTCGCGCGCGAAGAAGAGAGGAGGAGGGGCGATTTGGACGCAAGAAGTGACTCGGCTGACTGAAGTCGTCGGGCCAGCGCACGGAAGACTCCTTGCACGGCACGCGGGCCGTGTGCGAATCGTGCGCGAGCTTAGCGGAGAGAAAAGCGGACGCCGGCCCGAAAAGAGTCGGTGGTCGCCGGCATTACGCGCGACCACAAATCAAGCCCTCTCCGTCCTCCACGGCTGTCATCATGGCGTGGGGGAGGGCAGTGCACTACATAAGCGCTCTTGTTCCGCGATACCGCGTGAGCGGCCATTTGAAGGAAGGCACGCGCGCGCACCAATGGGAAGTGGGACGGGGTTTGTTTGCAGTTCGATTATCCGGCTCAGATGGTGCTGCGAAATCTGCCTTGCATCTTGTCCGGCGAAAAAGAAAGTGAGAAGGAGTCCGACCACGAACATGAGCGTCCGACTTCCGGCGACGGCACGATTGTTGATATGTTTTCCGTAAGCCCGATTAGAGAAGTGGGAAATGATTTAATCTTGATTCCAGATGGCGCATGGATAGAGGTCAGCGCTGAGCAGAGAAATGCCTACGCCGCTGTGTGTGGGGCCCTTGATATAGGTTGGAATGGTGAGATAAGAGACAACAAGAAGAAACGATAATAAAACAACGCGATTTCATTCAGCGTCCAAGAAAGCGCGAGTGAACGATCCAGTATACGGACTGAACATTAACCGAGAATGAAAGCGCTGTCTGAGGCGAGAAGCGGAACTACGCCGGTGCGATGTTGAACGCTTTGGTCTCATTAAAAACGCAATATTGTTCACTTATGTTCCATGTTCTCGCTGTTGATCGTATTTTTAGTGATGAATAATCTCTGACAGCAATGCTGCCCTCTCTGGGGACACCTATGTTTTACATGTATCGCAAAAAAAAAAAAAACAGCAACATCGCTTTCATTCATTTCGGCATGGCCTCCCCCCCACCCCCTTTCCATGTTCAAGCACGCCCGTTCTCCAACCATACTAAAGAAATTCCCGCACTAGCATCTGGCGTATGTGTTTACTGTAAGAGTCCAGAAAACAGCCAGCCGAATGAGTGTCACCAGGAGAGACACCGCAGATGCCGTGGATCACGACTCCGTGAGCGTCTAGGACGCGCCACCGGCCACACGGACGAACCACGTGGAAACAAAGCCGCGCCGTCGCGCAACGCCGCAACGAAGGACAAAGCGGTCTGCGTGGCCGACGACCATCCCCAGCCGCTCTCGTCGTACGACCAGAAGAGGAAGCAAGTAGCTCCTACAAGGCCCTGTGTCCCACGCGCTGAACGTCGGTCGGCCGAACACGCGATGGACAGGCGCACTGGCCGGACGCGGCGTAGACGCCTCGGCTCTCCGCGCCGGAAGGGGCACTGGCGAGAACTGGGAGCGCGTTCAGCGGATCTGCTGACCCGTGGTCAGCGCGCCTCGGCTGCGTGCGCCTCCGTTTTGTCGCCTCCAACGCTCGGCACGGGAGAAAGAATGGCGCGCCGAAAGCGGCAGCGACTGCCTTCCGCCGACGCGTGACGACGAGCAGCGCGTCGTGAGAGACGATGACGCGCGAACGCGCTCGTCTGGAGCCGAGAAACGGCGGCCCGAAAGTGCGCTCCCGCGTTGCGGCTATTCATCGCCTGCTCTCCATTTTTTTCTCTACACCGCCTGTTTTACACGCCCAGCTTGCTCTGGGTATTTGCATGCACGCTGCATAGGAGCGGCGCATCTGCGCGGCACAGAACCTCCCTACTCGCGTCTTTGAAAACGCATTGAATCCTTCGCAATAGGCAAAAAATTCACTTTACTACACGTATACAGATTTCCGACTGAACGCGCAGGCGAGGAACATGTTACGGCCTCAGCGCGTTATGCAATTGTAAAGTAGCTTGCGAACATGAACACGACCGAAAACAGGCATACTGCGGCGTCATTTACGCGCTTAGCTCGACAAAGCGCGTCGCAGTTGCAACGTACGTTAGATGCCGCATCAGGAGGCATACCCATCCTCCGCGATAACCCGCTGAGGGCCGCATTGCAGTTGTCTTGTCGGCCAAGTCGTAACCGCCGCCAAAGTTTCAGCGGGCCGCGCTTGGAGTAGGCGAAGTATTCTCCTTTTTATGTCGCGTACACGCGCTGGCCACGAGAGTTGCGCAATCAGCACGCAAACGGCTCAGCGTGGGGTCCTCCTCCTAACGTCCTTCCTGGCGACTCGGGTCCTCCCGGGCGGGTGCGCGCGCGCATTTCGAATACGCCCTTGTGCCCCTTCGCGCGCGCCTTTCATCCCACGGCGACGACGACTTGCACGCGCACCGAAATGTCCACCGTGTGTCCAGCCGTTGCGTCATACGCGGCGTTGTACGGACAAGGACGATACGGGTGACAGGACAAACGCCGCCGCTCTCTCTCTCGGCGTGCCGAGAAGTACGACGGCTCCGCCGAGGCTGTCAAGACGAAAAAGGCGCAGACTTCAAAATCGAATACACGCGGCGCCCCGCGGACGCTTTTGTCAACCGTGATCCCCCCGACGAGCAATGACAACACGCGTAGGACTTTTCTTGTTTGTTTGTTTTGTTTTGCGACGCGTGACTTTGAAAGCCGCACGTATGACTCCCTCTTCTTTGGTCTTACAGCGAAAGGCCACGAGCCGTCGTGAACGCAAAGACAGCGCGTCATTTTCATTCGCTCGAACGTAGTGCTGCTCAGCACAAGCGACCGATTTCGAATCTGTCGAGCCAAATTTTAAAATATCTTTCTCCGTGGGGTAGACCAATTCGGACCACTTCGGTTATACAGATACATGTCGCTACTCGCAGGTAAAGCAAACGATACATATATCACATGAAGCGTACGCGCGCGCAAAGTACAGGCAAGGTAGAAAGATACCCTTACTTGTCGATTCATTCATAGATGCTGTCGTTCACAGTTACAGCGAACCTGACGGCCACGCACCCTTTGTTCGACAAAAATCTAAGTTCCTGATGTCTACCTTGATTTCCCTAATACATATGGCGCTGCGGTGGTCCCGCGAGGGCCGTTATAAGCGAGCTCAGCCTACTTTGTAGGGTTTTTCTTGTTTAATCAACTGGGAAATACCTTGTGCCGCGCAATAAGCTCCTCATCTTGCTGTAAGTATGCCTGAATCACCACAAAAAGAAGTTGGCGACGGGCGAAGAGAGAGTAATAAACAACATTTCGGCGAGAAAAAAAAAAAAGATCGTTTAATGTAAACTCCCGGGCAGCTCGAGTCAAGCCATAATTTGAAGCTCCGAATAAAAGCATGTTAACCATGTTCCACCTCTCGCCGGTGCTTGTATACATGGGAACGTTCGTTTTTCCTCTCCACGAATTAATGCAGCCCCAGGACCAAGAGACAAGACGTTTCAGGATCGAAGACAAAGACGGAAGCGCAGCTTGGACACTTACGGACAGCCTGGCTCGTGTCCCCGCGAGTCAATCCGTCGCGCAGTTGTCGTGAAGCGGCGCTTGAAAGGATCCACGTATCCAAAGGAAGCACGGCAACGGGAGTTCGCCGGCCTGGGAGATTTTTATGTTTGCGACGCAGCAGACAGTCCCGGAAAGCGAAGTGCGCACCCAGAGCGGCCCGGCACGGCGGAAGGTTAGTAAACAGAGCAGGTGCCGTTATTATCGTCCACGTTTCCTGCCAATGTCGCCGTGACCGTTCGAGCTTATGACGGAATTGAGGGGAAACCAGTGACCTCGATCGCTTGGCAAACTGACCTTAAATTATGCGCAGGTCACGGGGACCCACGCGTGCCGCCATACCTGCTCCTGTCAAAATGCACTGACGCATCGCCGCACCTACATCGTTCGATTTCGATCCGTACGTCACAATCGGGACCGCTAAAGGCTAAATCGCTTGCATAGTGGAATATCGGGTATCCAGATAACGGGGGGAGCACATTGTCAAGGCCGCAGAATTATGCGTGCCACGCGTGCTTTTAGCACCACGCGCGTCTACGCATTTTGTCAATGATTCACTTTATGATAAGTCGGCAGCAAAAGTGTGTTTGGATGAACCTGCTTATATCATATCAGGATTACTGTTTATATCGAACCTGCACGAACCTGGATGAACCTGCGCGCATAATGTAAGTTAATTAATTAATCATCGCTTATGCGAAAGAAATAAATGACCCTGTCCACGCAAACAGACACAAAGCAAGTTATACAGCTTTTCGATCCTTCATAAAACGGCAAACTGCCAAGATTTCGCAACGAAGTATTAGACTTCCCCGCAAGCGCTGTCATTTCAAAAGACAAGTCCCGAATAGCCTCATAAGCAACAGACCTAGGAGATGTGTCGGAATGGGAACTAATAAAATGGGAACGGAAATCAAGACTGCTCAGCCGCAGAACTTTCCCATTGCACACTAATCCGCTTCTCTGCACTATACAGCTGATCTCCACCATAGTAGCCCCGTGTGTAATCTGTTCCGATGGTGTCTTTCTCGGACCACTTTAAATAGAATCACAATACGCCCGCCCGCGCGAGAAATTGGTATACACTGGAGTGCCAGCGGAAGATGGCAAGTATGACCAAGAAATAGAGAAATGCCTGGCACGCGTGTTCTGCCGGCAGAGGGCGCGACACTCCGCTTCTGAACTTCATTCTAACAGCCGCCATAAACTCGCATTTCACATACACGCCAGCCTGCTGCATACGCGTACGCACGCACCACAGGAACGAATCTTCCCGTTCGCCGACTGCTCGAAAAGGTACAAGGATCGAAAAAAAAAAAAAACGCTCGAGGGCAGGCTGTGTCTTACTTGTTTAGCGAGGCGACCTGTCAAGCGCACGCGCTTCAGGCGGTGCAAAGCGAAGGCGTCGCGAGAAAAAGTTCAACGCACACGTGCCCTGCGACAAACAGGAAGGGCCGAGTGGAAACCATGCCGCCACCGACGCTGCACCGCTACAACGGAGGTAGTACACACGCACACACGAGACGTGCTCGCGGATGCGCGAGAAAGGACGATAACGGGACGTGGAAAAGGAAGAGCAGCGGCGAAAGCGCGTGCGCTTGCGGGCCGCGCCGGCGGACGAGCGAGACGGGCGACGTTTAGGCCAATTTCAGGCGCCTCGCGCCAACCTGTGGCCCGTGAATTGGTGCACCGAGCGCGGACGGCCGTGTGTTCAGTGCGCGGCAGCGCCGAGATTGAGCCTCTCTCCTTCCGCCTCCTCCATCCGAGCGCACAAAGGCTGCGCCACGCACCCCCACGGAGCATCAGTGGATGAGGAACGATGGCCCGTTAGTTTGGCGGCGGAGAAAGAGGGACGGGCGCCTGTCGCAGGGGTGAAGCGCAGCGGACCTGCCGGGGCAGCTACGATGGCCCATCAGGCGCACGTACAAGCCACGGCGGTAAACGGAGCGTCATGCGAGCCCCTCCGGCACGCTCGCAGCCCCACGCTGTGCTCGGGCGCACAAATAGAGGGAGACGAGAAATCGGCGAGCGGTCAGCGGCGTCCGGACGTTTCGCTGGCACTGATAAATTCAACCTACTTCGTCCAACGCGCAGCACGCCACCGAATTCTCATTTCTTCAGCGCCGCCGGGGAAGAAGTCGCCTCCGATATCAGAAACGCCTTGCGAGGGTGGCCGTGTCACTTGTGACCCGGGTTTCTTTGTTTGTGCTGTGCTGTACTCGCCCGAAGCTGCTTCGCTGGGGCAGCGCGCACGGTCGTCGAGGCGTCCCGCCGGCTGCCTCGGCCCACAAACTGCCTCTCTTTCGCGCGCTGCTCGCGGTGTGTAGCCAACAGGGGAAAGTGACGTCACGCGCAGCGGTTGCTCGTTCTGTTCCGTTACCCCCCGTCCGGCTCCCGTGGAGCCCACCTCCCGCCACGCATTTCCCCGTTCCCTTCTTTCGCATTCATCGGCGCTTCTCTTTGCATTATTCTTTTTTTGTGTGTGTGAAGACTCACCGTGATGTGGCGGAGGAGGGTCGACGGCACGCGCATTTCACCTGTTCATCGCAATCAAACGCCCCGCGAAACTATGTGCTCAAGGTTCACCAACACCGCAGATGAACTGCCCCATTTAATCCCCTTTAATTCATGTCCTCTAATGTACACATTAAAAAAAAACATTAAGAAATTCGAGGACAAAACCCGCCCCAGCAAAGCTATCACAGGTTTAACCAATTCAACATAAATAAAATAGGCACTAGGCCAAAAACAGTTTTAGAAAAAAGCCGATTCGATGTTGATTTAAAAAATCCCACTCCACATCCAAGGGCGCTACTGTCTGCATCCACACGAAAAGAATCATATACATCAGAGCTAAATTTTAAATCTAACAATATGGAAGTGAAGAAGTGAAGTGAAGAAACTATGCGCCTAAGGTTCACCAACTCCGCAGATGAGCTTCCTCGCGCAGCAACGCAGCCTGACAATGAAACACGTTTCAAGTGCACCAGGCGGAAATAGCTTTGGACAGAAATAAAAAAAGGAAGTCGAGAGGCACTCAGGCTGGTTCACTCGTTTGACATAAAACTCGGAAAGCAAAAAAGATTTAACTGTGCTGATGATGTCTTCGTCGGAGACTACAAAGAATTCGTAGGAGCCGACGAACGGAAGTAGCAATATACAATTACAACAAGCACATCAAAAAAGTATGTTTGAACAGCAGGTGTATGGGAAGCAAGAGATGTGGTAGCTTAATATTTTTCGTGGTGTTTTCGAGTGTGAACAAAGCGGTGTCGGTGTCCGTTAGCGATTAATGTGATGCGCCCATCGGCCTTTCCTCTGCCGCAGGGCCGGAAAGAAAATTATATCATCGCGGTGGGGGTCTGAACTTTTTCTCGCCTGAACCTCAGAAACATGGTTCGCGAATTCCTCGCGGATTTTAACTGCACAGGTATTCAAAACCATCACTGCACGTATGTAGCGCCCATCGTCATTGCTTAGTGCCTCTTGTCCGCTACGTTTCCCAGACGACTGCGCGGCATGGTAATGGCAATTCGGATGTGTCCTCTTCTTTTATTTATTGCTTGCGAACGTGGTTCCGTGTTCAAAAAACCATGCACCCCTGCGTCTAACAAACGAGGACGGTAGAACGCGAAGCTCTCACGTGATAATTCTTTGGTTAACCAATTCCACACTGCGAGTATGTTCTACTCTGGAGGTACGCACCACTTTTCTAGAATAGCCACAGGAACTCTCGGGTGTGCATTCCGTAGCCCTAACGTTTTGGTTTGGGGTGTACGGCGCAAATCGGTACCTGCTGTTTCGAATTCGCTTCGACCATGACGAAATGGAGCGATCGGATAGACAACGGCTTCATAACGTGAGGGACGGAGGTTCGATTCTGGCAACGGGATGCGTTATTTTTTTCTTTCACTTCACCCACGATCAATCATCATCATCGTCACGGAAAGTTGGCTTTTCTGGCGTATTGGTGCACAACGGCATCAGTGAGGGCACTAAAGGTTTGCTTTGCAATGGACCTTTAAGGAACTGTTTGATGAGGGTATGACGACAGCGATGATGACGGCAACGACGGTGATGATGCTGGCAGCGGTGGTGGTGGTGACGAGTGGGGCGTATGTGTTTGAAATCATCCCCGAGTAAACCGCCACCCTGATCAGCCCCGTTCTTCGCCAACTCGAAATGCTCAGCAAAAAAAGGCCCCCAAACATCGTGGTCATTTTCGGTACGCGCTAGAAAATCAGTAAGGTCCCGGAGTGGCTACCGACTGCATCTGGCACTTGATAATCTTCGCCTCGACTCGGCCAGCTTTTCTGAGATCGAGAACCAGCAATCGAGACAATGCGACAAGACCGATCTTCACGGCCCACGAGACAAAGGGTGACGACCGAGGGCGAACAAACGAAAACTGCGCACAGGATAGAGGCAGGTCGAAGCTGTGCCGTGTCCAATTCGAACGCACAACGGCTGCAACAGCAGCAGTACGGCCGAGAAAAACAGCCATCGCGATTCGTATCACGCCAAGCGGCGCTTCTTGGCCCGTCGGGGAGCTTCGTTACGGTGGACCAGCGGGCTTCTAGTCCGCTGTAGCTTTGCGGCATGGAGGCGAATTACACACGCCGTCATTGCTGTCGCATAGCGGGACAAGACAAGGCAGCTGGAAAGAAGGGAATACGCGACGACGACGACCGCGAGCCGCGAAGCGAAAGCGCCGCAGCCCGCGCCTCTCTTTTCTTCTTCGAGCTGACCCACTTCGGCCGCCTCCGCCGCCACCGTAGCGCAGCCTCCGCCGATTCCCCTTCCAGGCCGGCGTCGCCGGCGGGGACGACTCTGCATACGCACCGGCCGAAGAAGAAGCCGCCGCCGCCGCAAAAACCGGCCGAAAGACGACGAGCCCCGAGAAGGAAACGACGACCATCGGCTGGAAGAAAGCGAGCGTCGGTCAGAGAGGCGGAGGATGCGGCGGCAACGCAAGGACGAGAGAGCATCGAAGAAGAAGAAAGACACAAAGGAAACGCGGGGGATTGGGAGAGGAGGGAAGGGCCAGCAGGCAGCGACTGGGTTCAACGTTCTCGGACAAGAAGATCCCGTTGCGTCCGGCACCAGTCGGTGCGTGCGTGCGTGCTTTTCCATCGAGCTCCCTCCGAGGAGGAGAAGGGGGTGGGCGCCAGTGGCCAAGTGGATCACTGGAGCAGCGCTGGCCGCCACTCTTGACGGGGCCAGCTTTACTGCTGCACCCTCCCACGGTGCGATGGAAGGAGCGAGGACGATACGGCCGGAGGAACTGAGCGCAACAAGCCTTATTCTTCATTCTTTCGCGCCAGGGCGATCTCTTCTTTTTTGTCTTCCCCATTTGTCTCGCGCGTTTTCTTTAATACCGGCTTCCCGCATCCGCTGCTTGCCGGGCTTGTCTCTTTCTCTTGCGCACAGCGCACGCGGCCGGGCTTTCATTATCGCGGACGCTGGCCTGTGATTCATCAGGCGGCGGGAGCGAAAGGGATCGGCAGCTGCGCCGGTAGGGCAACGAAAGTCAACGCGGCTGGACCATTTATGCGAGGAGGCGATAAACAAAGGCTGCCCCCTGAGCGTCGTCCGGCCTCCTCCGGGTGACTGCCCTACTGCACAACGTCAAGAGCGGCCTAAAGAAAGTCGGGGAGAACTGCGAGCAACAACGCTTGTTCAGGTGCATACTGCACATCGAAGGCGCGAGGCTACAATGGGGCGAAGCGCGCATTTCGTCCTTGGCCGTAACGTGACAGCTGACTCATAGATCTGGTGGTAGGTAGGTTACTCGACCAGCACGTTCGTTGGAGCCCAGCCAACAGGACGTGCGCGCTTAGCGCGGAAGGGCTAGCTGGCTCCGCTGGGAGCCGTAAAGCGTGGACACTGCTCGCTTGCAAACGTACAGGTTCGGGCGTGGTGGTGCAACGCAGATGGCAACAGTGTTGTGGCACGTGAGGACGCCCTCACTCGCTACTTCTTTCCGTTAGGTGTAAACAACGCAGACACAGGGAAAATTTACTGTGCCGTCTTTGGTGTGCAGGTGAAGGTAAAACAAATTCCAGGCGCGTTGTAAAGCTATGTTGACAAACGTACAGCCACTATAAAAAATTTAAGGACCAGGAAAATGGCAATTTTAGGTTATTTATCTTCCGGTAGCAGTCCTACAAACTGTCGTGTGCATGTCAGATGTCGCATAGTTACTGAAGTAGTTAAAAATACAGCACATAATACCCCGGGCTGCCGCACGGCAGACAAATAACCCACAGCTGCTGCTTTCGTGGTCCGTAAACTTTCGATCGTGGGTGTACATTGAGTTACTGCATCCCACCGAGTGGAGTTTGTCGCACTGATGCAAGCCGACATAAATATATCCATTTCTGACTGATAGTGTGACGGCTTATGAAGAAGATCAACATCTGGCGGGATTAGGTTAAGTGCAGCGTAAAGATATCCATTCCCCCAGAGATAAAAAAATAAAAGGCAACAGGGAAGACATTCACGGTTTGTCGCAGGTTCGATACATTTCGTCCCCTACTATGACTTGAACACTTTTGAGAGTGTTCAAGTCATAGTACTTGAACATAGACTTGAACACTTTTGAGAGAAAAAAAAAATACTTCGTATATGTTCAGACGCACGACCGCTGCTCGCAGAAATGAGATGAAATTCGTAAGGAATCAGATGCGTCGCAACCGTGGATTAAAATGAGTCATCAGAAACCTAATCACCGTCCACTCTGTATATCAGTGCATGTGCCGCAAAGCGACCTTAATGCGCGCGGATTCATTTTATCAGTTTTCCTTCTTTGCTTTATTTTCAAATAACCCATATTCGTTCGCTCAACCTATAGAGTCATATCATGGGGGCTGTTAATGCCAACGCGTACACATAGCTGGCCATTTCATTCCCTTGGCATTCGTCTGCATGCAAACACAAAATAGATAACCACTTCCACTCTCACGCGATAAATCCTTATCGCAATAGAGGGAGGGAACAAGAATATTTAACCCACAACGAATAAAAAATACACGGATGAACGGTCTTGGAAAGTTGTGCTAGCCCTCGGTAAGCGCAACCTGCCGCATTTAATGTAAAGTAACTGCTCAGTGTTCTTGTAGCCGATTCGCTGGTTTGCGTTCGTTTGCCACTCGATGTTCGACCTCGCGGTGAAGTCCCACGTAATCGAGTCGGAAAGCTATTGCAGGCCTTTGTCAATTGCAATTTGGGTGTTCATGACTTCAATAAAACTTAAAGGAGGCTGAAAGAAAACCGAAGACAGGTGGCGATTATACATCACATTTTATTTAATTATTCGTTTTTAGAGTTGGTTTTAAGGTGGACAATTAGGTTTTGTTAATGGGTATTGACTTCGGCATGAACCATTGCAGCACCTCTCAGCAATTTTGCGAATTTCTCAAAGCGTTGCTCGTTATAAGCGATCATCAACTGCGGCAAGCATTTAAACGTCGAATCGAAGTTTAGCTTGCATTTTTTTTTGCTTTTTAAACGTCTGCAAACAACTGGGGTAGTTAGAATTCACGCCGGTCAGTAATAAGTAAGCGTTAAAGTTGGCTTTCATTTGGTGTACAGCATGCCGAAGAGAGGCCGCTCCGAGAGCGCCAATACGTCAAGTATCGTTATCTCCTTTACATAAACTTTTCTACTAACCCAGTTCTCCACCACTGTGGATGCCACCGGCAGCAGTATCTTTCAGGAGGGGAAAAATGGAAAAGAAGGCAGAGTGGTGCTGAAAAAAACATCCTTCATTTGAATTTGGGAGTTTAAACTTTTTGTTTACCTGTTTTTTTACCAACAAGCTAGAATTCTAAACAGCAGACCATCTGCAGTCTATACCTTAAAGGTAAAGAAAAAACGCACAACTTTATTCATCACTATTCTCCGCGTATGATAAAAAAAGAAAGACAAAACGGAGGAATCGAAACGGTAAGGCACGCACCTGCGCACGAGGATGACGGAGCGAGTATCGTTTCGGGAGGTCTGCGCAAAAAAAAAAAAAAATTATAAAAAGAAGACGCGTAGAAACCTACAGCACGTCGCTGAATATTTCAAAGCTCCCGAACGCCACGCGGTAACGCCTGAGTGACTGGGCGCGACAACAATCGCCTCGCGACCGACGGTCTCAGTGTGCATATGGCAAGCGTCCAGCCCACACCTCCTAGATGAGAACGACGCCTGCTTAGCCATCAGTGAGAACACATCCAGCGGGTGAAGACGACCAAGTTTTGAAGGAGAACGGCAGAAACAGTATACCTACGGCCTAAGTAAGACGCGCGAATTCGATCTCGCATGACAGGGTGACACCACCTCGGTAAGCGGTTCTCTTATGATGGCGGCGTCTGTCTAGCGTACGGAACACACATGAACGACTTGCGCTGCCCCAGAAAGCGCGTAAAAATAAAAATCTGTGCATACATAATCAATGCGGCGGCACACCCCTCGCCGCGCACATACCAGGTTGGAAGAGCGCGAGTCCTCCGTTGCCTTGCTGTCGTGGCCCATGCGGATAAATGACAGGAAGACAAAAATTGCGGATACTTTGCTCACCAGGGAGGCCGGACGCCACGTTGTTCAAAGAGATGTGTTATGCAAAGTGATGTGATGTGATGTGATGTGATATGTGTGTGTGTGTGTGTGTGAGAGAGAGAGAGAGAGAGAGAGAGAGAGAGAGAGAGAGAGAGAGAGAGAGAGAGAGAGAGAGAGAGAGAGAGAGAGAGAGAGAGAGAGAGAGAGAGAGTCGCTTGGGCAATGCAAGGGAAACCGACACACTCATCGTTGTAATGGGCCAGGTATATACTGGACTAAACATGCCTTGTCTCTGCAGCGCTGACATCCACTTTGAAACCACGACAGCCCAATTTTCGCTTAGGAGTGGTAGGAGATGGCAAGCAAAATTTTAGCCGGACAGACTACCACGCCTTGTTGAGTCTACAGCGCATGCAACATGCAGCCCTCTCGAACAATAAATCCCTTGTGAAAACCAGTTTTGCACCCGGGTGGTCCTAGCGTGCGCAAGGAACCGAACAGTCACGAGGACGTTAGGATGGGGGGCTCTTTGGTACAGATCGATGTTTGACTATTTTGCGAAGAAATCAGTTCATAGTTCGCGTTCATCTTGTATCTTTCCCCTGCGTTTTCATCGTCCTTTTTAACCAATCAGCCGAATCAAACACGGTTTACGAGACAACGAATTGACGGCCTGGTGCTGACTACGCGACACCCCGGTGCGATTCGTGGCCATAGCCTATGGGCGAAGAGCGGCTTCCATCGGGGAATACTATGCCTTCCAAGGCGGCTATTTGCGCACAAGGAGGCAACCCTTTTGCCAGTGTTCATCTCGACGAGGGCCCGCAGCGCATGCAGCAGCGCGCAGAAGAAGAGGGACGGCCCGAGCGTCGTCGGTCGCCGGCGGGGGTGCAGCAGCGGCAGCGGCGGCAGAGCCGGTCCAGCCCGTTGTTGCCGCGGCGGGAAGCTGGAGAAAGGAGGGACCGCGACGGGAGGAACCGATGTGGGTCAGTAGCCGAGCAGCCAAGGTGAATAGCCGACAGGCCCGATTTCTGCCGCCTCGTGCGGCGGCGGCGGCCACTTCTGCGTGGCAGCAGCAAAGGGCCACGGCCGCCCCCTTTGTGTGCCCTGGCACGGAAGACGCCGCGCGCGTGTCACTGTTCGTGGCTACAGCCTGCATCGACCAGCGGATGGTCGCGCACTTGGCACTCAAAAAATGACCACGCACGTCCTTTTCCGCCACTTTACAGGCGCACGTCTTCCGACTGGTTCGCCCACTGACTGCGGCTACCTGGTCGCGAGTAGCTAGTTCCAAGTTGCACTCCGTAATCCGCTAGAAACTGTTAGATTAGGGTAGGCAAGTTGTGCTAACGGTTTCCGGCTCCTACAGAAGTTCAAAATATTAAGCAAGTATGGACGGCATGCCACGCTTAAAGTTATTAGAAGAGTTGATGGTAAGGCTGATTAGGCTGGTTTTAAAGTTACATGTCAGTACCGAAAACGCTAATTAAAGTAAACAGCTCAATGAAGCAACGGCCAATTCAAGCAATAAGTAATCAAGATACGAGTCACCAAAGTTACTGTAACAATACAGCTAAAATAACTAAAGCATTGTTAATTTCAACAAGAACCACGCGCTCTAGTATTTGTAATGCACTGTTCATTGTGAAAAGCGGTATACAGCAGCAGTTGTATACAGGAGGCGACCACGGTACCCGCCATCCACAATTCAATTCGAAAGCATCCTGTAATGGATACTTTGCTGCGTGCCGACACGTGATGCAGTGAAGCTAATTTCAAAAAGGAGGAAGGGGTGGAGCTGATAAAGCAAAATATGCTCCGCGGCAGGAATTTAAACACGTAAGCTGATGAATGGTATTGCTCGTAAACAGAGAACTCCTATACAACATGCCCTCTCAGGGCAGTGGCCAAGAAGCCGAATTCAAACTAAAAACAAGTTCAGTACGAGAATTTCGCCCACAGAGAACGCATCAGTCTAATGTGTTTCCCATTAGTTCGGCTCACCCAGAGACTAATAAACCATGGCTGACCATAAGGCGAAGCTGGTGAGGTACGCATGCTCAGTTCATGCCACTGTACGTGTATACTGGAGAAATATTCGTGGGTCGAACGGTGCGTCGGGCCAGTTTCACGGCATGCTTTTGCTGTCCGTTCTACGTGCTATGGCCGAAACATTCAGACGGTGTTACCATGTCATGCAAAAAAAAAAAAAAGCGAACGGCGGCGTCATATATGCGTATACTATGAAGAACCTGCATGTGTCCCATTGTCCGATGCCTTGCTAGTCACAGTGTAGGAAACAAGAATTTGGGAGGTAACCCCTCCCCGTCAACCGGAAATGAGAAGGGAAATGCGGTGCGCTGATCAACGCTCCACTAACGCCATGTCAAATGGGGAAGAGGAAGCCAGCTTTCGGACATGCCACGCATACCAGGACACTCGACTTTCGACAATTCGGAACATCCCTCTGGTGTCGCGAAAACCAATATACGCGGCGTCTCCTTCTTCTTGCTTTTTTTTTTTTAATCGAGAGAATTCTTTATCCTAAACGCCGTTTGTTTTGTTGTTTTTTTGTCGCGCAGACAACAGTTACAACACGAGCAAAAATCCGACCCGCGGGTGCTGTATTTACATGTATATATATTTGACACATCGATACCCCGAATCTAGCTTTGTGGTTTCATTTTAGGAGTGGGATTGCGGCAGATTGAATGGAAATCTGTGTAATATCTTCCCGCAGTTACCAGGAGGGAGTGGTTAGTAGTACAGCGCTGCCGTAAGGAATTTGGGGTTCACGTGGACGGATTTCAAGACCAGCGTACGTATAGATTGACGGGCAGAATGGACATATTCTTGCTGGAGCCATGGCATATGCACACTCTGCCACACAGGAACGGTTACCGTCGAGTCGTTTCGCTGTTAGCAAGATCACGAAACGGGTACAAGCAAACGACGCTTTCACTGCAACAACACATTGATAAACCAAACTTTTAAATCAAACGTTTATTAGTGAGAAAAAAAGAATGCGCCTGGAGCAACTGTCGCGCTCAAACACCATACACCTTCTACATATCGGAGCAGCTGGCGAAGTTAATGTCTTCAACACAACCTTTTGTCTTCTTTGCGCTGCACTCGATGTTTCTTTCTTCTATACAGATGTTTCCCCCTCTCACCTGCTGCTACGAGTCCAGCATTGGTCACAGAACTGCGGATTCACGGAAAATGTACTACATAAGGCTGCGACAGCACATGTATTGTGATTCTTAAACAATGAATGCAGGACGCCTGCAAGCGAAGGAGCAACAGAACACGTAATTATTCCTGCATGTCCGCCGCAAAACGCGCCAAGGTGTGTAAAACGAAGAAGTCGGATAAATTGCTGCCACAAAGAGAGCTTAAAACGATATTCCCAAAGGCAGAGCCCGACAATGAACCTGAATCTACAAACGCGATTCCAATGACAAAATGTTAGGTCGCGATATCATCAAAAAGGGTATAGAAGACGTATTTTCTTTTCTAAAATCGTTGCCCAAGAATCCCGAACGTAAAAACCAGCGTTGCGAATAATTAATTCCCCATGAAGTCACGGGTTGCTCCCAAATGCTTCAAAAGAGTAAAAGCGAGCCGATCGAACGCACTGGCAGGCCGTGTCATAGTTTCTGTAATTTCTCATGCCGGCCGAAGAGGCGAATGTTCATACACAGAGAGATTGCGTAAAAAAGGGAAGAGGACATCCACCAGCTGTGCATATAGAAATCATTTTTGCGCTGGGCCCCGTACGTTTTTAAGCTGATTTAAAACGCAAAACATCTTAATCTGTAGCTCATTCCTCCACAGCAACAGCACAAAACGAAAGACCATCGCCCACCCAGTTTAAGCCATTGACAACTGTAGACGTGGTCAACTTACGCAGAAGGAAGCGTGCACGTTCGCGCTCTAATTGCAGGCGCAGTTTCGCGATAACCACACAAATTCCGCTTACAGACGGCTTAACGCATCAATACGCTTCATTTCCCCGCCATTATGAACTATTTTGCAGCCTTCGGGAGCGGTGGCTGCCACGGAGTAAATGTGTGATCCTTGCGAGCGTTTTGTTTGCAGTCAACTCTTCCTCGAAAACGACAATGTTTGACAGTCCATTTTAGGAAATTACAGAGCAAGTGCTGAGGGCAATTTGCCTAACAATGCGACGTCCTCAGAAGCTGACGACACGTTCCTACGCATACGGTTGGTTCAGAATGATCCATAGAGTAACAGATGTGTATTGGCTATGCAGTTAAAAAGAAAGAAAGAAAAAAAATGTCTGGCGTAGAGCAGCGAGCACCTGGCCGCTTTAATCTGCCGTGCTGCGCCAGGCATCCCCGTCGTGACAGAATCCCCGGAAAAAATAGCGTTATTCTTGAAAACGCCTTCTCGCAGCCCCTCATTGTTCCATTTCAGTGTGTAGGCATCGGAGCCGTGCTTTTATATCAGGCATACACACAAGCAGGCTTGCTTCTTTTGGCGGCACGACCTTTACGCTCAATAGAAGCATGACTCGTTTTAGCTCAAGCCACCTCACACGATTTAGCCAAACTAAGCTTAGCCCAGAAAGCGCAGCAGCCTTGGCCTATAGCTCAACTCCTAAATTTTCGCTGATGATAAGCAGCTCCCACCGGAAATAATTAGGATGAGCTGCAATTCGTTTATTACTACAAGGCTCAGGTGCTGAGTTTCGACGAAAATTAATCCATCAACAATTAAACCAGCAACAAACTCTCCTGTATTAATCCCTCAGCGAAACGCTTTTACAGCGTCGGGGCTTGTACTTAAACACTCGGCTTAACCAACGGTTGGCGTAAAAGACAAATGATTTTAGCCCCACTAACCACTTTACACGTATCGAACAGCCTGCTTTCTCCGGAAGCCTGATGTAAGCAATGTATGAAATTGCATGTAAAGGGCATGTCATTTATGCGCGGTGCTATTTTGCGTTGCTCGTGACATGACACACCACACAAGGCGTCTTCTTCCAGCATTCATCGTACGACAGAAACTGACCAACGACATAACGGAATCGAAGCGGAGAGTTTGAGAAGTTTCCCCTTGGTGGTATATTTACAAGAGCACAGAACGCGCGGCCCGGTCAGTGCGATCTCGAGTGTGTCACCGTAGTGGACAGCTTGCGTTGTTGTAAAGAAGGTCCGGCTTAAAAAATGAGGCGCCTCAGGTTGCACTGGGCACTTGTTGCAGGTCAGAGAGGTATGCTGTTGCGCAGAGGGATGCAATAAAAGAGCAGCGAGAGGAGAGGAAGGAAGGACGACAAAGCGGAAGAGCCAGAAGTACGCAGTGCAACTTGAAATGATGCTGTCGAAATCCGGCCTTCCCTTTTTTCCACGGAAGGGAGGAAGCGACAAAAAAAAAAGCGCTTCTGCTCCCTCCTCCTCTGGTAATCTCAGCTGCCCTTGTCTCCCGTTTCTCCACCTCTCTCCTGCCTTCCCGCTGCCGCTTCTTTCTCCTCCCCAAGGTCTGTGTTTCCCCGCTCGACTCCGAATGACGTCACGGGAGCGCCGCGTTGCTAGGCGACCCCTCCTGTGCCGCCGGCCACGTGACCGCAGCTCTCGGCGGTGACTTTTTCCCTTTGACGGCGGCAGCGACGTGCACGGTTGCTAGAGCCGAGCAGAATGGAGAGCGGAATCGGGAATGAACGGAAACGTCCGGAGAAGCGAAAATATCGTTGCGGATGAGGGAGGCTGGAGAGGCGCCACGCGGCACTCGATCACGAATCTACTTTTTTTTTTTTTCTTTCGTTTCCGAGACGGACTCTCCACTCAGCTCAGTCGCAATGCCGCAGCGCGGCGTCGTGCCGTACACAGTACCACTGTTGCCATATAGCACCGGCCGTGAAGGCAACGCTCAAGCTTCATATTGGCCCTCCCTTCGCAGCGCTATGCCAACGCGGCGGATCAAAGGGAAGGCAACCCAACCCTTCTGTCTGCCGATCACGGCCAGAGTCGCATCTTGAACCGAGTATGACGTAGCACGCGCCTTGTGCAGTCGTCCTGATAAAAGAGCGGTGTGAACATTACCATTCCTCACGATGCCGTTTAATGCATAAAACTGAGCCGTTTGGGATATCTAGTGGTTTACGAAGACGTCAGATTTGTCTACGTGCTCGCAAACTACAAACTGGTCCTGCTTCGCCTGTGCTTATTCATCCACTGACGAATTACAGATGGTATCGAAACGGCTCGAAACGGTATCGAAACGGCATTGGCTGTGAGCACTTGATCAATATACAGCCATTCGGTATTTTTGTACAGCTCGGTACCGTTCTACGTGCCTCGACAACACGTGTCCAGTGTAGTCTCGTGAAATCCCCTAGCAATGAGAAATACCTGATATGGTGGACTAACCAGTGTGCTAAAGTATCGCAGCTTTCCGTTCGCTGTAAGGAGCATAATGTAGCGCTCTGGCTTCCTTAGCCAGCTAAGAAGGAGCTCCACCCGCACCTACGAAGGAATAGTAATCGAAGATCTCATAGATGGAAGCATTTGGGGACCTAGGCAAAGTAACCGAGAAAGTGGAAGTGAGGACCAGGCGAAAAGATAATGTCAACCTAAGTGCAAGGCACAAGCTGAAAGAGGCCAAGCAGGATCTCCTGCTCGTTGGAGGGCTGACACCTGCAAAGCGTACTACTCGGGCAGGAGTTTCTTTTCTCAACATGACCGGCCTCGCGGGTTAGACCCATGGCCTATGTAGCTGTGTTTGTTATGAAAGTGAAATAATAGAACATCTTTGGTGTGCACAAGATGGGGCGTGCATGCCAAAGGGACCCAGGTAGTCCAAGTTTTTTTCGGTTTCCTCTAGTATTGCACAACCTACATATCACGTATTGAACCAGCGGTGTAAGCTCCCACTTTGCATGTTAAAATTCAGGCACTTCGGAGCAAATAAAAACGGAAATACTCCTCTGAAACTTTCCTGCTTGCCGCAGCTTGATGCCCATGTTTGAACGGTACGTTAAGTATATGCAAACAAGCTAAGTGCTGAGCACGCCGATATTTATTTTCCCGAAAAAATAAATAAGAAGACCACTCAACACGACCAAGGCAATCCCGTAACGCTGATTCGCTCTTTGTATAACCGAAATTCGCTTTCTTCCGTTTGGTGGGTGCTCCCGTGTTGCCTTGGCAACTGGGTTGCGGCAGAACCCTTTTTTTTGCGTTTATTTACTCTTTATTTTCGAGTCTGGACACAAACACGGCATCGAGGGCATAAGTCGCCCCCCCCCCCCCCTCTCTCTCTCTCTCTCTGCGTTCGTGCGCACGTAAAAAAAGAATAGTTGGGTTTTGCCGTACGCCAATGATTATGCCATGTTTACCACATAAAACACCGCACAGACCTAGGCGCGAGAAGGTTGGCACGTTTGAAAGGGATAAACCCTTTTCGTGTTGACCGCACAAAGCCGCCGCTTCCCGCTGGGGGTTCCGGATTTAGTGGCGCAGGTACCATCACTTCCCCATCTTATCAGCGCCGGACTCCACAGCAACGCAACGCCCGGGTGCGACCAGCTCGGCACGCGCTGCTATAATGTCCCGGCGCACGCATGCACACGAATTGACCCTGAACGCGGTGTCCCGACTTAGACATCGTCCCGATCGAAAATAAGCGCGCACTACGATGTCCTTGTTCGTTATCTCCTAATCGCGGTGATATCATCTGATAACCGAGCACTCAAGCCAAAGAATGGGCAAAATGAGGCTACGCCGCCGCAGTTAGCTCGCCGGGAAAGCCCCTTCCGCAGTCTTGCCAATCGGAATGACGCGCGGAAGCGCCGTCGAGGAAGGTCATCACCGCCCGCGCGAAATACAAACATGCCTGGGAAGAAAAATACAGCCTGGGGAAAAGGAAAAGGCCACAAATATTTTTTCATTAACGGAAGCATGCTTCGAATAACTAAGTAGCGTCACTCATTTATGTGGGGTTTCCTTTTCTGTGAAAAACTCCGTCGGGGGGAACTTCCACATCATCTAAACCTGACCGTGGTGGCACTCCTCCACTTCTCCCCCCCCCCCCCCCTTTTTTTTTTTCTCCCAACGTTTAGCACAGTAGGGCGCAATATCCTCCCGGTCGATGTCGGCAAAAAGAATAGTTGCGCTTTCGCGCCTTAGCTGTGGCCTCTGTGCACAATGTAAGGTTCACAGAGCTACGCTGAGCCGCGGTAAACACGCCAGTTCATCCTACGCCACTGAAGGCAAAGAAATATCACAAGCGGATCGGTGAAAAACGAAACAAAACGGGGAGAAGGAGCCGAAGGACCTCTAGCTGAAACAGCCACCGGAGCCGGCGGTGCAGGCTTCACAACAGCGCACGCAGTCTCTGGGGTGCTGCATCCAGGCCCGCAGCGAGCCTTTGTTTATCGCAGTTGGCGGCTCTGAAAGGAATGACCTTTACACGGCCGGAGAGGCTTCTCAAATTGGAAGTTAATTTTCTCCGCACCTCCCGGCAGATCGCTTTTCTATTTTTGTGTTATCATCAGTTCAAAACTGCATTCGGCTGCCTACGCTAAAAACAAGGCGTATTCGTATTCGTGATGGATGATTATGATAATGATAATGATGATGTATTAATACCAGCGGTAGCGACAACCGCTGGCCGATCAGTTCACGAAGAAAGCTCTGTTTGAACTGAGTTACTTCCAACCCCTCTATTTAATGATCACACCGAAACCATCCTTTGTCGCTATTATTTTCTATCTTTTTTGCTATTGATTACTCCTAGTTCCCTGCTTTCCTCGGCTTCTTACGTCACCTTCCGGTACCGTTTCGTCACTCGAGCTATTCACTGATTGATTATTTTATTTACTAATTTTTTTCATTTATAAGTGCCACTCACAGCGCTGGGCAGCGAACGGAGGCAGCGAACTGCGTACAGTGAAAGAATATAACAAAAGAGTAACCCACAAACAACTCAACCAAAGCAACTCAACGGTGATAATCTACATAAACTATCGGGGATTGATCACTGCTTGAATGCCAGTTTCAAAGACAGGGCTAACAACACCACCAACTCAACAGCCATCCCCTTTATACAATCAGAAATTGATCAACTGCTGGAGGCTTGTTTACTAATCAGAAATGGATCATCTCTGAGATCAGAATTGGTGGATGCCAGTTTCGCAATCAGGTATCGATCACGTGTGGGATTCCAGTTTCAAAGAGAAATCAAACGACGATAACTGAACGGTGATTACATAAATAAAGAAATCGAAAACTGACCAGTTGCCGGGAGCCAGTTTCAAAGTCAGGGTAAACAACAACAACATCGTTGCCGGCGCCGGCGGCGGGAAGGTTCCACTCTCTTCCTGGGCGCGCCGTCCGCAGAGCTGGCAGCGGCGACCGTAGGCTGCGCCGGTGGAGAAAGAGGCAGCGCGGGGTATACGTCCTTGACCGAACGCCGCCGCGACAATAACAGGAAAAGCGAAATCTGCCCGTGCACGTCACGAGGGAAACCACGTTGTCCTCACATTGCAGGCCTGCGCGCGTAACCCGTAATCCGCCGCCGATGCCGTTTTATTTTCTGCAGCGGCACGCACAACGCGAGAGAAATAAATATAGACCACCCCGCCGCCGCGTGTATATTAGGCGCGTACTCGCAATGAAGGGAGAAGAGCTCCGTCGCACGCACGAGTAAAAGGGGCGTCGCCGAAACGTCGGCCGCTGCTGAACTCTTACGCGGCATGCTCATACGAGATTCGGCGAATACACTTGTAAAAGGCAAATGAACCAAACAAGGAAAGGAAATGCGAGGTCGACCACCTCGTCTAAGGGATCGACCTCTTACTTTTTTTATTACAGGTATACGTTTCTGCAGACTGACGGCGAGGAATAACTAAGAAACCTCGACACTTCCACGTGGGTGCCGTAATCATTTGCCTCCCTTGATAACGACCGCCATGAGACTTGAGAGGAGACGTAAGCAATCTCGGGCTACCATTGCGTGGATGTACTGCACAACGGATGAGATTGGGAAAGCGCGAACTCGGCTGCGGCCAGTAATGTAAACTCAGTTCTTTCAGAAACCTAGTAGAGAAAGCTAATAAGGGCCCCTTATGGACTTCATAAAATATGACTTTTTTTGTATTAACAGTGGCCCGGCATGGGTGATTTAGCTGGGGCCGCCCCTTCCCTTAAAAGGCAGACCGACCCCCCCCCCCCCCCCCCATAGAATTTCTCTCCTTGCGTGGGTCTTTGAATCTTCGGCTTAAATAAAGGTCTGCTACCTACCTACCTCCTTGCACTTGCTTCACCGCCCCCCCCCCCCCCCCCCCCTCAAAAAAAAAGTTCCACTTTTAAGGCCTATGGGAGATGCAATAACATAATCGTACAGGGTACAGCTGCAGCTATGATCGAGACGACTGTTCCTGCACGCCGAGTACGTAGACATTCCTGCAATGGTTCTGCAGACGAGCCTATACGACAACGTCGCGAAGCGAACACAGCCGTCAGGCAACGAGGAACAGAGCGAGCGAAGGCAACGCCTGCGGCAGCAGAGTGCACGGGCAGTGCCTAGCATCGATCCACCCCAGCTGCTGCGCATTCCTTTCTCAGAAATCGGGGCCCCGATGCGCGGTCCGACCAGAAGCGAGGAGTTAAGCGTCGGAGCGGGCCCGTTTTTTCCCGGAAAAAGGTTCGCGCCAACGGTGAGACGGCGTAGCCCATCTTTCTTTGTATCGCTTTTTTTTTTCTCCAGGAGGGTAGTATGTGGAGATTAGGCGCAAGGAGCAAGCAATGGACGGATAACGAAGGGCAGGTGTGCCCATGTAACGCGAAATCTCTTTTCACCCAACAAAATCCAGGCACATACCGGCAGACACACAGATGAACAGACCGGGTGGGAGAAGCTAAATGGTTGCAAAGGGGGTGGATGTATGGCATGCAGGTATGACCGTCCTACAAGAGCTTCTGTCGGTCAATAACCAGGAAACGATGCTTTGAGGCTCGGTTGAGGAACGGGACAGCCCAAAAGCGTCGCAATTTCAGAAATTGCGTCACTAGCGCATTGATGTGAAAGACATCGCCAATACGTGCACGCAACAGTCAAGCGTGTATTTTCCATTAAGCTCGTTCACAATGGATCGACAGTGGTGCCACGTTAACCATGGTTACGGTTTTTGTTTTGTTTTGCACAGATTCAAGGCAAGTTTCGTTTTACTTGCCGTTGTAGGGCTTAGCGCGGGCGAACGCACTCGATTAGAGGCTACATTGGTAGAAACGGGTTTTCGATTGAGTTCGATCGCGCAGAGACCGATTTATTTTCTCCGCGCTCCAATCCGTCGAAAAGGTGAACTTTTGAGTTCCTGTTTTATCTGATCGTTGTTGTAGTGTTCTCGACGTCGGAAACGGTGCGGATTTGTCATTGTCCGGACAATTCGCCGAAAATACCTGATTTTGAAGCGGCTGTTTTACCTGCGCGTACTTGTAGCCGGGCCAACCACAGTTCTGAGGTGTCGAGCGAGGTGAGCCTATGCTATCACATCAAAATCACCCGTCCACCCGAGAACACCTCATGAATCTAGCGGCGAAGCTCACGTTGCTCAACCTGGGATTCCACTCGGCACACGTTTCGTTATCCATGCGCGCGGGGCGGCCGGCCAATTTCGCGAATCAGTGCTGCGTCCCGATTAAGGGCAGTGCAAGCCCCGGGCGCCCCCGCATTCATGCGCCATCGCGGAGCCAAATTAGAGCCAGCCGGCCGGCCGGCCGGCCGGACGGACGAACCGGGGAGGTGACCCGTGGGCAGCGGCTCTCAAGCGCCAGCCGGCTGGGCCATCCGGGGGCCGAGGAGCACGGCTCCCCCGCTCAAGAAGGAACGAGGAGGCTTTGATGAGCGTTCAGGAAGACGCACAAGAGAAAGAAGTGGCGCCGAAAAAACCTGCGGTGGCGATCGAAACCGAAAGGGGGGAGGGCGGCCATCTTGGCAGATCCCCCCCTCTCCCGGGCGTCCGAGGAAGACGGGCGATCTTCCTCTTCCCACCCGATGTGGGTCAGTCAGACGGAGAGCTGCTCCGCAAAAGCGGGTCAGGGGTCGCCGACCCCCGCGCTGCGGCCGCCAGCGACCACCACTTTTCTCCTGCGCCGTAGCGCGCTCAAGAGACGCCAGCGAACCGGCGTTAGCGCTGACTCAGCCCTCCGTGTGGGTCTGGCGGAAGAGCGCAGTAAGCAAACCGCGGGCTCTCCGAGCCCGCGGCCCGAACCTCACACGAAGTGCAGCGGAGAGGCAGCCGAGCAACTTTTCTCCGTGCACGGCGCCGCACACGTGCGGACGCATCTCGCGCTGCGGCCGCCGCAGCGACTTGTCCTCTAATCCCGGAAGCGCGGTGTTGCGTGAGGCTGCCGCCTTACTTTTCGCAGCGTGAAAGCGGATCGCCGGAGCGCGACTCATTTGAGACTCAATGACAGCGCCGCCTGCGCTGAGTGCTTCGTTAACCGAGGACAGAAGCGATGAGTTCGGCGAACGGTGAAGAGGAGTCGGCTGCGCGCCAAAGCGCTGCCGCGCGCAGCAACGCCCAAGTACGCCGTCGAAGAGAAGCTAGCGGTGCTTGTTCTGCATGCTTGAAGTAGCGTCAGTGCGGTCGACTACGTGCTGCTGCGACAATGACTGCCTCAGGCGCTCTCGTATATAGAACGCTATAAAAAAGGCGTACTCTGGTAGCAGATTATCTTCACCGAACAAGACAACGATCAGAATTATATATTCATAGCACACGTTCTTTTTTCAGCAAGCCAGTATTTGAGGAGGAAGCGCTTCGGGGCAGAAGAAAGCGCGGGAAAAAGCGTTGCCGCTCTCCTTGCGCGCTATATGCACTTTCCATGCTACGCCTCTAGAGCGCTGTGCCAGGTCCGGAATGCTGCCTGGTCCGGTATATAACGCCACCGGATACCACGGGAGGCTGTACTAGATAGGTTCAACCATGCTAGGCGAGGCTCCCTGGGGTACAAAACAGAATTTTCTCACCAGACAAGGATTTAGCAACCCTGGTTGAGTACATGCGATAAAAACCTTCCAATGATTATACAATCACACTATCGGCCTTCAGGCACTCGATAGGCATGGCTGCAGATCTTTGGGAGAGGCCTTCGTCCTGCAGTGGACATAGCCGGGCTTGAGATAAAGATAAAGCACATGCTTATGTATAGTTGCTACTACGCCCGACAAACCGAGTGTAAAACTATACTGCTGACAGGAGGTGAGTGAGCGAATAAACTTTAATTTTAACGACCTTTCAGGTGCTGATGGTTGGCCGCCCGTCTGGTGAAGGGAAAAAGGGTGGGGTGGGGGGGGGGGGGGGGGGGGGGGTGGGGGGGAGCTGCCCAGGCTTTCTCACTAGGACATACGCTTGACTGAGAGGTCGCTGCTGGTGAGCCGGCCTGCCCACTGCTCGTAGGAAGGGTGAGAACTGGGGGTGAAAGATTGGGTTTGCTGACAATCCCATACTATGTGGCACAGGCACAGCGGAAGAGTGACCGAAAAGGAAATCTTCTTGGAAACTGACCTACATCGGCTATTTTTCTTTTTGGCATCAAATCTGCATTCAGGCCCTGTCTCACAGGCCCGGCTTCTTCTAGCACAAGTCAGAAGACACATGCGAGTATCTCCCAGAGCTTCACGCGGTCGGTTCCGGGCATGACAACCCTTCGAGAGAGGCTGCACGAGGGTGAGAAAAGCCTCCTTGCAACACGCCTGTCTCAATTTGACCAAAATAGGTCTCTTCAGCGCACAAAAGTTCACATACCACCGGTTCATACTTCTTACCTGTGGATAGATTCAGAGGAACCCTTCACCCGTGTTTGCTACTTTCTTCGATTTTTCTCCGTTTTATTATCTCTGACATTCCCGCTCCCCTTTTCAACCAGCCCATCCGTAGCAGCGTTAAGCACTTGCGACTAAACAGGGCTGCACTTCAGCTCCCCCGATCCCGTCAGCGGGGCTTCTGCGTCAACGCTGATCACCACGTTCGGCAGTCCGAGACTCCACCCTTTGAGGTTGCACGATCACGACGCGTTCCGTCTCGGCTGTTCGCTGGCACCTCGAGCAGGGCCGGACGAAAGGCGATCGCAATCTCTCCTCACCGCGCGCCGCCGTTGTGAGACGCTAAAATTGAGACCTCAAACGCTCGCTGCTCCTGCTGCTGCTGCTGCTGCTGCATCGACGCGCACAAAGGCCGTTCCCGGCGCCTTCACGCCTCGGCTGGCAGGGCTAGTCGGCTGAGAACTGGAGGACGCCTTGAGGGCAGCGGACACATCACAAAAAACAGAGCTCCTCCTTGTCTGGCAGTATCTCCTGCCGTAGGGGGGTCACGAGCGGATCATGCTGTTGTCCACGATGCGCACGGTTCGTGAGAATGTGGTGAATTCAGTGTTTGAGGCTCGCGCCGCGTCAGAAACGTTATCACTGCCCTCGCTTCCGCGCTTCCTTGTCAGTTTACAACCTTTTTACAGTCCCTATCAAATCCAACACACTTTGATTTCTCTGGTCGTGTTAACGAAGCCTAGAAGGTACGCCGGATTTAGCTTACGGCTTCTGAAACGCAGAAGCTTGGTGCAGGAAAGAAAATCTCCCCCAGCGTTGTAAATTGGGGCAGGAATAGTACACAGCCGCATTCAACACCACTCATTCAGCCCTTCATTTTGCACACGACACGCACAAACAGCTGAGGCTGTGCGCCTTCCGGTGCACGGTTGCATGTTGCTGCTTGCGAAACACATAAAAACCCTATGCCTGGGTTATTTTAGTCACGGTCGAAGTATAGCCTTGTTGCCGTAAATCGGCTCGGATCCTTGAACTACGGTGTCAGATCCGAGCATTAACCGCGTAAAGCACGGTTTATTGTTATGGTTGTAGCGTCAGCACTGGCAGGCCACGATTAGCAGACATCCGTTGTTCAGTACGTTTATAACAGAACCACGAGCCTGGATACGCGTGGTTCTCCCCACGTTCACAACGCGGTTTAAAAAGGCCAGACAAAACACAAGTTTGGTTCGCTAAAAAGACTGCTTCGTCCCAACGACAATGATAGCAATCGTGCCGCAAGCTTCAAACAAATAATCTAGAGAATAAGGAAAGTAGACAAAGCAGTGGCGACTTCCAAGCCGCTTTCTCGCCTGATCCTTATGACGTCACTGTATATTGCTTTCTTTTTCTGTTGGCACTCGTTAACTAAAGCCACCACTAAGAAACATGACTGGGCGATTATAGTGGTGCCCCTAGCATCGTTATTTGTTCATACCAATTCAATGCTAACGCGCATTTAACACACAGATCACTGTGTTTTCTGTGCTCACTCTTTTGCGTCACTGCTGACGTCACGCGGGGCGAAATTTGAAAGTTTTCCTTTCTTTCTTTGGTTGTTCTTGGTTTGATTGGTTGAGTGTAGGGTTTAACGCGCCGACGCAGCGCAGGCGATGAGGCGCGCCGTAGTGGAGGGCTCTGGATTAATTTTCACCACCTGGGGATCTTTAACGTGCGCCGAAATATCGTACACACGGGCGTCTTTGCTTTTCGACTCCATCAGCAAAGCGGCCGCCGCGGCCGGGAATCGAACCCGCGACCTCGTTCTCAGCAGCCCAAGTTGTTCTTGGTATATATAAAAAAACGTCTTTCGGTACTGAAATGGTGTTGAACGCGTCACCAAAAGCTAGTTCGTTCGATTTAAACAACGGCGTATTTTGTCTTCGTGGCGCCTTTAAAGCGTGCGAGAACAACGACAGGAAGAACGTATTCGTGGCCAGCTGTTGACGAGATCTACAAAGAATATTCGGACTGCCGTATTTAAACGAATAAACAAGTCCAAATAAAAAAATCTTGACCACTATTTCCACGCTTTTTATGTTTGTGCCGTCGAAACGTTCAAAAGTGGCCGATAATTGCAAAAAAAAAAAAAAAAAACCCACAAGCGTAGCAGGTCCAAGCCGCTCCGCAAAAGAGAGGGAGGGGACAGGGTCGCTCCTGCTTCGGCGGAAAGGATCAGAAGAAGAAAAAATGAAGTAAACGACCTTTTCGCTGCTTCTCGAACGAGCCTGATAACCGCATACATGCAAGCCCACCCTATACACCACACACGTGTTAGTGAACGGTCGCGGTAAAAGCGAACGTCGCCCTTCTGTCTAGCCCGTGAGAGCAACGTTCAGGCCAAGAACACCCATGAGAAAAGGAAAAAGAAAGAAGAAAAGAGAAACGGTCGTGATCCGTCCTCGGAGGGTGGCGCAAATTCTCCGGCAACCCCACAATCAACCTCGCCTCCGCTCCTCTCCGTGTCGGCTGCGGATGAGGCCACGTTTGCATGAATGAGCGCCGTAAGTATACCGTCGCCTCAGATATGCCGCGAATGCGGCTGATTTATTCGACGTACACAAATTTGCGCCCGTTTGGGAGGGTCAAAGCGGCTCGCCAGATCCTCGAACGACGCTCAGCGCATTAGCACACTTGGCTGACCCTTTAGGCCCGGGTTCGTCAGGAGTCGTTACGCGCCGCGGCCGTGCCTTGCTTCGCCCCTGAAGCCCCAACGAACGTCAAGATAACGTTCATACGCTAACTCGGTCGACTCTACGTCGGTAAGCCAAAACGCCGAAACTGGTTGCCACGCTTAGCGGTCCAGGGGAGTTTCTCCCATCTGGACAACCAGGCGGGATTCTCCCAAAGCAGGCCAAATCTTCGACAGCTGAAGGATTCTGATCCAAACATCGCCGACTGGGTGTCGAATTCGTACGCGTAAGCGCTTCAATAACGGAAAAGAAATAAGACGGGGACGAATCGACGCATTCTCATGTCTTGCCTTCGTTCAAAGTTTACGCAGATGGAGTTCAACGCGTGTAGTGGCACTGCCCCGAGAAGTATGAAATGCGTTAATACCCCCCAAAAAACACCGCCGCACCGCGCGGTTGGCGCCAAAGGCGGAACCGGCACGACTCGAGCCAGCGAACCAGCATCGCCCGCGGGCTCCCTCGGCGGCAGCCGCTCGCCACGACCGACGACGACGGCCGCCGGGCGAAACAAAAACAAGTCCCGTCCGTACAGCGCCAAAGGCCGAAAGTGAGCGCGCGCTGGCAGCGCGCAGAGCAAGATCAGGGTCGCCAGATTGCGCGCGGTTTTTCCATCCGAACGGCGACTTTTTCTCTGACGCTTTTCTCTTTCTCGGCTTCGTTCAGCCTCCTTTCTCGTCCCCTGCTTTCCTTTTCGCCGGTCGCGCGCACACAAGAAAGAGCGGCTACCACCACGACGCACGCACGCGCACACACAAGAGCACAGCGCGCTACGGCAACAAGGCTGCAACTTTCCCCGCTCACAATTATTGTGATTATCGGCCCACTGTGCGCAGCACATTCGCGCGGCGCACGGACAAGCGAGGCCCGACGTGACGTCCCAAGGAATTACCAAGGCAAAGAAAGCTACGGTCCGCGCTTTACCAATTCGGTCGCGAAAAGAATGACGGATGAATGCCGCGCCGTTTGGTGTGCTCGGCACAGAACGTGCCCTACAGACGCCACTATGCCTGCCTGCAGAGGACACTCGCGACAAGGCGGCCGCTCCAGCTCCACACGAAAGTTGGAAAACTATCGACGACGGGTACAGTTCCAAACGTGTACGCAATGTGTCTAGATAAACTGCCAAGGGTGCGTCTCAATCCAACTGATCCTGTTGAGATACCTTATTTAACACCCGTGGCTTATTGGTTCGAGTCACTTGATATAGTTGCGAGAGCTGATACTCAACTTTTACTTCAACAATAGAGTCAATGCATCCCTAGCACTTGATGCATGCCGATTCACTTTAAGAAACTCGCGGCTCTTACAGATGAATGAAACCAAGTTGTCATTGTCACAAAATAGGAAATGGTGACCTTTCTGCTGCACCCAAAGGTTTCTTTGCTCTCCGCCGCTCCGGCGTCTATTCCGACTAATAAGAAAACACTGCTGCAGTATGGATAAAGTGTTCTTTATAGATTACTAATGTGAATAGCGAAATATACCCTTCAGGCACACCCCTTTAGATGTACGATATAGCGCGTGCTTTAAATTAAAACGAATACGAATGTCCATGGTGTAACTGTTAGCTCGAACAACCGCTTCGGCAGGCATTGTATTCCTTTGAGAGATGCTGTTGCTGCTAGGGAGGAGAGTTGAATACCCTCTCCCCCCCCCCCCCCCCCCCCCCCCCCCCAACAAAACTCTGCGAACAGTGCGGTGTTGCAGACGGTAGGCATGCACACGCACGAGAGACGTGCACGACAATATCCGCAAATCGTAGGCGCTATCGTCATTTCTTGCGTGTAACGTCTGTCTTCCCCAAACAAGAAGATATGGCACATAATCTGAGAATACTGCAGAACCACAGCGATTGAACGGTGTACACGTAAGTGCACCCGAAAACCGTAAGCGTTCGAACCCGCGCCGCTTTAACGTGAACCGCCAGAGCAACAAGCGACCCAAGACGTCACCACGACAGGACAGTCCGTGTTATCTCGAAGGTAAACCGCTTGCGCCGAGTCAATTGCCCCCTGCAGAGGATCCTGTCTCCGGGGCCGGGTTGGCAGCGAGATTGCAATCTGCGACCTTGACAGTTAACGACAACGGTCGACGTTCTCCCATCGGCCACACCACCGATCAAATCGCGGCTTTTCATTCCTGGTGGATTGGAATCTGGGAGGGCAAGAGGTGGGGGGTTGAAGTTTGCGCGCGGCCAGCGAGGTTCATTAACGTGGGGAGCAATATACGTGGGAGGCTCGCAGCCGTCTCGAAAGCCTGTTTCGCCGAGCGCAGCGGCGCACGGGCAGCGACGGATTAGCGCGTCCGGATTACCGAGCCGAGAGGTGCTCGGATTCCGGAGAGCTTAGCTCGGCAACCCGTTGTTGCCGAGTTGGTTCCCGGGGGCCCGAACCGCGGCGCTCATCCGCCCACTCACAGAGCGGCGGACAAAGAGGCCGCAGGTGCCGCCCCCTGGCGTCGGGATCAGCCGCATGCGCCGGTGACGTCGACGCCGGGCTGCCCGCTCCCTCTCCGGCACAGCGCGTGCTGTCCCATTGATCGGCAGCGGCAGGACCAGTGGCGTCAGCGGCCCGTTTCCATGGGAGCCCGGAATGCCGCAGATGAGAAAAGTCTAGCGCCGCAGCAACCGCCTGCTTTCTTTCTTCGGCGAGCATCCGCGTCGCCAAGGTGTAGCCATGCCGACAACGAAAGGCCCGCTGCTTGCCCCCGCCAGGCCTCTTGTCCGCCATCCTCCTCCCCACCTCCGCCTCCTCCGTCCTCTTCCTTCCGCTGCTGCTGTTCCGTGGCGCCCCTCTAATATCCGCCCCGGCGACAAATGGAGCACTGTTGCCGCCACGTACACACGGGGAAGCCGGGACAGCTCGACTATTGCGCGGCTGAACGAGTGCGCACCAATGAAAAAGTAATCCGGGGGAATTAAAATGAAAAAAATGAAACAAACGAAGCAGGTGCATCTCGGAAACCTGCGCAGGCAGTTCAAGGTTGCGTAGAAACGTCAGCGCGACATTGTTGAAAAGCGCTGGACGGATGGGTACCACTCGCCGAGGGAAGGACCATTTACTGTACCGGAGGGACTGTTTTTGCTGGTACTTTGTTGCTTGAATAACACATCACAAAGAATGTCCGAATAAACTGCTAGTAATTGTACACGCTGTACGTTTCGGACACTTTTTTTTTTTTCACATGGGAGTTTTTTCTCTAGAAACAGCTAACTTTAAAATTTCAGCATCCTGGTTTCACTCATCTAATCCATCCACAAAAAGCCGAAATGTTGCCAATGGTTCGCTGCAACTATAACTTATCGTTATAGTCACTTCACTTACATCACTTACAGTCGCTTCACAAAATACATCCACGCTCCGGAAGCGAAAATACCGACGCCGTCCAAGTTACTGATTTTTAGTAAGGGCGCCCGGCGATTTGTCCCCTCAATGTCGGTACCGGATAACGACAATGTCTTCGTATTTGTTTCGTCCCTACTCATCCCATTGTCTTCTTTCTCGATAGCCCGTTAGACAAGGAAAAAAAAAAGGAATACTTCTCATTCACTTCGATTCCCCGAAATGCTCACCTGCGACACATGAACCCGCGTTGGCAGAACAATCTTTACACATCCCTGTTCCCCGTCAATGTCTCTGAAGTCAGCGGCGTAGGGCGACGGCAGTCGTTACGGCACGCTCGCCGCGTACCGGTAAAAGTGGGTGAGCGCTGTTGCGCAACACACATTCTACCGTAAAAGCTGGCAGGCTAGGACTGTAAGCGCGACTGTCCGGGAACACTTGCACGGGCCATATGTGCGTCGGAATACTACGGCAGCTTCGCCAGGAATGAGACACTCATGCTCGACAATCGGACTACCGTCATAACTCACGCGCGTTTTATACAAAGCAACTCACAAATAACGCGAGATTGTGCACAACATAGGTAAAAAGTAAAAAAAAAAAAAAAAGAAAAACATCCATCTGGTTTGAATCGAAAACACAGCTGGAAGAAAACAGAGAAGGGGAGAGGGTAACGCGTCGCTGTAGAAAGGCTGTACAGGGATGCTACACAAACGACCCGGCTCCGGGCTAGCGTGGGGGCGGAAGGCAAAGCACATCTGCTCGCTCCGTCCTCCCGGCGGCAAAGGGCAGCTCCGCGACTTCCGTTTTCACAAAAGCAAGCAGCCACGGCGCATGCAACCGCGGTCGCGTCTGAGGACAACGCGTTTATCCCCTCATCAGCCCCCCACCCTTCCACATGATGTACCCCACCCTAGCCCGGTCTCTACCCCCGGAGTCACGTACCACTTTCGCTTCTCAACGCCACCAAGACGACAATATCTGCGGGCGTCTGCATCGTTCTTCAATTTTATTTACCCTTTTTTGGACTCGGCCCTCACAGCTGTCTCATCAAGGTGTACAGCGCAGGCCTTTATCAGCATGGGGGTGACGGCCGTAACCCCCTCCTAACCCTAAACCTCCCCACGCCCCCTTCTTTTCTTTCATTCTGATCGATACCCGAAAGTCCCGCCAGGGCGCGCGTCCTCCACCCCATTCTCGCCCCCCCCTTTCCCCCTTCCTTTTCCGCTTTCCGTAAATCATAACTTGTCTGCTGGGACGCCGTAAACAGGATGAAGAAAGAGACACGGAGAGGCAAAAGAACACCACCCCTTTCTCATCGAAGTCAGGACACACGGGTGTAGGGAAAAATGGGAAGAAAAATAAGCTCGCGGTTTCGCGCTTTGCTGGCTTTATTCTTTCTTTATTTATTTCTACGTGGTGGTGCTAGCAGTAAGAGGAAAAAAAAAACGCGGCAGGAGGTGGACGGCTGGATGTGGGCGACAAAAGTTCGCTTTGCTCCGCTCTCCTTTCCTGTCGGGGCAGCGCAACCCCATGAAGAGGGAAAGTCCGCGGACCGCGAGATCGGGCGGTCATTGTGCGACCCTGGGGCGCACTTCCAAGCAGCCACGCGAGCGCTGCGGGACTGTGTGCGCGTGTCCGTACGCGGGGAGGGAGCGGGGGCCACGCGCTCGTGGCGAAGGTCACGGGCGTCGATTTCTGTCCGCAACCTCCCTTGCGAAGCGCGTCGTTGCGCCTATTTTCCCCACTCTTCAGCTCCTTCTGGCCAAAGCAGAGTTATAGCCGAGCGGAATAGCGGTACCGGTACGGTACCAGCGGGCGGCACCCAACACCAAAGTCTCGGAAGCGACAGCAGTGTACGCGGAAACATAACCCGAGCATTGCTGGTGTGCAGCCTGTTGTCCAGAAGGAAGGAGAAGAGAAAAGAGCAGCTGACGGGCAAACACAATACGCCAAGACGGCCACTTCGCAGCGGACGATAACAAATCGCGATGCGGAAGATACTGCGAGCAACGCACACGAAGCAGCAAACTTCCGCCCTTTGTGCCACCACAGAAAAAGCTGAGGCCTGCGATACCCCCATAATGGTACAGTAAATCCGCATTAAATAGAAATCGCTTATTAGAATTTTGTTTCACTCGTTGGTCACCCTTCCCATTGCAGCTCTGCTTTTAACGAAGCACCGCTTATAACGAAGTCAGCTTCTAGCTGTCCCGAGGACTTCGATGTAGCGAGGATTTACTGTATACGTGCGATATGGTGGACGCAGGTCTCTGAGCCGTTGCCTTGAACTGTGGCGATGAAATTATAGTATACTCAGCGTCACACTACCAACAGTTCGGCAGTATGGCTAAACGAAAAGACGCTTGACAACTGCGAGGGCATTTGCCTAACCCATTCTCACGTTGTATGCCCGCGGCGTGATATTCCGAACGAGACCGTCGCCCGCGCACTATCTCTCTGTTTCGCGCCTATCGTCCATCTCGCACGCGCGCTGGTGGCTGCGTGCGGCCCGTTCGGCCGTCGCAAATGATGGACACGGCCGCCCTGTGTGTCTGTCTCTGCCGGCGTGGCCTCGCGGCAACCTCGTTCGCAGCCGCGGGATGACCTTAGGCCGCACAACACATGGGCGGTTCCTGTCAGCTGCCGCGCACCGCCGACGTCCACCGAGTGAGGAGAAGAATGGGAAGAAGAGCCACACGGCACGACAGGGGGCTCGCCACTGTGTCGCGCCATGCACGCAACTGTGCTCACCAGTGACGAGGTCACCAGAGCTTCGTCCATGGGCGTGCATACCTTTAGCGTTGTGCCTGCGCTCTTTCCGGTACAGTTCTTGGCGCCCAGCAACGTGGCATCGTTAGCACAAATTATTCGACCTCCTCTTGACGTGCGTGCACATCAGGATTTTCGGGCGGCAGTGGGACGGGGGGGAAACAGATATTTAGTCAGAAAATTGAATGAATAGGTAAACGATTCGTGCACTGCCCCTTCAAAGCGAAGTTGTGTCCCACACGAATAAAGAAAATATACAGACACGCATTCGTACGCGCACACGCACGTACCGGACCTCAGTGTGAAATGAACCCGGAGAGCACGCGGACGCGGGTTCGATTCCCGGCCGCGGCGGCCGCTTTTCTGATGGAGGCGAAAAGCGAAAAAAACGCCAGTGAGTACGAGATTTCGGCGCACGTTTAAGATCCCCAGGCGGTCAAAATTCGCCCGGAACCCTCCACTATACGGAGCGCCTCATCGCCTGCGTTGCATCGGCGCGTTAAACTTTACAATCAATCGATCAATTGAAATGAACCTGGAAAGCTTAGAATTACGCGACTGGCAGGATTGCCAACGTCATCACGCAGGCGCGTTCTTTTAATCCGTTTGATGTCCGTATAGATTACACTACCGCTCCAGCACGAACGTCGGCAACACCGCAGTGTCGCTAGAAAACACTCACGACGCCCCTCCCGCGTACGGCCGGCGAGTGCTATCTAACCCGCACTACACTCCACGCAAAGCACACAAGCGGCGGATGGGGTGCTTATCGATGCACCCGCCCTCTTATGCACATGCGAGATACGCGCGCGGAGCACGTGACGACTTGTGAAAATGCCCTCGACACTCGCGCGGAGGACTTATCAGAGGGCATCGCGGTTGCCTTCGCCTCCCTTTGCCGCCGCACGTATCGATGAGGTTCCTGCTAGGCCATTTTATAGCCCACGTGCGTCAGCATCCTCCGGGTCATAACTCGCAAAGCACATGCAGCTAATGCGTTTCGCCAGCACCTTCGAATAGATTGGCTGTTTTTAATGCGATAGCCTTTCAGGAAACTCGCTTTCATGGTGCCCTAAACGCGGTGAAGGGAAGGTACGCGCAGCACCTTAAAGGGACCCTGCAACACCTTTTTTCAACTTTTTTTGAAATCTTAAATGCTTGCAGAACGTGGTCACCCAATACACCCAGTACTTAGATTAGGGGGTATCAAGGTACCTCCGCCAAAAATTACTGCTCTATGCCCATCTTGGAAACTTGGAAACTCGCTCAAAAGATTTTTCTCTCTTTCCCGGTCTCGACGTTCTTCGACGGCTCCAATTACGTCACTGAGGCCATGCAGCGGCTGTTGGCCAGTTTTCCTTCAGCTGCAGCAGTGAACGCTTTTCGATAGAAACTTCGATAGAAAAATAAAGCCACTAAAAACAAAGCAGAAACGGAAGGCGATCTGGTGCGACGAGCAAATCACGCAGTGCCGCTCCGTGCTGGCGATAACTGCTGCTGCAGCTTTCGCAGTGGTTCCACACGCGAAGGAAAGAGTGGAAGCGTTTATCGAAAGTGCTGCAGGGTCCCTTTAATTCTCCATGTTCCGGTTATTTGCATCCTTGCCAACGCCCCTTGCCAGACAACAAAGCCCGATATCAGCTGTGGGGGGAGGACCTCTAGTTGGTTTTCACGACTAAACAAATTCTTCTTGGCCAATCCCCCCAAGTGGGTATGCGTCATTTGACTTTCGTGACGTCCAACGTTGTAAAGAGCCAACGAAGATGGCTCCCTACAACACCTCCCAGCCTCCACCTTCGTTATTATTGTTCTCCGTTCAATGTGTTCGTCAAGGACAGAGCTTCAGCGCCACCTTTGCGCGGAGGACTGTGTTTCAGGCAACTCCGTTCGTACCGCGCAAATGTAATCGGTCACTTATCACCTCTCTTTCTCTCGGTCACAAGAAGTGGCAATTAGCAGCCAGCCAATCTTCCCTGGCCAGTTCATCGCGGATCGAAGTATACGCGCGGTATAAGCCGCGGTGTAACGACACGCACAGGTGCGACGCCGCATCTGTAAACAAAAGCGCGCGCCGCAGCTTCGCGGAGTTGATAAAGCGGATGTCGCGTGACCTTGTGCACCGACATGCCGGCCGCCGTTCGTTCGTTCTTGGGCAAGTGCGCGGCGGCGGCGCATGTTCCGGTATACGGGGGAAGCAGCGAATAAAAAATTAACGCAAAAGCACGTGCTTATACACGGCAGTGTAACACGTTGCAGCATGCAGGGAAGTGAAACAGGCTACCATTTTTTTCCTCGTACGCATAGCGCTGGAGTCGAGTGTACTCGCTAGGAGCGGCGTCGTTATCCGCGTCGGCGTTACTACCGGAATCGGCAACGCGCTTCTCCGTTACGTTCTTTTTTGACTTTGGCGCGTCCGCGCGCGCCGTCAACACAAAACAATGAAAAAGATAGCGGATTACACAGGAATCACGCCATGTGGGCACGGCTGACCTTCAACGCGATAAAAACAACGATAACCTTCGCCACAACAATACATTATGGTGCAACGCAGCGAATTTGAATTTGGTATGCATAAAATAGCGCGTTCATGACATCGAAACGAAAGACGAAACAGTCAGAAGACAGATAGCGTCCACTTTATCGTCCTGCCCTGCATTACGCTGCCGCCAATCCATCAAATAATGTTATCAAACATCGTATATGTTACAAGGGAACCATTTACCGAAAGAGACGTCCCGAGAATGAACACACTGTGTTGATGTTCTCGTCGGGAGTTCGTCTGTCTCCGTTCGCCAAGCTACGCAATTACGAAATTCGGTATTCGTTTTCGCTATCTCAGTCGATCTTACGAAATCGTCAGGGTTACACAGACAGACGGAAGACAATAACTATACGCATGAATTGAATCTGAGTGCACGGAGTGACTAAATTAATCAGCGGCGGAATTTCAGCACGAAATGAAGCATCTTTCAAAACAAAAAAAGAAAGAATACGCAAATAACCCTCGTTATAACGAAGTCGCTTATATCGAATTCCCGCTTAATTCGAATTATTTTATGGTCCACACGGCAGCGCATTTAGGGCAAATCATCTGTTTTTACGAAGTATCGCAAGCAACGAAGCCAGATTATTCCCCCAGGACTTTGTTAGAACGAGCGTTCACGGTATACGTTATCGGCCGTTTTATATGTACTATGGATAGTTCAAAAGAGCCCTTCAATGCTGCTAAAATGAAGCGCGACATTTTTGTTTTGGGAAGAAAAAAACAATGGCTTATGGTCGACACACTTTACTCCGCACGATGTACGGTGTACGATGTAATTCATCATTATAAATTAGCCACACCACTGCTCGACGTCTTTGGGTCAAAATCCTTAACTTTGCACCTCGTAGCAATGAAATCACTTTTTTTCTAAATCAGGCTTTATTCCAAGTCTTTCACGGTCCCACTGAAGTGCGTATAGAGCGCATCCTTCCCGTTCTTAACGAAGTATTGCTCATAACGAAGCCATGTTCCGCCCCGAGGTCTTCGTGATAACGAGGGTCGATACTGCATAGTTTGCGGTGCGTATTCCACGAAAATTAGTTTTGTTTTATTAAATATGCCTCTTTAGTATAGTACGTACAAAACTTCCTGAGGGGTTTTGGCCGTTTGTTAATTTCGTTTTATAGATTCCTTTGAGCTTTTGAAACGAACGTACAGCTCAGCTCGCCTTTCCTTGTACCCAACGTCTTCTCTGTCTACACCTCATGCGGGAATCTTCCCAAATTCGACTTGTACCGTGAAATATCTCGTACTAATGACTTGCTGTCACGGAAGAAATTTCTCCTTTAAATAGGGAGATTCGCAACACCGGGTTCGAGCCCTAAACCTGCCGAGTGCACGGTAGACTGGTTCGAGATTAAAAACTCTACTCGTATAAACAGATCTGTAGGTGTCATGGAGAGCGCTGAGCTAACATATATGTTAGCTCAGTTAGTGTTATGTTAGTCATACGCTAATAACAGTGAAGTCCTGAACCGCCGTAACTGTGACCGACTGCACTAAACGGAACTACGACACCAAAGGCGAGGATCCGGCGTAACAAAAAACGTCTCCCAGGTTCAACGTGGTTTTTGTTTTCATATAATGTTTAGGTCGCACAGTACTGACAAATGCTTCGGTTAGAGAGTTTCACCAGTGGCAGCAGATACGGAGTGTAACAACTAAATCTGCATAAATTGCTCGGGCCGGGAGCTTCTAGCTAGCAAGGCTGCGAAAACGCAAAAAAAAAAAAAAAAAACAGCCTCATTGTAGCAACACGAGCATTTTGCTACAGGATGAGGGTGGAAAGAAATGACAGAACGGGAAGCGATCATCGATCTTTCCGGCGTTTCTTTCACGCACACGTAAAAATGGCGCATGCTCCGTGCAACGCACGTCACTTTGTGACTGTCGAAGAAAACGTGCTTTCATTCTCCAGTGCACACACAGGCTTCGCATGCAGACAACAAAGGTGAAAATCCGTGATTCCTGGGAACGAAAAGGGAACAAAAACTACGCTCCACTTGGGGGAGGGTCGTGCATTAGCTTCCTTTCACCCGTGTTGTGTACGCTTGCGCAAAGCGGACATTCAGATGTCCGTACTCGTAAATAGCCACTCAGGAACGAGCTAAATTTAAACCCCCGCGACGCCTTGCTTGCGCAACGCCGTAGCAGTTATCGAACTCCGCCGTGATGACAGTGAAAGCATGCTGCTATAGTGATAGCAGCTTGCGGAACACTACAGCGGCCGCCCTCCCTACCGCGTTTTATTATTATGTTTCTTTCGAGATTCAGAATTTGGGGAAGTGCTATCAAGGACCTTTCCGATCAATGAGGAAGTTAGCTGTGTTTCCAAACATTTGGAAGTAGAAAATTAATGACAGTTTCGTTTAAGACAAGCTTAATAGAACGCCTTGCCTTCACTCAAGCTCCGAGCAATTATTAAGAATTCATTTCAGTTCAGAAGCTAAGGCAATAAAATTTTTGAAATATAATCCCCGAAGGTGTTTGGAGAAAGTTTTTTTTTTTTTTTTTTAAGTAGTCAACGGTCAACCGAGCACTGACAACTGAATGGGTGCGCAAGCGTGGCCACCACAAATGAGTCTGCCAAATAATAATTTGAAAATAAATCAATTCTGATGCCGCAAGGTCAGCGAAGAGGCAAAATTAAAGAGCCCCACTCACCGGTTCCCGAGAGATGTCGGTGTGCTACAGGAAAGCTGCGTTCACGGAGAGAGATTGTGATTGACGGACGAGCTGTCCTCGAATCACCGGTGATGACAATCTTCCCGCCCGAATCCCATGGGCGATGACGTCGAGGAGGAGCCGGTCGGAGAAGACACCCAAGACGAAGCGAGAGGCCTGAAGAAACCTTTCTCCCCACTTCTCCCCAGGAGGATCACGAAGACGGAGGCAAATTTGGATTGGCAGTCGAAGGCCCGACTCACAATTCGCGATTCTCAACTTCTTCTCGCCGCGCTGTCAGGAAAAGTAAGTAGGCGTGTGTCGTGTGTCGAGGACGGCGTTCGTGCCGGTCCGCTATCTCGCGGCGATCTCGGTTATCCGGCGACGGCAGTCAGAGGGGAATTGCGGCGGCACGAAGAACACCGACGGAAAACCACTGCACTAGGCCAAATCCACGAAGACGGCGCGGCGAAGGCACTTCACAGGGAAACAACACTGGCTTGGTCGGACTGCCCGGGAAAGTGATTGCTGCCGCTCGACTTCATTAAAGAAAGAGTTGTTGTGGAGGTACAAAACACGCTACAACCACGACGACGTTCGCTTCACGCCCTTCGTAGCAACTCGAAGGCCGCCGCCGGTGCAGGTCGTTCACGCACCGCACAGCCGCGCGTCGTCTGCCAAGGCGCGCAGCCAAATCCAGCGGAGAAGGAGCGGAGCGCATGCGCGCGCGCTGACGCCATCTTGCGCCGGGCCAATCGGCGCCGCGTTCTCGGTATGGGTCACGCGTGACGTAGCGCAGGTGAGCGAGAAAGGAGAAAAGAGAAAGAGCGCCGCCAGCGCCCGTTAGAAAATAAACGAACAAAACGGCGCCCGAACGAGAGAAAAACAAAATGCTCGCAGAAAGAGGATGAGCGAGAGGAGGGAAAGAAAAGTACCGCTGTTCGGGAAAGCGGACGGATACAGAAGTTCCGCGCCAACATGTAGTTCTGGCGAGAGCCGGCGCTTTGACTGCGGCGTGTCTATCAAGGAATAAGCGATACGAGAGACAGAAAATAACGCTTCAGAAACGATTAAGAATAATCCCTTATCTTTATCACGACGTTGCTATTGCTGCTTCTCTTGGCTGAGGGTCAAAAAATTCAGAATTCTAGTTGGAGCAGAGAGCCAGAAGGGTCAGAAATTTTAGTTGGAGTAGAGAGCCAGATGAAAAGAACCGTGAGCTAAGTGGAGCAGGAACACTGGGATGTAGTGTCACATTATTGATCATTGGGATCAAATGAAGCCGAAATTATTGATTGGTTAGGATTGTGAAAGATACCGGTTCCATTAAATCCAATTAGTAATGTTTTCCTGTTGGTACAGAACGTTGTTAAAATGCTCTCTAACGAGTAAAGTAAATTTAATGGTTCATTTGAGACGCAAGACGTTTTATGTGATAACACGTTGTTTTAACGGCAACGAAAACAAACTCTATCATTATATATAGATGTGACTAAATTAACAGCCAAATGCAGCTATACCAAGGGCAAAAAACTCACGAATTAGTCCCTTTATGCGTAATCTCACTTCCGATATCTACTAAATGCGTAAATATGAGCGCCATACACGTGTAAATTCGTAGTACCGTTGTGCGCGCCCAAGTGACACGTGGTAGCGCCATATTGGAGGGCTTTAGGCACCTTTCGCGCGCTCTGAAATCTCGAACACACACCGCCATTTCCCGTTTTTGCCTCCCCCAGAAAAATAGCTACCACAGGTAGGGACCGAACCCTCGAACGGCGTTGTCCGTATCGCGACAGCTTAGTCACTGGTCGACCACGGCGGGTAAAACCGCGTCGTGGCAGCCAAAATAGCGATGGCGGCGGGCAACCGCGATACTGCACAGCTGCGGCGGATGGTTTTTGCCCTGCACAGCCCGACCAGTTCGTTGTTAGGCTAAGTCCCAGTGACGTCGTCGTTGAACTTCTCAGCTGGATAGAGGGGAAAAAGGAGGTCTATTTTTATCCCCCTCCAGGCCGATATTACAACACTGTCATAGCACGAGAAGCGGGCACAAAGCTGCGATAGTTGAGAGCACGCTGCACTGAGTTTTGTACGCCTGTTTTGCGTACGATGTATTTCGTGACGAACCCCGGAAGAGCCCTGACCGTTTTTCTTAAATTGCTGGCGGCTAGATTTTTTGGCATTTTTAAAGCCTATCACGGCTTGCGGAGGCCACACAGTTCCGACAAACGGCTCAACAACAGCACTGAATTGCCCCACTATTACAGCAGCGGTAAGAAGGTTCAAATTTTTAACGCAAAGGAATCTTAGGACGTTCTTGAGGCAGTACTTAAGTGCCTGCCACAGGTTAGCAGTGTTCTGTTAACAAAAACAAAAGCACTAAAGTCTGTTTACGTGGCTTGAGTGAAAAAGCATCGTGGCATCCACTGGCGTCGTACACCATCTGCGTGTAGACCTTGTTGGCGTACTTGCGTGGCCGACCGCGCGTAGCTGACGTATCAAATGCACCGCCAGTTTAGCTATAGCTAAACTGGCGGCGCATCTGAAGTGGACGCACTTTCAATCCTGAGACACGGCACGAGTCACTAGGACAGGTCCGACGGACCCCAGGCAGACTGACGGCTTTTCCTGGCGCTCAATGGAGCCACGAGAGGTTAGCGCTCGTTTTGTGTTTTACTTCTCCTGTTGGGGCCTAATAATTTTAAAGCCGCGTGGCGGAACACCAGAGTGGAATTTTCGCGCTATCCGCTCCTTACAACGACAGGTTTATTGTCTAGAGGGGCGCATAATGTATTCGCGTTAAAAATACGCGGTATATTTGAGAGGCCACGTTTTATTAATCCAGCGACGTTCCGAATTGCGTTGCGGCGGATTTGATTCAAGGCGGTCACGCTCTGATCAGTACAGCCGTGCCCAGAAGTCCCCTGTCGCTACTTTTCAAATTTAACCGATCTAGGTTTACACTCCCTATACAGAAGTAATTTAAATGAATCAAAGCTTAGGAAAATAGGCCAGCAAATATTTGTTCAGAAGTGTGCAGAAGACAGGAGAAGTGTACACAGCCGTTAACCAGAAAATTTTAGTGCTGCGTACGGCTGGAAAAGTGCCTACATACCCTAGGTGGTCCTGTTTGGACCACTTAGGGTTTGCAGTATGTAATAAATAAATAAATAAATAAATAAATAAATAAATAAATAAATAAATAAATAAATAAATAAATAAATAAATAAATAAATAAATAAATAAATAAATAAATAAATAAATAAATAAATAAATAAATAAATAAATAAATAAATAAATAAATAAATAAATAAATAAATAAATAAAAGGATGGCGTTAAGCTTACACTTCAACAAAATTTGGAGTTTGAAAAAAGAACAAAAGAAGTACGGTGTTTCCATTTGTAGCCAACACCAACATTTACTAGACAAGCTGGTACAGAACACCGGGCTAGGGAGGCTAATGGAAATAAAATATGGATATATTTTTTTCACAGATTGTTCAGAAGGATCACTTATAATCTACCCGGTAGATTATAAGTAATTGGGATACCGGGTATCCCAATCTTTGGTGGTTGCGCTAGGATGTTAACGGTGCAGGACCAGGTACAGGGTCCTACAGTCGTAGCCCGTAGCGTGGCAAGGGCACGCAGGCAATTTGTCCGACGTGAACGCCACATTTTCCGAGTGCTGCAGTTGTTACTAAATGCGGCCTACACGTGTCGCCGAACGCTCAAGAGCGCAGTGTCTCGGAGGAAATTGAGTAGACGCAAAACCACCCGCAATAAAATGTCACATGCATGGGGATGGGAAATCGCGTCCTTTATTATGAGGATTATCTGTTAATGCCACTTTCTAGAGAATTTTTTTCGCCTTTCGTCGCCGTCGTCAACAGCGAAAAGGCTCAACTGCACACGCCCTCAATCCTTCCTCCTCTCAATAGCTCACGTTGATGTTAAGCGGCTGGCACGGTATTGCCCCAGCTTAATGGGGCCATGAAGACAAAATACAACTTTGTTCAGTTAAAAAAATAACTAGCCTTTGGATAACTCACTCAGCTCTATGCAAGCCACGAAAGACGTTTTGTAACTGGGAAAACACAAGAAATACTGAAACACTTTCAAATTTCGCGCCACAGTGGCGTAATATGCGCACGAGTGGCGTAATATGGGCCAACACTAAAGCATAGTTATCAGTGTGTTAACTCAACTTTAGCATTCAAGTGATACAAAAAAATGAAGGAAGGAAGCTCACATTAACACGTAAGACTTGAAGGTGGCGAAGCTGTACGCAACCTTCGTTTAAGTTGCCGACGATTTGCTGCTTCTTCGCTGCCACAACTACCTTTACTCCATCATTGTTGCTATAAGGGTGAACTTCGTTCATTTTTTATTGCAAGTGATAATTATTGGACATCACTTTGGAGGGGCGTTCGCTATAACGCGTCTTTCTCGTTCCGAGCAAGTGTTGCCACGATTACGGCGAACACTGGAGTTCTCTCTTTTTTTTTTTTGCGAATATTGGCAAATCTGCCTAAGTGGGTATGCTTGGCTTGACAAACGTGCGCCGGGGACGCTGGGCGGTCGCCGCGAGGCATGCACACACGAGCGCTAGGCATTTTCTTGGTTTTTTAACTGCCGGGCAGTCGCCGCAATATTGGCCAATCTCTCTGAGTGAGTATGCTGCCTTGACAAACGTGCGCAGGAGACGCTGGCGGTCGCTGCGAGGCGCGCGCTCACGTGGGTGCGCTCGGAATTTTTTTGCTATTTTTAACTGCGGACACGAAAAATTACGATTTGCTAAACAGCAACGCTGTTAATAAAACGGAACTGAAAACTCCGCTACCATCACCCAGTCATGTTTTTTGGCGGTGGCTTAGGCCAGCGGCCGCCAATCGCACAAACGAGATTCTCTGACGTCATAGAATCGTCAGCAGAAGATGGTTGGGGAGTCGCCACTGCTTCACACGTCTTATTATTATTTCAATCTTGTTAAAAGTTCGCGAGCAAAAGAGGTGCAATTGCTATCAGTACAAGGCAATATTTTCAATGAACTACACTTGTATTTCGTTTTCATGGCCCCCATATTAACGGGGTTATGAATCGAACTTTCACTATGACTTCTAAATCTGAACTGTTGCGATTTTACTGTCGAAAATTTGGCGGACACTCTTTTTTGCATTTATTTTTTACAGCAGCCGTTTTCCGGAATTTGGTGCATTTGCGCTCGAAAAAATTGTTCATACGCACTCGCAGCAGCAACAAGCAGGTAATACCGAAACTTTTTTGTTGATTTGATTGTAGGATTTAACGCACCGACGCAACGCAGGTGATGAGGCACGTCGTAGTGGAGGGATCGGATTAATTCTGACAAGCTGGGGATCTTTAACATGCGCCGAAATCTCGTACACGCGAGCGTTTTTGCTTTTCGTCTCCACCAGAAAAGCGGCCGCCGCGGCTGGCGGTCGAACCCGCGTCCTCGTGCCCAGCAGCGCAACGTCTTAGCCACTGAGCCACCACGGCGGGTAAACGTTTTTGTGATAACCAGCAGCGAGGAAACTTACTGTTCGAGCTTCCTAAACGAATAGACGTGCCTTTCCTAAACCAAAAACAAAGCTTCCAAACTGAATACTGCCGTGCATTTGAACAAAGCCCCAGCAAGGAAGGTTGAATTCTTAGTTCACACAAAGGTTGCGGAAGTTAGACATGCCAGTAATCTGCTAAATTTAAGCATTGACGACTTGCCAGTGTATGGACACCATCGACGGCAGTATAGATAGGGTGACGTAAACGGTGCGCCTCAGTCCAGGAACCACTGCACTTATTTTAAAACCGTGTATATAGCGCGCCCCCGGGATTCTTTTCCTGCATTAATGTGTCAATACGTGCTTGAAGTGCTTGAAGTTTCATCCCGGCAACCCACTGTGCCGGAGAGCTATACATTAAAGCTAGCTAGCACTTAGACAAAATTTATCTACATCATCCGGCAGTGTTGCAGAGTTTCACAAAAGTCACGCGTGGAAAGATATGAGGGGGAAACAATTATTTCACGCGTCTTGGTAAAAAGGTAAATGTAGATGATAAGGAAGAATGCGGAGCTGGATTTTATTTCACGGTGTATTATACGAAGGGAGTTTGAAATGGTCATCCCAGGCAGTGCGTGGATGAGTTACGCGTTTCGCGCGCCTCGAGGAAATGAAAGTTGTGGAGAAGCTGTCGAGGGTCTCGAGTAATTCGTGGTGTAATTCCTGTCTCTGTTCCGCATCACCCTCTGTCATGTAAATATGCAACGGTATTATCACTATTATAACGCCTGGTGGACCCTGTATGTAGAAGGCAGCGGCGACAGCGTGGGTCTCTACAGGCCCGCAGGCGCGATTGTACTCCGCCTGCATCTCACGCATGCTCAGGAGACAACGCGCGGTAAGCTACGATGATAGAATGCATGCGGTGCCGATGATGATGACGATGATGATTATGACGCTTATAATTCGATTATGGGGGTTGGCGAGTGCTTGTGCGGTAAGGACGGTAGGGCCACTATGCCGGGCCCGTGTGGACGCCGGTAATCGCCACCCTTTTTTGCAGTCGGGCTTCCGAGCACCTCGTATAAATTTAAGAGGACACAGTGCCGATTCCATTGCCCATTATTACAATTAATGTAAACGATGACCGACAGTAGGACGCACGTCCACCGGCATTTTTGGGGATATATATATATATATACATTCTACTCGAATACAGCCTGAGTGCTACACTGATGGTTGTAAAAATTACACCAAAGAAGGAAGCGTAATAAATCTACAGAAGAGATGCGTGAAACATCCATCAGCTTCCACCGTATTCAATGTCATTGGCGATGCCTCCAGAAGAGAAATAAATCTTAAATTTATTTTCCCGTTATGTCTGTTCCATTAGTGAATTCTGCGCAAAATCGCAGTGCATCCAGTGCTATGATCGTGGCTTTTGGCGAGATATAGCACCATGTAAGAGACTAAAATCTCTCAGTAACGTCTTCGAGTAACTCGGTTATACAGGGAGATTTATAACAGTAAAAAGTACGCATTGTTTTTTTCTTTTATTTTGTTACCTGCCTTCTACACCACTTCGAGCTCAAGGAATGCTCGTGACGTGTAGCAGGCACCAAAAGACGTTTTTCAACATTTCCGACACGTATAAAAAACTCTCTACAGGACGCCAGAAGCATGGCAGAAACCATCTCTACCGTTAACGTAGACGTAAGAACAAAAGAGAAACAGAACGACCATGCACGTAGGCATTTTAGTATCGCGCCAACCAGTCTATTTCACGTGAAAAAGTTCCGTGTTCTGGCATCCTTGCGTTCCGATATGGCAGATGTACGAGGCCGCGTAAAAAGAAAGGTCGTGCCAAGGTCGCGAAAAACGGCATGGAAGCCGTGCTGAACATGCTGCTAACCTTTGGACTGTTACGTACACAACATCCGTTGTCGCTAGTCACGTGAGCCAACTACATGTGCTGCTCTCAGCGTGTATAAGCCTACGGTCTTTGCATTCAAGGGAGATTATGTTTTTTAACAGCACGTATGCATGCATGCAAGCATGTATGTATGTATGTATGTATGTATGTATGTATGTATGTATGTATGTATGTATGTATGTATGTATGTATGTACGTATATATATATATATATATATATATATATATATATATATATATATATATATATATATGGTGTACGTATGTATGTACGCACAGCCTCTCTATGCGTACATACAGGCTATATATGCACAGCTATGCTATGCTTTTATATGCTACGATGCATCCATATCCTTGTTATGCGTGTATCAAAACTTGGAATGAGGGGAATGTTGAATTAACAGAAGAAGGAAGGTTGAATTCTTAGTTCACACAAAGGTAGCGGAAGTTAGACGTGCCAGTAATCTACTTAATTTAAGCATTGACGACTTGCCAGTGTATGGACACCATCGACGGCAGTATAGATAGGGTGACGTAAACGGTGCGCCTCAGTCCAGGAACCACTGCACTTGTTTTAAAACCGTGTATATAGCGCGCCCCCGGGATTCTTTTCCTGCATTAATGTGTCAATACGCTCTAAAGCCAGCAAAATCATGATTTTTTTACACGAAGCAACTGAACTACTCCGTGCATGCGAACATTAATGCAACCTACAATTCAGTTTCAATGAAAGCCATCAGCTATTCGTATACTAATAACGGTTGAGCAACTGATCGCCACGGCACATGCGGGTGGCATTCATAACCCGATGGCATGTTTGCGGTATCTACCGAAAACCACCTGCTACGCATCCTTCGGCACGGGTTCTGGGAACGCAGCTGGTTTGAAGAAAAGTCGTTTGCGGTCAGAGGAATTACCTGTTTTTCGCGTTCCTGTACATGACAGTTGATCGAACACAAAACAGGTTCTTCGTTTACAGGTTACAGATCCACGTCGATATACCGAGCTCCGTTTTTTTAATGATGCTACGATAGGTGCAAATTTGTTTTGCTTCAGAAGCTGATTAGGGGAAACTTAGCATGAGGTTCATCAGAGGCGTCCCATCTGGGAGAGCGTTAGAGCCATCGTTTGCGGCTCATCAGCAACGACGAAATTTAGTGCGGAGAGAGCGAGAGCGAACATTTATATGAGTGGGGATTGGCTTCTTAGTCCAGATGTCCAAGCATCGCCTTTGCGCGTTCTGCCCTCTCCGTCAGTCCGGCGAGGTGTGCGCTGGACAGCGCAGTCTCCCACTGCTATAGAGGTTGGGTTTAGGGAAAGTGGGTGGCAAGTCAGGGTTTTGGCTACATTCCCAGACTACGTGGTATAGGGAGCCTAGAACATGCATTGAGCTGGAAGGTGGTTGGGGAACTGCATATGGAGCCGGACTGGGTGAGGGAACGTGTTTGTCTGAAGTAAGCGAAGGGTTGAGCCTTGTTTTTTACTTAATTGCGGGTGTGGTGGTGGATAGATTCTCCGATCTAGTCGGTAATGCTGGGTGATGGTACGGTAAGTCACAACAGGGGCGCGGTCAGGTTCTCCTTGGAGGGCCTGTTGGCCGAGTGCGCAGGCCGTCGCGTGGGCGATTTCATTGCCGGCGCCCAGACTATCGTGAGGTGCCCGTTCGGGGGGTTTGAGCTCAGGAGGCGGTAGGCTGTGGGAATCACCGATCCCAAAGTAAATCTTCTGCAGGCTTGCTGAGAGTCGGAAAATAACTTTTTTTTTTTTTTGCGAGAGTTTGCTTTACGGCATAACAGTGCCGTAAAGCAAACATCAGCAACATCACATCGGTTGCTTTGCCTTGGTCTGGGTGATGGCTAGCGCTGTAGCCACTTCTTCTGCTTCTTGAGTGGTAGTTTTGGTGATGGTTGCGCTGGTGTTGCATTTGTCTCTCGCTCTGCTGCCACTATTGCTCCCTTTAGGTTACAGCTTGCTGCGTACTTGTAAACCATTTCTTCGTCTTTACCGTATACATTTTCTCTAGAACTTCGGCCCTGGCCTGTCTTCTGCCCGCATGATGTTCCGTAAGCATATTGCGAGGGATGGGCTTGATGTGTATAAGCTGCCTCGTATCTGGCGCTAGAGCTCGGGGATGTAACTGGCCTTGAGGCGTCCTCTGAAGTTCCGCCAAGAGCCTTCTGCCCGCGTGTGTGAGTCGCGTCTTAATTTTTGTCTGGAGAGGTGTCCTTCGATTAATTGTGATGCGATGTTGTGAAGGACTAATTTGAGCAGTCCAGCAGTCGAAGCGCTCATGGGGATTCCCAGTGCTTGTTTGTAAGCTTTCCGTATAATGACGTCGAGCTGCTCTTCTTCTGTTTTGGTCAGAATTACGTACGCGGCCAAATAGATAATGCGCGACAGAATTGAGGCCTAGACCAATCTGGCGGGGTCCTCCCCTTTCATCCATCTTTGTTCGCCACCCTGCTTAACATGTGGGTGACCTGTTCCGCTGTAGTCTTTAGTTTCTGAATGAGGCCCTTTTTCCTTGCGGCCGCCTGGGTGTTTAGTCCTGGTATTCATATAGACTTTGTAGGCCTGATGGGATGGCTTCCCAGTGTGATATGGATGTCGTCTTTGTCTTTCTTTATGCTCCGTCTTCGTACGACCAGAACTTCCGATTTTTTTTGCGGAGCGCATGTTAGTCCGCATTCTTTGGCATACTGACTGACGGTATCAGTTGCCTGTTGGAGCGTGTCTTTGAGGTCGCCGATCGAATCTATGCTCATCCAGATAGTAATATTGACGTCGTAAAGTCCATGCTTTATGTTATGGATCTTAAGTCGTTTCGGCAGCTCTAGCAGCGCTATATTGAAAATCATGGGGGATAGAACTGACACCTGAGGGGTTCCCCTGTCCCCGAGAGTAATTGGGCAGGAGGAGACGTCTCCGATATTTATGACAGATTCGCGGTTGGAGAGGAAATCGCCAATTTAATTGTACGTTCTCTCTCCGCAGTCTCTTCTTGCTAGGTTACTGAGGATTGCCTTGTGCGCCACATTATCAAAAGCCCTCTTAAGCTTGAGGGTCAGCATGGCCCGGGGGGAGTGTCTCGTGGCAGGAACGAGTATGTCCTCCTTGATTTTAATCAGGATGTCTTGCGTGCACAGGTGCTTTCTGAATCCTAACATTGAATTTGCTGGGTGTCATCGAGGTATTGCTGAAGTCGTAGAAAGATACCCTCTCCATGATTTTCCCCACGCAGGATGTTAACGAAATCGGCCGAAGGTGCGACTGACCCCGAAACCAGCTGGTTTCGGGGTCAGTCGCACCTCGGCTGTTTTCCAGGGGATGGGAAACTTACCTGTACGCCAGAAGACGTTGAAATCTTCTGTGAAGTCTTCTACAGCCCTGCCATCCAGGTTAGCCAACGCTTTGTTGGTGATTTGGTCTTGTCCAGGTGAGAAGGAGCGTTTGCAGGCAGCGAAGGAGGCTCGAACCTCAGGGACATCGATGTCTCTGTCTAACTCGAAATTAGGTGCACCTTCATAAGGGGAAAAAAGTACCTCCCATTTCCGGACGTAGGCATTTGTTCCTCGAAACTGCCCCAAGTTGACTGACATCGCCCTCACGGAGAAGTGAAGTAGCGTCGTTCGGGGCACGAAGACTAGCTGACGATGACCATGATATCCGTTTTGGTCAAAGGAATGAAATTGAAGCACTTCTGAGTAAAACTCTGGGGCCCATACAAAACCCGTCCGTTCGCTGTAGGACGCCTGGTGGCCACGCACTATATACCAGAGTATGCCTCGGCCGATTTCGCCCTCATTCATAATGCCTCATCCGTAAAGCTTCCCGTATTTTGTCATTTATTACTAGCTTGCGGGAAGGTTGATACGCAGCAGAAAAGATGGGGGGGGGGGGGGGTTGACTTGGGTAAGCAACAGTCCAACAGACTGACGTTAGGCTTAACATCACGCTTTGACGTCTAACGTCGGAAACCGGCACACGGATCATCGTATATAATGAGCATGAAGTTAGGTTTAACTCCACGCTTTTTTTATATCTAACATCGTAAAGCGGGTGACCGCGAGTTGTCCGGAGAACGCGGTGATGCACTTTCGCTCTCTCATTCGTGCGGTCGATCATAACAGAAAAACAAATTTCGAGACACTTAAATCTGATAACGTGCTTTGCCTTACTTGCCATAACGTGCTTTGCTTACTCCCGCCCGCCGTCGAAGGGGTGGTTCTGTTTGCGGTTATACTATTGTAACGGGTTCCTCTTATATAGGCGCCTACCCGTCGATACACCAGTCACGCTATTTTATTGTCTCACTATTTTACCTTTTCAGTGCTATATGCGCGTCAACTCACACCCACCTATATCTCACCTTAATCTCACTTAATACACTTTCCCCCGTAACGAAGGACGAGATTGGCCTTCGAGTGTGGTATCCGGCTGAATCCTTCCACTTCAGATAGGCTTTCGGCCTGCGGTGGGCATAAATAGGCTGAAGATGACGCTAAATCCATCTTAATCCACCCTAACCCACATTAATTCATCTCTTACCCTAGCTTAATCCATCCTAACCAACCTTACCTTAATCTCCACCTTAATCTATTGTATTTCACTTCAGATAACCTTATACGCCTTATTACTGCATTATTAATCATTACTGCCAGTCACTAATCAATTGGTCCTTAACTTAGTCGGGATTAATCATCTTTTATGCGTGGCTAACATGCATTGGTTTGCTTCTGGCCTTCTTTGGGTCACGTGGGCTTTTGAACCATTCATGTCGACACCGGGGTCACTCAAGGTCACATTCCTATGAGACATATAAGGCTTTTGCATTAGTAATCATCGTCATTCGCGTCGTGATATTCGTACACGCCCTGATATTTGCCCATAAGCTCACTGTTAGCGCGCAAAATTTGCGCTGTTGTGTTTGTGGACACGCAGACGGTGGTAATCAAAACAACCATCGTCATTGCCGTGGTCACGTTCGTCAGCACCGCAGACTGGCCAAGGAGGCGTATAGGCGTTTCCTAGTCCGCACAGCCAAGCGACGGATTGCGCCATCTAGGGGCATGTTTGAAACTATGTCCATGTGCATGCGGCCCTCAATTTAATCGCTCAGAACCGCTTGGCCGCGTACTGTAGTAGTTCCGCTCCCACGAAGCAAACATCCTAACCCGGATTCAAATCCCGTTACCGCTTTTTTTTTTTTTTTTCATTTTTCAAGGGTTCATCATATTTGAATATTAACATTTTTTACCACTCAAATAATCTATTTATGACCTCTTTATGCATTATAAATGGTATTTCAGGTATTTTCGTTGCCTTTTGGTCAGTTTCAGGTACTGCTTATTGTGTGTTTTTACGGGTTTTCCCCTTTTAGGTCGGTTTCGGCTAGTTCTCTTCAATATTTTTCTACGCCGTGGTTTTCAACCATTTCAGATCCGTTTTGGCTGTTATTTATTTCAGTTCGGGTGGTTTTGTATGGTTTAGGTACGTTTATGCTGTGATATAACCCCCATAAGCAAGCTCAGGTGACGACTGGCTGTACTGACTAGGAAACACATATACGCGGCCAGGAGCCGACTGTTAGCGCTGACAATTCCTGATATCGTCTTCGCGGACGCATGGACAGTCGATAGCCGATACAATCGTCATCATTGCCGTCGTTTGTCGTCGGAGCAGGGGATTGGCCGAGATTGGGGGAACGCTCGCAATTTCAGCTATCGTCTTCGTGCACACGTGCACCATCAGTAGAAAAACAATCACAATCATAATCATTGCCGCCGTCATGTTCATAGGCGCAGGAGATTGGACAAGTAGTAACTATTAATAATTAGGGCGCTCACCGTCGTATTCATCTGCGGCGTTTGACGCAGTGCCAGAAGGTGTGTTGCCATGTTCGGTAACGTTTTACGCTAAACGGAAATTTTAACGCAAGGGGATTTGCGGCCACGAGCTGCACATGCTAAATTCCGCAACTTTCTGTTGTAGATCATCCTCTGTTCCGGCCTCCTGCTTTTCGCTGATTGCCTCCTGGTCATCGCGAACAGCGCCTCGTGGCCTGTACCTTATCAAGAAGCTTTTCTGATCCCTTCCGATGTAATGCCCTTCGGGGCTTTTAGGGTAAATAAATAAATAAATAAATAAATAAATAAATAAATAAATAAATAAATAAATAAATAAATTAGAAATTACTTGCAACTGCACAAAAATCTCCCAGCACGTTTTGCGATCGACCGGCAATTTTTGTGATTTTGTGATCGCCTGCCGCGGTTTTCAGCCTTTAGTGCGTACTTCAAAACAAACGCATGCAGTGTTCTTTGGACTAAAGTTGCGCGGTTTGGAGGCGCCCATCAACGCAAGGCTCCTTGCCCATGCCTCCATGCAAATGCCCCCTTACGCACTCTGTGTTGGTTGTTTCGCTATCTACATTGTCGTTCACTGTAAAGCGGCGTGCAGCGCTATGTCACGACGTCAGAGGTCATCCAGACCATGAGCGAACGAATGCTGGAACGCACAGCATCCAGACACAAACCCCACAAAAAAAAAAAAAAAAAAACAGCCCCACCCCTAGAGAACCGAGGTCTCTGAATGATAGGCGTCGTAGGAAAACCAGAACAGAAAGCAAACACGCCGACGCGGCAATAAGGGGATCTCTTGTGGGACGCCAGGAGGGAAGAGCATCCTCAGACCGAACGGACACCCGTCGATGCAGTCGGAGCTCCCGCCGCCGACAATGCATGGTCGGCAACGCGCGGACGGGCATCGGCCGGGGAGGAGTGGCGCAAAATATAGGTCGCGCGAAGAATCACCTCATCAGCGCGGACGTGGGGACGTCATGTACTGCGCGCCGCGAAGCGTCCAGGAGGAGAGCGCGCGCCGGTTTGGCGAGTGCAGTGCAGGGCGAAGTACGTACGCGTATAGAAGAGCCAAGTAAAACTAAAATCGTCGCGTAAAACAAGGGCCGGGGGCGGCGACAATGGCAGAGGATAAAGCGAGCCAATTAAGGGTCCGCAGAAGCCGCACACACAGAGAGCAGCGTGGTCCACCACGGACGGCTCTGTGGTGGATCGAGAGAGGAGAAAGGATTTTGGAAGTGATTATGGCGGGGGAAGGAACGGACGGGCTCCGAAAGAAGCGTGAAGAGAAGAGACACAGAGTAGGTTATGGTTACAACGGCGGGCGGCCGGCGTGGCGCTAAGAAGGGGATCGGCAGACGCGAGGGTGAATGAGGAGTGAGGGAGGGGTTACATGCGGAGAGGACAGCGTCGTTGGCGGTGCTCTTTTATGCCGGCCGCCGGCACTGATGAGTGCGTGCACACGCGCGCGCTTCAAGTGCACGAGTTCGAAATGGCCGCCGCCGCTCAGGGCCCTACTCTCTTCCCAGGACCTACCCTTCTTTTGTGCGCACCACGCTGGAGCCTTTTGTGCGCGCGCGAATCCAAAATACGGAAGCCGCTGGCGGGGTGCGCGCCGCGACGGCAAAGTGGGTCGGCGCCGCCGCCGGGCAGCTGCGGCGCTGCCGAGCGATGAAACCGAACGAGGCGAGAGAGGAAAGCAAGAACAAAAGACGCCCGAAAGCTTTGAAAAAGAAGAGAGAAAGAGAAGCTAGCAAAGAACAGAGAAAAAGATGATGAACGTGAAAAGAGAAAAAAGAAGCACAATGAGGGCGACGACGGGCAGTGAAGGCTCATTAAACTTTGTCCACTTACGGGGCGGCCTTTCCCACTCGCTTCTCTGTGTTTTATCTCCCGCGCAAGCCAACATCATCACGTAGTTCAAGCGCAGACGTCTCGGCTCCTTTCAGCGTGCGGAACTGTGGTGTGCATGCCACACTGTAGCAACGAAAGCGAAACGTTGACTTTGTGCTAGGACTGGAAGAGGGACCAAGCGTTAGTTTCGGACAGCCGTATGCTTCAAACCTCCCACAAATAATGTTTTGCGGAAAGCTGAGAGCCAGGCATGGTTTCACTATCGCCTTAGAGTCGTAGCAATACATATGTACTAGCTAATAATACGGTTCAAATGAAGAGCGGCTGTGCGTTAGATAATTTCATAGGTATACGGAGTTGACAGAAGGATGGCCGGCCAGCAGGCAAAGAGCCGTTGCTAACGTCCTGGCTCTGCTAATTACAGTCAAACCCGGCTATAACGAATCCGGATAGAACGAATTATGCTCTATATCGAACAAAAATATTTCAGTTACGGAAATACATGGGAAACATATTCCTTATAACGAAGTTCACATCCGATATATCGAACTCCGCGCGCCTAGAGAATGGCCGCCGAAATGCACGATCTCGGAGCGGCGATTGAGATGTGGATTGGCCGCGACCACGGAGCCGCGACAGGGACATTGCGCCTTGCACGGAGCGACGTGACGGCCGACACTTTCCTTAACTGTTTCCGACGCGCGGGACTCACGGCAGAACCCGCGCAGTCAGCGAGTCCGGACCAAGACAGCATCGGTGAACTGTGGGAAGAGCTCGCCAACGTTGCCGATGATGTCGCGAGTGAAAGCCGTCCGATGCTTATAGTGAAGCGCTTTCGGCAATCGATGTGCTCCGCCAATGCTTCTTCGATTTTGGAGAACGCAGACTCGCAAACAACGTTTCGTGTAGAGAATGCTATGCTAGTTGTAGCCGACAAAACGAAAGTGAAAACAAAACTCACAGCTTTTTTTTGCATGATAGGCAGTTAAGGCAGAGAGAAGCTTTATTAATTGCAATAAATGAATTATTTTGAGTACGGTTAATGGCTACTTTACTGTGTTCGTTTCTGTATGCGGGCATGGTGTAGTTGAGGAGGAGGGGGGGGGGGGGGGGGGTCTACCGCGCAATGCGAACTCGTAACAATAAGCTCGTTATAGGCGGGTTCGGCTATATCGAACAATTGGATATATCGAACTAATCGTGGTGTATATTGCAGTTCGCTATAAACGGGTTTGACTGTCAAACCCGTTTATAGCGAACTGCAATATGCACCACGATTAGTTCGATATATCCAATTGTTCGATATGGCCGAACCCGCCTATAACGAACTTATCGTTACAAGTTCGCAATCCACGGGAACCCCCCTCCCCCTTCTCAACTCCACCATCCCCGCATGCAAAAACGAACACAGTAAAGTAGCCGTTACCATACCCAAAATAATCCATTTATTGCAAGTATTAAAGCTACTTTCCGTCTGAACTGCCTACTTTGCAAAGAAAAAAGCGGTGATTTTTGTTTTCGCTTTCGTTTTGGCGGCTTCAACTAGCATAGCATTCTCTACACGAAACATTATTTGCACCAGTTTGAGTCTGCGTCCTCCAAAATCTAAGAAGCATTGACGGAGCACATTGACTGCTGAAAGCGCTTCATTATAAGCGTCGGACGGCTTTCACTCGCGACATCATCGGGAATGTGGGGGAGCTCTTCCCACAGTTCACCGATGCTGTCTTGGTCCGGACTCGCTGACTGCGCGGGTTCTGCCGTGAGTCCCGCGCGTCGGAAACAGTTACGGGAAGTGTCGAGCGTCATGTCGCTCCGTGCGAGGCGCAATGTCTAAGTCGCAACTCTTGCTCAGTGGTTGTGGCCAATCCACATCTCAATCGCCGCTCTGAGACCATGCATTTCGGCGGGCATTCTAGGCGCGCAGAGTTCGATATATCGGATGTGAACTTCGTTATAAGGAATATGTTTCCCATGTATTTCCGTAACTGAATTATTTTTGTTCGATATATAGCATAATTCGCTCTATCCGGGTTCGTTATAGCCGGGTTTGACTGTACAGGTGCACTGGTGTGCAAGTGCGAGTACGTGTTACGGGCTGTAAGTATTCTCTCTCTGGTGTCATGGACAACTTCTGTTTTTCATATGTTGCAGCTGACTTCCGCTTGAAAACAAAGTGCAGGGGGAGAACCGTTGCCTTTCCCGCCGAAAGGCCCACAGTTTAGCTGTCCCCGCTATTTTGACGTCTATCAGCACCGATACCGGCGCCACCCCGTCTTTCTTACGTCACGCTTTGAAAAATGTGACGATAGATCTCACTAAAAAAATGTTTTTACCCTCTTCACACTTTGCTGCTTTCGTCAGCATCGCAAGCCATTGAATGCTCCGACTGCACGAACGTATTATACAGTAAGACTTCCCTCACTGAACCAAAGCCAGTTTGGTGCAGTTAGAGGTGAGCCATGATGTAAGCCATGATACCGTTCTCAAGAACCTCAGGGACATCAAGTACATGACGCTCTTCAAAACCACCCAGCCGAGGTTTCCGCCAAGCTCGCAGTGATTTAGGGGATATACATCACGCCCGCTACGCCGACGACATTACCATCTAGGCAAAGCACGGCTTCCACGGCGAGATGCAGGAGGGCCTGCAGCGCGCGACCGATGTCGTTCATTCGGCACGCGCGGAATAGCGGTGTTCAGTCTACGTCAGAGAAGTCGGAACTTATCGAACAAATGAGGTATAGCAACGTGTCGTACGACCCACCGCCCTACTCCTCCACCAGCGAGATTAAAAAAATACTGCTAGTGTCGTGTACAACAAGACGACGGGGCCCGTCTTGTTGCATGAGGCACATGCATGAGTGTGCATGAGGCGCACGCCTTCTAGCACCTCATGCACACTAATAATCGAGTCTTTCGAATACTAACCGACGACAGGGCCTGATGGAGGCCGACGCCAACCGTCTCGTCCTGGCGCTTATCACCACTTGCGTCGCCTATACCTTCCCATATCTGACACTCAACCTCGAGAACGAGAACAGTTGTGTGCACTCATTCGCCGGGCATACAAACAAGCGAGACCGATCCTCTAGCTCTTGGAATCCACAATGCCGTTCAAGAACATGTCGAAGCCCACCTTATACGTCATCAAGAGAGGTTTAACTGACTCCCATGAGCACGTTGGTTTTAGCTTGCTTGGGCTACCCGAAAACCTTGGCCCACAGTCAAACACCCTCTCTGTCAGCCGCCAACCACAGTAAATTCCCGCTCGAATAAATATAACCATGCACCCGGGACTTCATCGAAGGCGGCGTCACGCTCGCGTCCACGCTTTTCAGATTTGGTTGAAAAGGCCTGAAATGTCCGATAACAGAGCAATGGGTGTCATCCCTATCAATGAGGACTCGCAAAAGGCAGCCACGGCGACCGTCCAGACTCCTAGGCCCTTCGAAGCAGAGGAAGCGGCAATCGTGCTCACTTCCACTGCCAAATTTTTCTCGATTGTTACTGATTCGCAGGAGGCCTGCCTCACTTTCAGAGAAGACAAACCTTTAGAACTCGCTCACACATTTTCTGTTATCCCAGTATCACCTCCCTCCAATACACCTTTAAATGGACCTGGGCATGTTTCTTAAACGGGAATGACCGCGATCAATAATCTGTCCGAGCTTTAATACTTCGGACCCCGTAACCGCAAGCGGACCTGACCCTGGTCCCAGTCCCTGTCTCTTTGACGTGTCAAGGTATCCGCTAACATTTGGGATCAAGTCACCGAAACCTCCCCCTGCCGTAGAAAAACTTAACGAAAGCGGAAGTTTTATACGCTCACGCCTGCTGCAGACGGACTCCTTCCCGCATCTCAATTATCTGCACACAGTGTACCTACCATCCATGCAGCCCATACTACCAATGGACGTCCTCTGTACACTAAAAAGGTGGCACTCTGCCTCTTAAACTGGTCGTGCTCTGACATTCCTCATCCAACACCAAACCAGTGAGAAGCCGTGCTGGGTAGCTCGGATCCGGACGACCGTAGCAATCTGGTCTCGCGGGCCAAGACTGCAGCCAGAGCCATAAGAGGTCTAAAATGAGGGCCCCTCTCACTTCTCGGAAGACGATAGACTAACACCGTGCTCGTCATTGCTATTAAGTGTGTGCTACATGGTCTGGATTGTCAGGAATTTAAGATAAAGAGATTAAAAATTCCTGACAATACAGACCACGGAGCACATACTTAATCGCAATGACGGCAACTTCTCCCACGTGTACGCACGTTGCCTATATGTCACATCTTGAAGCCAGCATAACCGGATACCTTTCGCCTCTTCATTTCATTGTGAACAAGGCTCCCGTACGGGAGCTGAAATGTCTTTGTTTTTAAAACTTTCATGGTCGGAGTCAGTTTTAATTGTTGTCATGCGTTTTCCCAACCAGACGGACTTCCGTCCAACTCTTGATTTCGAACACTGTGTTCTTTTACTAAGGTTATTTTCATCCTTTTATGATGTCATCCACCCAAGGATGCCCTCCAATTCAAAACGCAGATTTGCTATCATTCCTCCTTCCATGGCTGGTTGGGCTGACTAGGTTTTTATTCTGGGATACACAAAGATTTCACTCACGTCATGTCCGCCACAGAAGTGACGCCAGTACAACGAAGCAAGCGGCCTGTAAAGGGTGCACCCCTGCACACAGGGTCTTCTTGCGGGGAAGGAACCTTTAGCACTAAATAGTATGTTATAATTAGGGTTGTTCGTTTTCGGGTTTTATACTTTAACATGAAAGTGCTTTATGCCGGGATATACCAAGATTTCACTGATGGCATATCTGTCACGGAAATGACGCTAGTACACATTTGCCGAAGTGACCCGCCAGCAGGACGTCGCTCGCCAAGCACACTCACAAGACAGCCACTGACCCGCAAATCATGCTCAGCTGCAGATTTCGCTGTCCATTTCACTTTCGTGCTCTACCGATTCCTATGACAGAGGAATAAACCACATTTTTGGCAATCTGTCTACCCATTTGTCTTAACCTGCAGTACGCATTGGTTGTATACCATTCTTTTCAATGGCAGAGGTAGCCCAGTGTTAATTACTTCAGTGTGCTTGCCGAATGCACCCCACCTTGTACAAACTCCACACTCCTAATTAAGTTCTCGTGGTTTGAATCGCCAATGACAACTTGTCCGTGAGAGTTGTATTCATCTATCTCTTTAAGCATTTCATTGCTTAGGCTAAAAGTGAGCTTTTCTGAATGTGTTTTTAACATAATTTTCAAATTTATCATATTTATTTTTAACACTACAACGAAGCTTTCTGAGGGCAGTTTTTAAATAATTATTTGCTGGTGTTCACCCGATTTAGGAAACAAGGCAATGTCATCATCAAATGTCAAGTGGCTCAAATATTCTCCCGTTTACTTACCTTATTACTTCGCCCAATTGAGCTTCCTGAATACACTCTTTAGACAGGCTGTAAGCCCTTTCTGTGAGATGACGTCTCCCCAATTCACACTCTTCCTAATAGAAAACTTTTCGCTCTTCTCTTGGTTCTTCTCATACCCTGGCCGTGCATATATGTCTTTTATGAACAGTGTGTAAGTATTCTCGATTATTTCTTATAATAGTGTTTCTATTACGGCGACGATGTTACTAAATAAAACTCTATTTCGTAACCTTTAAACACACTGTAAATGTGTTTTTTGTACTCCCCGGATTCCTCTATTGCCTGACTGATGACAAGAATCTGATCCATCGCTGGGTATTATTTCAAAAGCTAAGCATGTTCCCTCGGTTGGTGGAAATCTGGGGCTTCGCTCACGCAATTAACGATTAGTAAACAAATTGTGTACAACAAGGAGAACGTCGATGTTCTGTGATTTCAAGGCTCTTTGACATTATACTTTTTGTGAATTAGAATAATGTTGGCGTTTTTTGGCGCTTGTGGAACTATTAAAGCCCCCAGGAATTCTGAGAAGGGTTTCGAAAGCTTGTGTAGTATCTGTTTTTTTATTGAACAGATAGGTCACTTCTGGTTTTCTTACTTAGTGCCCCCTATGCTATAGCTGATACTAACATAATGAAGTTCAAAGTTGAACGCATGTTGCTGATTTTTTCACGTTTTCTGTTTTTGTGACTTAAGGAAAACACAAATACACAATGAAAACACAAAGAAAACACACTGTCAAGCATGATACTTCAGAATGTATTAGTTAATTCTCTGTAGATATTATCCTTAATATTAAATGAAAGAAAAGAAAGCACGTGCCCCCGTTTTATTTCTATCATTTACACTTTCCACACCTTACCACAGCTACTATCCATTATATTTTCCCTGCGATTTTAGTTCATCCGCTAGTTTACACTACTCGCAACTCATATTCGCCCACAGGAGAATGCAGCATTTGCTGTAAACTCAAAGCATGATGTTAATTGAGTTTTATTTTTAAGTGCAGAACACTTTAGGGGCTCGCCTTGTCGTCGTAGTTCGCTGTAACGCTCGATGTCAATCGACTGCGGGAATCAGGCGGCACAGCGAGATAACGTACCCAAGCAGAGCCCGGCGTACCCGTGGTAGGGCGTCCCGTATAGAGGCTTCGAAAACCAAGCGGTTTAAGTAGTCAAAACCATTCGAAACCCGTGAACCGTTGGTGCTTGTCACACATCCCCGTTGTTTAGCGCAAAGAAAACTGCAGGTTCATTTGAGGCAAAATATACGTAATTAACCCGCAGCGCCCGCGTTCATTTAGTTAGGAATGCTCGTTGGGTTGGCTTTTACGATAGCAAGCGAAAAAAAGTGGCAGTGCAACGCCGGCACGTGCGGGAGGAAAAGCGGGCACAAAAAGAACAGAACTCCCGCTGGCACGACGGTGGCGGGAAATTTGAATTGCATTGGGTGGTAGCAGTGAGCGGATAACGGCGCTACAGCCCATTAGGACGAATAACTGATCTGCACTTCCGACAGCTTTCACGTTGAGTGAAATGACTTTAATTTTTTTCCGAAGCAAACAGCTTCAAGCGTACTTTCACTGAACCTGAACATACTGGCAACAGCTGAAAGAAGGGCTACAGAGAGATTCAGAGAGAGAGAGAGAGAGAGAGAGAGAGAGAGAGAGAGAGAGAGAGAGAGAGAGAGAGAGAGAGAGAGAGAGAGAGAGAGAGAGAGAGGGACCAAAGCGTGGCGCTGCTTTGATTTTGCTATCTAAATTGAACGCTAATGCTGACAACTGCCATCTCTAGTCGGCGGTATCTTCCATAGTAATTGTATTACACCATCATCACCGGAACACGGGATACGTCCATGTGATGTGTATTTTGTTGTTGGAGCCTTGAAGTACACTTCCCCTCTTTCAATAACGGCATGCAACAGCTTTATTTTTCGGAATTTGTTCTGTTGTATTCCAATTTCTTTTTTTTTGTTGTTGTCCAAATTATTATGTGTACAAGTATGTTCTACTTAGCTCAATGTCTCGCAGATCGTAATTAGCTTGAAGCATACAAGAACTTTGATATTGGTTTCCACTTGCCGTGTACACGCTTATGATATGCACGTCCGGCCCCGCGGGTACTGGCACTGTTGGTCAAGTCTCGTGTAGCGCAACGAAAAATCGAAAGGTCCAATAACTTTGTCGTCTATTCAAGGGCCATGCGCGTGAGCATGGGGTATTCAAAACGGTTGCGTCGCACCGCTAGAAATTTCCGAGAAGCTCCCTCTCGGAGTGACCAAATAGGGAAACTGATCTTAGTTACTTTAACCACAGGTATAAGCACTCAGAACAGAATGTGTGCTCCTTTTTAAACTCCCCATCTATAAAATTTGCGCTGATTTTAGCTGAAGAATCCAGCCGGATTAATTAGTGCCCACGAGTGGGAAGGATAGAGCGTGTAAATGAAATAGTAAACAAAACAAACAAAATGTAGCTTCAAGTTTACAGACATATAGGGTGTCTTCAGAATGTCGCTGCGCTAAAAATACCTCCTCGATACCGACGTTCTATGCATGTTTACCTTACACCCGACATCCGATACGATATAACAACAAGAAGAAAGCATGTGTGGTACCTGCACCCGTGCCTATGCCTGACTAGACATAGTCCTAAAACAGTAACGTGTAGGGTGACGAGGAGAATGCTCATATAATAGCGGCGTCATTTTATTCGGATAAAGGTTAATTGGGAGCGACATGCACGAGGATCGTTAGTTGGGGTTCGTCACGTACAGAAAAAAAAAGAAGAATACTGTTACCGCCAGGTTTCAACAGCACGTATTGCGTTCTGAACGAAGCTGATTGATTAAAAGGCAGGTAGTGAGAGAGCAGCCTGTTCAAGTTTAAATTTTATCGCTGGGGTTGCAGAAACCAGTAGAAAAGAAGAAATAGAACCCTGGAGGAGAAAAAATATCATGGGTGTAGCGTGGAAGCATAAAACTACGAAATTTTGATTTTCTTTTATTAAACGTATTGTGTTCATTTAAGGGGAGGTGGATGCGTTTGTGGAATAAGGGTGCTCTGAGAATTGACAAAATATATTGAATGATGCAGTGTACGTCAACGTACGCATACACCTGCTTGCTCTTTCTTTCTTGATTTTGTGCGGCTGATATAAAGTACGCGGTTGCTGTTCGATGAATTTGCATGCGACCAAGAAGACTAAAAGACTTGTGTTTTTAGTGCAGCGTCACATGGCCTGTTTCATCTCGGTGGCAGTTCGTGCTATTTGAAATAAGACACGAATCCGCTGTGCTGCGACTGATTCAGGGGCAAGCATAAAACTGTTTACTCCATTACGAGACATACAGCATAGGGATGTTACGGAAAGCTTGGTTTCAAGGAAAATCTTCACATATTCCCTCCTACAGCATAACACTACTCAAGCACTGCTCAGCATACACTGACTCAACCACTGCCTCCGTTTTTCAACAGCGGAGCGGTTGTAGCTGGCCGTAATTTGTGGCGCGCAACGTGTAATGCGTTAAAAATACTAAGAAAATGCCCAGCGCTCAAGAGCGCGTGCCTCGCGGCGACCGCCGAGCGCTTCCGGCTCGCCAGTGGCTTTTGCAAGAAAGAAAAAAAAAAAAAAAAAACTGACGAAAACTTTGAGGAGCGTGGCGCGTTGCCTAGCAACCAACAACGCCACAGCTGGCGCAACACATGCTCCACGGAACCTCAACGCGACGGAACGCCGCGTATGCGTCGTGCACGTACGCGGCGCCGCTGCGCCCCAGCTGTCGTCAAGCGCTACGGCGCATGTAATGCTTGGCATGAGGAACACGACGATATCGATGCATATGACGCTGAATACTACTAGCACAGTGAAAAGCGACTACGGAACATGTAAATAAACAATTTCAAACTTGTACAAATGGATGGTGATGTGTCCTTCAGTGCTCACGTAGAAAAAAATCCTGAAGCTTCGTTATGCTTCAAGCCGCCGTAGCGCGACTTAGTGCACGCTTCGCCAGTTTTTAATTGGCGTTACTGTTGCTCCGTCGCCCGTTACTGTTACCGACGCGTCTTAACGCAGCCTGATAATTCGTCCAGGCCAGATGAGATGCGGTCATTCATACGCCGAGAGCAGGCGTGGAGTGCGAGTGACGGGAAGTGGGAATCATGCGCAGAAGGTCCTCGATGTCGATGCATCGTTGCCGTACGAAAGGCGCTCTGAATTTCTCGCTGAACAATTGGCACGTACTTAAAACGGTATTGAAGAACTGGCAGTACGTTACTGAGGCCCGTGGCAGCTCATCCGTAATGGCGAAGTCAAACGGAACCAGGAACGCTCACTTTATGCCTACGGTAGTTACTTTTATGAACTTGTAGGAAACACTGAACCTAGTGCATTAGGTCTAAATAAGCTCGCCGAAGCGAAATCGTCGATGAAAGTGACGCAGGCAGCGAAAAATTCGGTTTTTATGCCATTGAAATTTAATTCGGTTCCACTAAACATAGAAAACTCGAACATTGCGCGAGGGGGCGAGTTGTGTTACGCAGCGAACGCTGCTTACTCGTTTTGACTAATGCGTTTATTCGCAGGATTTCACATACCTGTTGGCACAGAGGAGTTAAGACGCCCCAGAAGCAGCGGACCGATAGAGCCGCAGGCCGGTGTTCCAGAAGCTGCGTTCAGAAACGAAAACAGTGATTATCATTAGCTGCTCACAAAAATTAATCAAGGTGCATGCATACGGCCGCCTTTTTAGATGCCTCCACTGTTCTATACATTAACTTTTAAGTAACAAGCTGCAAGTTTACCGTAATAATTGAAGATTGTGTGGTATCTAGGTCACTTCAACTTTTACTTATCAGCAAGTATAGAACCAGTAAGTACCGGAGTACCCTGAAAGCTTCGAAGAATTAAACAAGACTACTCTTTTAGGCGAATCACTTCAGCCGTTATTCGAAATTCGAAGTTTGTTAATGCACAAAACTATAATGCAGGTGGTTTCAGAATTTCGAAACTACGTCAGGTGTGGGAAACTATTGTCCGGAAACTTTCAATCGCAGCTAGAGCTATTGCTTTGTTTCCAAAGTAAGGACAAGGAATTATTTGTAACTAGATACTTTGCGTCTGGACTTGAGCATGCATTTTCCTTCGGCAGGGCGTGCATGGCTTGCTCGCGTGATGGCGTGACGGGGGTGCTGGAGAGAGCGCCATCTGGTGGGACGCACGTGAGAAAAATCGCCTCTCCCGCCAATTCCTCTCGGCACGGTGCGCGTAGTCGGCGAGTCACGCCACTGTCGTTGCCGAACGTTAATTAACGGCACTCTGTCGACTCAGGGAACGTGCCACGAGCGATCCCTCCCACCAGGTTATGTGAGCACCAGAGCGCCAAACTTTGCGGGCTGAGAACGAGTAGAGGGCAGGCAAAGGAGCAAAGTCTGCGAGGCTTGAAAGAAGACTGCAGTTCTATATCACTGTGGCCCTAGAGCCTTGCTTACGTTGCTTTCCTGTGACTTTGTTAAACTACTTTTTTTTTGGTGAAAAACGATGCTTATCATCAGCATTATCATAATTTGTTTGTTGATGACCACCCCAACATGAAGCCCTCTCCCCTGCTACTTGACCCGAAGGCTTGTGGGCACGGCCCCACAAGCCTGTCTGGCTTGGGCTGGCCCGCACATGTAACCTGTTCGTGGTTCAAACAAAGATGCTCATTAGTACTATTTCTTTGCAAACAATTTTATTATCTCATCTCCTCATCGAATTTCCTGTCTTCTCTACGAACCCCTTCGCTCTGTAGCCACTATATAATCGGGTCATCCGCCTTTTCTCTAAATTTAAGCTGGAATGTGTTTACAATAAACTTGCACCCTAATATAAGGTGCTCGGTTTACATCCCTAACCTTTGCCCCTTTCCTTTCCATCACTTTTTGAGTGAGATGAGCCAAGTTTTATTTCAACAAGGTACTTAGCAAGACTAAAAGTTTCGGCTGAGAATGTTAGCGCTGAAAGTACTACGTACGCCTTCTTGTCATTGACAGATGTAAGCTACTGTTCACTACTTCATAGTGCATCTTCAATGCACCCCAGCCGATACTAATTCTATGCTAGAACATTTTCTCGTGATTTCGTCAGCCCTGACAAATTGCCTAAAATAACTATACCGATCCGCCACATCTAATATGTAATTGCATAGGCTTAAAGGCTGCCTTGGTGCTTGATTACTAATTGTTAATTTTGGCTTCTTCGTGTTTGCTTTTAAACCTAGGACTAAGCTTCCCTGAACCTATCGTTTCAGGTCTTCCACAGGCCCACGACGCAAGAGGCGACGTCATCCGAAATGCTCAAGTAGCCCCTTAAATGCCTTCCCTACTTGGCCATAGCTCTAGAATGCTTCCCCCTAGCCTCCCCATAGATAGCCTGCAAATAATTAACGAGAGATGGCGCGCACTTGCTGGCCCCCTTCCTAACGGGCAACTTCCCATTCCTCTTGGAGGTGTTATCGTGTCGGTATAATCCTGGTATGTGGTGCACAAGAGGCGTATGTTAGTAGTACTTTAAATTCCCTGGTTTCTCAATGTTTAGACGTCTGCAACGGGTTCCACTGAGTTAAACGATTTTTCAGCATCTACGAAAGGTATCCAATATCCAATACCCAATATTTTCAATATCACGGGAAATTTGATACATTCCGCGGCTTTCTGGATTACCAGGTCTATGGCACGAATGCTATCCACTAACAAGTAATCTCTCCTGTATCCAGCCTGATCTCTCGGATGGTGGTTATCTGGGGTGTTAGTTGTATGATTAGCTATTACTTTGGTAGTAGTCCTGTTAGGAAGGTGGAAGCGGCGTATGAAAAAGCGACGCACTGGCAGCAATGGGGCATGACGCAACATTTGAAAATGCAATCGAAACAAACCGAATGTTTCTTTCCCACAAATTTTCCGCCGATGATGATGATTATGATGAGTAAACGTTTATTTGAGCAGTTAAAGTTTTTGGGTTGACCACGAGAAACGAGGAAAACGAACGACCAGGCACCCGCAATGTACAAATTTCTCAATGAGGGACTTTGGGAAACACAACTTTTATTCATATTTTCTCCTGGTCGGTGGAGTGGCAGCGAAGATAACAGACATTGTGGCACTTTATATAAAGAAAATAGGAGAAAACCAGTGAAGATTGTAAATTCGAAACAGTAGTTTGATAATATCGGGTTGTCCATGTCTGTACAAAAGCAATTTAACAGAAGGATTGCGACGCAGCGTTAAAACGATGCAGTGAATGTCAACCACGTACCTGTGAGCTTTTGTGATGTTCACTCACCGTAAAGCACGAAAAAAAAAATCGAGACGAAGAACGTGACAAACGAGGACAAGTGTCACGCCCATCATTTGGAAAAATATTTTTGTGCTTAGCGGGGGTTTAAAATGGCGTAACAAATAACTTGACGCCATACGTTATTTTGTCATGTTTCTCACGCTGTCTAGCGATGACCACCCTGTAGGCGAAAACAAATCATCTTCAATCCCTGTCAATCTTAAATGCCAACCATTTTCTCTTATAACTGTTCTGGAGTTCTGTTGTTAGGAATGGCTTCGACATACTCTTACTGGCATTTCTCGGTTTCAAGCAAACTGAACGGACTAGAGGAGAATGCCAGCAGGTTACGTCTAATATTTTGGGTGATCCGTTTTGTTATTTTTTTGCAAATTTGGCGTGCCTTTTGTCAACGACAGTTTCTTTTTCGGCCGATATATATTTGCAGTTTCAACAATTCAGTGAACTGTCGTGTGCTGTCGCGAAGAACATGAAGCCGCCGTACGAAGGTGTGACGACCTGGGAATTGAGCAAACGGATGTTGAATGCAACGCCGAAAGGGCACGAGATCGCTTGTTTGTTGATGACATTTCTCGCCGTTCGAAGGCAAAATGCGCATGATAAAGCGCCGCTGGTGTATATGCAGAAACAACAGCAGCAAGACGTCGAATCGCACCTGCGTGGTCTTCATTTGAGTCTCTAGAGACACGAGTGTGGATCGGTAGAAGTGAACGGGAAATAAAGTATAGCGCCATTTCCATGCACGAGTGAAAAAAAAAAAAAAAAAAAACGACAACACGGACGCCTCACGATAACGGTACATCAAAGACAATACACTTGAAGTTTTGTGCGTGCATCACAGCGTCCCAGGATGACGAATTCACGAAGCACAAATAATCATATAGTTTGCATGATTTTGAAAAACAGACCTCCGTGTGTTATAATGTAGATGTAGAAAGATTTTTTCTATGCTCCTATCAGTCTTTAACCAAAAAGCTGGAACACTCTAGTTATTATCACCAGTGTAAAGAGCGTATACAGGGCTGTAATAGTTGTTTACGAGGGAGGCTACGCGCATTTTAAGTGCAATGCACTTCTTAAGCGACCCTGAAACTGCGTCCACCGGCGATGTCCGCGCACGTGGAGATGGGCGCGCGCTGCCCGGCCGCTGACATGGCACATACCCACGTGGGGGATTGGCCAAGAATCGGGCGTGAGAAGGGCTAATGCACCCGCTTGAAGGAGTACTGACACGAAATTTCAAAGCTGAGATCCGCTCTAGCAATCAAGTACAACGACAACACAAATAGGTGTCTGTGAATAAATGCATCTTTCTTTCTTTGTAGTTGTGTGTGTGTGTGTGTGTGATCTCTCTAGCTCCCCCCCGTTGACGGCCAACAACTTTTCCCGTCAGCAGGTCTTCGTCTTTTCCCTTCAGGCTTCCGACGATACATCATAGTCCACCCTTCCTGTCCCAATTCCAGAGGCACCGTTCCGACAGAAAGCGCTTACTCCCCCTAAACTCTCCAAGGCAGAAGAATTGCTGCTTCACCCGCCGTGGTGGCTCAGTAACTAAGGCGTTGCGCTGCTGAGCACGAGGTCGCGGGTTCGATTCCCGGCCGCGGTGGCCGCTTTTCTGATGGAGGCGAAAAGCAAAAACGCCCGTGTGTACGAGATTTCGGCGCACGTTAAAGAACCCCAGGTGGTCAAAATTAATCCGGAGCCCTCCACTACGGCGCGCCTCGACGCCAGCGTTGCGTCGGCGCGTTAAACCCCACAATCAATCAAAAATTGCTGCTTCCCAAACTACGAACCAATACCTCTCCTCACCAAGTACGCCTCAATCGAACTTTTTCCACTCCATGCCGTGCTGAATGCAGGATTTGTTCTCAACTAGGTCCTGTCCACGTAGTGACCTAATGGGCCGTCTAGGGGCCGCTAAAACGTACTCACGTGCTTGTGATGCTCTGTTTAAACGAGCTGGATAGTCTGGTCTCGTGGTGTAGTGGTTCTGTTTCTGAATGATAGGCTTGTATAGCAGATCGAACACCTTAAGTGCTGTTTTTATTTTTAGATTGTTTGTTATAGTTGAAGGATAATGTTTTTATCACGTGTGTAATCTATGACAGCTTTATAAGTTGGATTTCGGGTAGCTTTTTCCCGCTTATATCAGTTTTAGCTACTGTTTCTGTACGTTTTTTTTTTATTTGTCTCTTTTATGTGGGTTTCGGCAACTTTTTGAAATATGTCATTACCCTGTGGTTTGTTCCCGTATTGGATGGGTTTCACATTTTTTTTTTTGGGGGGGGATTTGGGTGGTTTTGTGTCATCCCCAGCGTCTGTTTCTGCTACCAGTCCGTTTTGTGCTGTACCCAGCGCAATTCTACAAACAGTGGTTTTGTCCTCTTTATGTTGGTTTCGTCTCTCCAAATATGTCAGCAAAGGGCTGGGTAAGCTATCTGCGGTATAAGCGTATCGGTATGTTATGTTTTTTTTTTTACAATTACGGTTGCTTCGTTCACGTAATGTTCGTTTTTGCTGTTATTGATTTCAGTTGGACTAGTTTTGTGTGCTTTAGGTAGGTTTTTGCTGCGATAAACCCCCATATCTAGCTCATATGACGGTTGCCGGTGCTCGCTAGGAAACGCCAGCACGCCTGTACACATATCATATTAGAGTGAGAACACACCTTCAACTTTCACGGGATCCCATCCCCCCCCCCCCCTCCCGCCCAAACCTGAGCAGTGTGAGAATTTGATGACAGGCAGTCATCTTGAAAGTCCAGCCACTCCTGGAGTCCATAGCGAAGACTGCCCGCTCACCCCATGGAATCTCGTAATGGGGAAACAGTTTCACTTCAAACGATTTAATGAACGTTTTACTATACTGCTACTACTACTGCCGATAAATGCTTTCACTCTTTCCTTCGTGCCTGGACGCATTTGGAAAGCTATAGTTCGCCGACACAAAGCGGTACTGCGTGATTTGCCCGTCGCAGCAGGTACTCCTTTTGCACAGTTTCTGCTCTGCTTTTGAGGCGAATTTATTAAAAGTGACTGTCGACTGCGCTTATTACTGCGCTTATTAATGAGGGTTGAGTGACGCCAATCATGCCCGCAAACAGAGCCGAAATCGAGAAAGAGAAAACTATTTTGAACGACTTTCTCAAATTGAGTTTACTGAAGAGCATAAAACACCAATACTAGACTTACGTATTTTGATTTTGTGGCCAGCTAATCCAAGAATTAAACGCGCTTGCTGGCTACCCTCAAGAAGCACTCCAGATTTCAAAAAATGGAAGAGAGAGTGTTGCGTGGAGAAGAAAAAAGGAAAGGATGAATTCTACGTTATGAAAACCCCATTTTTTCATCAACGAAACTCGGAAGCTTTTCGTAACCAAAGGCTGACATGAAAAGCGCGCCGCTGACAGAATCGTCCATTCGGTATTGTGGTCCGATCAGCGAGGACTCTATAGAAAGCCCTTTACTTTCTCTTTGTGCGGGACCATAAACAGCTTCCCCCGGTACAAAATTGAAGCGGCGGGAAAAATACCCCGCCTGACAATAGCACGCAAGGTATATCTATACCGCCGGGCGAAGCAAGAGCTGAACGAAACGGTCCACAATGGGACGCTCACGTTGGTTGGCACACCGTCGCAATATCCGTCCAACCGACGCGCAGAAGGGAAGACATTGCGCAAGGAAAAAGCTGGAAAGAGCAGAGCTCGTGCCTAAATACCTGACTCGACTGAATAGATCATATGCTCGGTGATCGTATAACTGTAGACCACAATGAGAAAGGAACGTGCCAAGCGCGTTAGTTAATCCTCCCGCGCTGTACATACGCGGACATCACGAGGCTGAGCAGGAGACCACCTATACGAGGCTGTGCACGGGACGAAAGAGGATTCCTCGAGCGTTGGTCTTATTCTCGCGAGGAGGAGGACCATAATTACGTTGCCGCGACCTTCAAAATAGGCGAAGCCAATACGCGCGTAATGAAAAAAGAGGACGGACGGAACGGGTCTTAGCGCAGGCCCGCGCAACGCGGCACGTGCCGAACGTCCTTTGTTGTCCGGCACATGTGCGCACGGGTGCGCTGTGTTCGGCAGCTATGAATGCGGGTTGTGTATACGAACGCGTGCGAGCCAATGCTTCGGACAGAAGCAACAGTGCGCGTGCCGCGGCCGCTGGCGCTGTCAACACCAGCGGCTTCGCGATAACACGAACCCTTTTCCATAACCTTTTTTTCTCTCTCTCTACAGTCGCGGCCTTGGCTTATTGACAATGGCCATGCAAGATCGGTGACGAGGAGTCGCTTCGGCCGGAGTGCGCAATCGCAATGAACGCGCTCGCAGCGGAGGGTGAGGGGGGTTGTCGCGACGGTGAGCGCCGATAGGATATTGTCAGCGTCGGCGGACGTTGGCCGCCTCCATTGTCCGCCGCCTCGGCGATCCATCCGCGAGCTTACCGGGGTCGCTCGCCCGCACGCACCGCTATCCGCTCGTTGTGCGGCAAGGGAAGGGAAGAGGAAACGGGTGCGAGATCCTTCCTCTTCAGTGTCCGACGTGGAGGCGCGGGAAGTGTTTACTCCCCGTCCGCTGCCCACTAACGCCGACTATGGACTTTGCGCTAGCATTAGTCGAACTAACCAATACTGTGAAAGCGCAGAGAGGTGAAGCTTAATGCTCTTCCCAGGATAACAGTCGGATTCGTATGCCTTTCACAACATTATCCTACTATACACGCCTTGTATCGCACACATCGATTACTGCCAGTGAAGCGATGGGGTAACTTTGTCAGTACGCGGCGGATATTGCATCAGCGTCGTACTTGTTGAGGCACTGGAAAGCACGCTCATTCTCAGGATTATTGGCGTGTTTCGTATACAAAGCTACCGTGAAATAACCCTCAACGAGTACGGAAAACACGCGGCATGAATTCGCTACTTCTCCTAGTGTAGTTCATCGTGATCATAACTATATGAATCATTTATATGCTTTGATTTCGTCTATTTCCACTCCGTCGCCAGTGCTTGCAGGGGCATGCGTGTTCGATATTTGAAACTGATTCTTAAACAATAATATGGGCAGTTATATTTAGTGAAAAGCAGGAATTACATGTACATGTAAGATGGTTGCCGTTTTATTAAACTACAGTAGAGCCGCGTGTCACTGGTTACTCAGGTTGGACGAAAGCCCGCTATTATAGGTACAACTAGGTCAGCTTTTTCGCGCTCGTTTCCCCAACCGTTTAAGTGCTATTCATTCAAAGAATGCGACAAATACGGGTCACTTGCTGTAATAGCTCTGCTCTCGCAGTATAAGCGCAATCTAAGCTATAAGGAGGAGAAGGAGGATGAGGAGGAACAACAATTTGTTTCAATTTGTCTGGAGACCTCCCCAGTTCAGGTATGTAGCCTTGCAGCCTGGCCACCATCCGACCCGGGAAGATCATGGTGCTGTTGATTACGGAGCGCCGAGCTGGTCATGCTGCTCTCCCACTATTTTGGCTTGGGATGTGTGCGAGGTGTTATATTTGGTGTGTTTTGTAATTCTTAGACTATGCAGTATATTGTGGCTGGGGGAATCTTAGTAGCTCTCTACCACCTCGCAAGGAGAACATGGCGCCGACTCCAAACGATCACTTTCCCACATGGCACACGCCTTCGCCTCTGCTACACCACACAACACAGAGCTTTCGCGCCCCAAGTCACTAGAACATCTCAATTTCTTATGGCGGTCGCATGTTGTCTATAACATCGCAGCCTTGGAGACGGCTTTAATAAAACGATTGCTATAGGGATTTAGCAGCACCCCCCCCCCCCCCCTTTCCTTTCTATGCAAACCTCCGGCTTCACCTGGTACACACACAAAAAAAAATTAAGAAAAGACAATGTCTTACTCGGATCGGTTTGACATAAGGAATGAAATATTAGCGAAAAGGTATCAAGCACCTGGTTTTTTTATACCATACCCAGCCACTTCTCCTTCATGAGGTTAGAAACTGGGGCGCTCGGCTGTTTTTAAATAATTCCCAGGTAACCTCCTTAGTTGGAAATTCTGGAATCTTTTTGTCTATCTCTTTGAAGCTTTGAAATTAAATTGACCTTTTGCTGGCTTTGAATCGCTGTGTAAGTTAACACGGAGGATAACCGCTCTCTGGAGGTGCATCTTGCCAGAATTGAACCAGAACATTCCTTGGATGCTCTTAAATGTCTCAATAGCTTATGTTTCTTATAAAGAAAAGAGATAGAGGGAACGAAGTGCGCGTAAATTGTATTGCAACTCAGTTTTGAGCAAGTTACTAGCTTAAAAAAAAGCCGGTGCACTGTTTCTCTTAAAAAAAAAAGAAAGACAACCAGAGCATTCCGACACTATGCCATCATTAAATTGGTTCCATTTTGTTTTTCTAGTAGTGCATACAAATGACAAAAGTGATGAATTTTCACAGTTTCGTAGAAGCTCGGCATGAAGAAAGTGTTCTTGCGGTACCGTCAATTCAAAATTCAATACTGCCGGATTGAATTTTGCGCTACAGTCATGTAATCTGTCAACCCGATCATATGTGCTCATGAACTCTTCCCTCCCAAATATAAATTTACTAAGAGGGAAATCGGGAAATGATTTGGAAGTGGCCACATTGTGCTGATAGAAAGAGTGATATGTACGGATAGAAAGAAACAAAGATTGAGAGAAGGGGAGAGGAGGGAAGTTTGTATTGTGGACGACGTAAGTAAAAACAGGAACCGTATCCCCACTGTTGATGTTTGGCGGGATGGGTGGGAAAAGACGGGAAAGAGGGAAATGTATGTATGGTCTTCGACGAGCATGCAGAAAAGTTAATAGGACGAAAATCTAGCGCTTACCGATAATCCCCCCACCCCCCTCCTCTCCCCTCCCCTGCCGCTTTCAAGAAACAACGTGGAACGGCGAATTTTAAGCAGCTGCAGTAGTTAAAATTGTATTATGCATTGTTTTTAAGCTCCTCGATCAATCAAATTTTCAGATAAGAGGCTCCACAAGGAACACGACAATCTAGTGCTTGACCAGTTTCCAAAACAATTTTTTTAATTAAAATTGTTTGATTTATACCTTACTTAACAGTGATTCTCAAATGGGGTTCCGCGGACCCCGGGGGGTCCGCGAGAGCATTTGAGGGATCCACGAAGCTTACCTCAAAACTTTTACTCCCGCCATTCTTTTCTCGATCTTGCCAGCACTTTCTTGCAATGCTATAAGGTGGCTTTGCGGCATGACATGTACGTTTAGTTTCTCCGCGTAGCCCTATTTTAACATCTGCTTTTTGCACGACACGCCAGCTATGAGAAGGAAAAAAGCAGACACAGAAGAGGCAACATATAGGTGTTTAGAAGAATTTTAGATTCAAGACAAGATTGTTTAACATGGTGCGCATCGTCATTAGCATCAACCATAAAAGGCGGGCATCGAATAAGTCTGTGGGCTACGTAAGCTGCAAGTAGAAATCGTTTGGCATTATGACACCAAACAACATATCCTCCATCGTGGGGTCCCCCATCATTTCGCCAGCCCAAAAGGGGTCCCCGGGGCAGTCACGGCTGAGAACCACTGCGCTATTGATTCACCGAACTCGCTAATAGATTGTATTAAGTGATTGAACTTGGTTATTTTATTAGCCGTTTGATCAATCATTGGGCAATCTCCCTCAGTGGCAATAGCTCGTGCATGAATTTTCTTTCTTCGCAAGTGTTAAAAGTCATGTATCGTTAATATGGACGCCTGCGTTCCCCAGAAAAATCGTCCATAATGTGAGTCGTCCATAATAACGAATCCAGGTAAAAAACGCGAACATCAAGGAATAATCCTTCCAGAAAAGAACACGATTCATTCAGCGAAAAAACGAGGAGAGGTGGGTTTGCACTGATGCCTCCGATTCTACTGTAAAGTCCAGAAAGCTCACCACGTCGGCTACTTGAAGTGCGCATTTTGCATGTCCCTCGTGTTCAAGGTATGCGATAGCCGCCTGAAAGCCACGGCGAGCTTCACGTCGGGTGACGGTTGGTCTGCCTTCCCCATCGGCTGCTTCTGTCGACACGGAGCTTTCTTCGAGTTGATGTAACTGTTGAGCGGATCCGCCGACAAGCTCCAGGATCTGCTCGCCTCTCACAGGCTCCAATGCGTAGGTCTCTTCCTCTATTTCCAAGAAGGCCTCTGCTTTTTCATCTGAGTTTCTTGCACCCAGCTGTTGATGAGCTTACAGCCTTGCCATTTATATGTAGCGAGTATTTGCAAGAACTATTGTAGTCCTGTTATCTTGTCCTGAGCCTCACGACTTGCTCTTTCCGGCGGATTCCGCGCCTGGCACTCTTGTTTGATAAGGTGAGGGTGTCACCCCGTCGTCACTACCCTACAGAGTTCACTGATCATGAGTGTTCTCGATGTAATTCGATGGTAGTGGAAGGATTAAATGCACGCTTCGGTTCAGTGTGCTACGGCCAACATTAATGTTCGTGGCACGCGCTGGGGCCTCTGGGGGTCACCCGTCATTTTTTCTACTTTTGCTTTGTAGACCCGTGTCCATAATAATGAGACAAAAATGCCTGTAATGACCCACTTCGTCTCCAAAAAAGCCGTCCATAGTCCGGACTGCGGGTTTCTATATTAACGGGGTGGAACTGCATGGTGAGAGACTGCTCGCCGAAAATTTCGTCCATATTGCGGGGTGTCCATATTAACGGGGTCTATATTAACGAGACTAGTGCACTGACAACGAAATAAAACTGCGCAAAAATATCAGTAACGAACCAAATAGCCAGTAATCAAGTTTTTTTACGTTATAGTCCACACAAACTGCAAAGTTCTTCCGCGCGCATCAATGACGCCACCCCCAACCTAACCTAACCTAACCTAACCTAACCTAACCTAACCTAACCTAACCCAAGAATATCGGCACTCGGAAATAAAGCTGTAAATCTACAATATGCGCATAATATGAGCCGCTGTCGTACAGTGGTGCAGATAATTTGTAGCTGACCTGCTTCAACGTGCATTATTCCAGCTTAATAACTAAAAGGTTATTCAGCGTTATTGTTCAGAGCAATATTGACGCTGCCCAGGACCTATTTCAACGGTACATCTGAACACACAAAATTACGGGCTCAAAAGGACGAGGCGAATGACGACATGCAAAAAAAAAGTTTTACAGCTAATGACTCTCTTTGCCCCCTCCTCCAACAAAAGAAAGTGAGCGAAAGACGGACTCCGCTACTAGTGCTCAGAAGTGCAGCGCAGAAGTAAGAAAAGAAAAAAAGAAACTGAGGCCGGTGAGCGCTTATTCAAAGCTGTGGCTACGTGGCCTCGGACACTAAATGTTTTACACAAATAACCAGAAAATGTTACCTGTGATGCTTACGTCAATTACAACACGATGTATTCACGCAGCAGCTAAGTGGGTTTTAGGGGCCACGCACCGCATTTAGGGGCCACTTAGGCTCCCAAACGCAAGAAAAAGAGCAAAAAAAAAAAGCGAAATGAAAACTTTCGCTGGGAATTGTCGGATAAATGCGTGAGCCACTCCGATATACACCCCACCCGTTTTAAGACGCCTTCCATATTATGTGGAAATTACAGGAAACGAGCTTTCTGGATCAGGGAACAAACGCGAGTAGAAGATATCATAGTTCAAATTAATTAAAAAAAAAGGACTTTTGCTGGCGATTTAGTGTGACGAAATGACAACGGGTGGGCCATCAGGGCAACAGCGTGGATGCCGAGAGACGGGTTTAGAAGAAGGGCAGGCCAATAACTCGATGGAGGGATGAAACAAGGAAATTCGGAGGGAAAGAATGGATTCGAGAAGCGCAGGCCAGGCGTGGCTGGAGGCCAGTGGGAGAGGCTCTCATTCTGCAGCGGGTCTAGCAGGATGATGAAGATTATGACTGATAGAAAGTCGTTTTTCTAGGCAAGGTGTAAGCAGCCTGATGCCAATGAAGGAAGGGCTAAGGCCACTGAATACCTCAGCACGACGTCATAAATCTTTAAAAAGCGCTATACAACGAGCCCCTTTAAAGTCACTTCTTTATTATACGAATGCGAATTGATGGGAAGACATTTTTTTTTCCGATGCAATATAAACGTATCCATAGGACGCCGTATACCCCCACGGAACACTATGAATCAAGTACCTTTAAAGTTAGGTTCACTGTTCTACAAAACTTTATTGCTGTGAAGACACTTTTCAAGGAAAATATAGGTGTTCATATAAAAATACAGTATATTCGCGATAAATCAAGCTACGATCATTCAAACTTTGGTTTAATTCAAACAAATTTCAAAATTTTGGTTGGTCCTCTTACGTTTTCAATGTAATTTAAAGCCGCTTATTCAAATTGCTCCATTGCGTAAATTTTGGCTCATTCGTACTTTTTGCTTGTCCTTGCCGGAAAATATCTGCTGCATATTTGCCGCTTCTAGCTGCAAAATTGCATCCTTATATCCCTAACAGTCCCAAGTAAAATAAGTCATAAATAAATGAACTGACTGCCTGCATTGCTGGTATCGAAAACTTTGTTTTGAACTCTCATGTAGAGTTTAAGGAGTCTTCCATTCCAGATTTTTTTTTCTAAGTGTGAATAGCACTTGAGTATTGTGTACTATGAATGTTGTATTATCAAATATACGTGATTGTTTCATTACAGCAAAAGTTGGTCTGTCGCCCGGAGTAATATTTACAGGAGCTTCTGATAATTCAAACAAAATCATTCGGTTCCCTCGAGCTTGCATTTTCGCGAGTGTCCTGCGTAAAGGCCGCAAGGACTGGTATTACAAGAGTATTTTTTTTTATTTGCGGCGAAAGTGGGACACATCAAGCGTTGCAGACGGCCAGACAGGTTTCCTCGGCGAATCGACGTAGCAATGCTAAATAAAGCATTTAAAAATTTTCAGCCTTTATTAATGCAATCAAATGTCTGAGTGTTTTGTGCTACGCGAATCCCTGTAAGACATACAGGCAGAAAAAAAGAGGTAAATAAAAGAAGTTACAGCAAGTGAGTCAGAGCAGTAGACACGGGGAGAAACGTAAGCTCTCGTGTATACGCTGGAGCTCCCGTATCAGCACTGCACATGCGCTCACACTTAGGCGTAAACAAATACGCAACGCAAACACCAACGAACGCCAACGGAAGGACAACGAAAATAAATAGTCCCCGACCAAGAACAAGAGCAACGGGACGACCAGCGAAAAACAAAACAAAAGCGAACAAAAACAACAACGCTTCACTGCTCTCCCTTTCTACCATCTTCTCGTCTTCAGCTGGTTCGCCTCTCGTCAACCGCGAGCTCATATTTTTATTGTTATTACTTTGTAACCGTGGGGGAGGACGAGCCATTCGGCTGTGCAGGACAGAGCAGTTCTACCGGCTTCTACGGTGGCGGGAGGGGGAGGCTTGTCGTTTTTTACGAGTCCGACCTAGAATCTCGATACACGTCCCCGGGCAGCGAGGAGCGCGAGGAAATAAACACAACTGGCCCCGTCTTCTCTCGGAAACCGCCCGCGTTCTGTGACGTGCTACTGACGAGCGGGGGAGCCGGCGCGTTGAATGCGGGCGCGGAGCGCCTCGTCACCATACACCACCGCTCGTCGCGAATGTCCGATGAGACGCGGGCCGCCAGCTAACTGCACGATTCCACACATCCTGCGCTGGCCTCCTAGGCAGCACCGCTCTGAATATCTAGCGGTTTCCGGCAGCTGTTAGGGCGCAGCGTCGTATGTGGTGCACCCCCGCTCCGCATAAAGAAGAGGAAGGGGGAGGGCGCGGAATGGACGGGTGGCCCCGCATGTACGAGCTGCTGCTGATGACTGGCGGCGTCTCCAGCGGAGGAGACGCAGAAGACGCGGCCGGCGCGTGGCTGATCGCCGTGTAGCGGGGACTGGCCGCCCGCAGATGGCTAGCGCCGTGAGACTTGACGACGGAGGGAGGGCAAGCGGAAAAACGGCTGCACGGCAACGTAGCGCACAATGCGCTGAACGCTTTCTCAGCGAGCGATACGGTTCTCTGGTGGCCGAGAGTCGCAGGGGCGATGGCCCAGGAGGACACACTGGCATAGTTTCCGTTTTCGCTAACTGCAGGCCGACGAGAACAAATGGAGCCCATTTCGAGATCGTGCTGTGGATGGTGGTTTAGGAAATCACTCACGGGAACCTTGCTTACACCAGCGAATAGTTTTCAACCTTTGTGCTTTTGCTTCGTCTCATAACCCCTCCCCCCTCCTCCCGCATCCAGATGATGATGATGAATAAAGTTTATTTGAGTAGAAGTGCTGATGTTAGGGCACTGCCAGGTGGGAGGCTTCCTTAGTCCGGGATGCCTTGGACTATGCTGGCCATCCGTGCCCTCTCCACCGATCGCCGCCTCGAGAAAAAAAAAAAGTCCTCAAGGCATGTCCTGAGTTGTCCATAAGATCAAGCATGTCCATAAGATCAAGGCATGTCCTGGGTTGTGTCGCGCATGCGGAGTTACATATTCTTGTCGACTGCGCCAATTATAGGGTCGCTAGCACAGCCCAGTGATAAAATGGCAGCTCCCAGGACGAATAAGTTGAAAAGGTCAATAGGTGGTGCTACTTCGTTCCGGAAGTCCGCAAGGGGTCCGCGCATGACTTGAATTGCTAGCAATTAAGCTTGCCGTTGGCGCAGCTCCCACGCCATCCCGCACAATCATTGAAAGGCAATATGCTGGACAGCAAAAAACGCTGCCCTGTTCTCATACAAAGCACACTTCAACTTGGATGACAACCATTAAGCCGTTCCAGAGATACTGTAGGACAAGCATTTTGCGGGGTTTTCAATTTGGAGGTGAGACAGAAGCATTTCTCGACTATCCCTGGCTCCAACTGCTTAGTGTGCTTCGTCGAGTGTGTTACGCAACAGAACGCAAATACGGCCATCCAGTTGTACTTGGCGCTGGCCATGCTGACGTTTAGGGTGTAGAATGATCGCAGAGGAGGCCCAGGACAGTCGTTGGATTCATATAGTCATGCAACCAAAACCACGTACACACACATTCTTGATTCTGCAAGCGATGGGTTCTTGTCGCCATAAACAAGTCATCCTTTTTAAAAAGAAGGAATAATAAAAAAAATTGGTGCAGCTTGCAGTAGCGGTGCAAGGCTGGAGGAATGGCAGAGCTGGCGGCCCCTCTCCATTCATAAGAGACACCCGGCCGTTGCACCTAAAGTAACACAAAGAGAGAAACATCAAACCACCACGCCGGAACGCACGCCGATCAACGAACGCCCGCGCAGCTCCCCTGCCGTGGTTTGAACCGTGGCGACACAGACCGGAGCGGGCGGAAACTATAATGGCAAACTGTTCGCATGGCGACGCAGTGAAACATCCCCCTCGCGAGCGGCACGATCAAATGCAGAGCATTTCCGGGGGCGCACGACGTTAAGTAGTTTGCGTTACGTTAATGTTGTTGCACTTGTGGCAACTGCTGACGAGACAGCGCTCGTCAGCAGTAATTTGAATGAGTCAAGGAAATAAGGCGCGTTCGTAGCCTCCCATTCTGTGACGGCTTTGTGGCGGAGTGGGTAGAGCACCATGTACATTGCGTTCCGCCCGCAGGGTCGAGGGATCGAAACTAGGCGCCGGATAGTATTTTTTTTATATAGTGTAGGGGGAGGGGTGCGGACAACGACGGTGTGGACTACGACTACGGACGTCAACGCGGGTGACATCGTGAGTTACTGAAATGCTCTGCATTTAAAATATATTTCCGAACTTGCCGCTGAACGTTCTCCATGACTGGAAGGCCCGAATCGTTCAGTAGGCAGGCTTTCCCATCTCTCCCAAAGTGGACCGCGTTAACACGCGCTATAACCGTGGGCAACCGCCTTCGCGAGCTCTGCGTCCGTAGCGCGAGCTTTTCGGTGCTTCCCAGTCGAAGCGCGATAGCACGTTCGCGGAGCACGCGAGAGATCATGCCACAAACGCTGGGCAGAGTGTTCTCGATGTCGAGCTGGCCGACGCCGTTCGCTCTTCACTAGGCGCAGGCGCCCGCTTGTGGGCTTAATAGTTTTCTTGTTTTTTAGCTAGCTCCTCACGTGGTGCAAGCCCACGCGCAAACCTGACCGACGCCGAGCGCTCCTCACGAGGCGCACGCTCACGTGCGCTCGGTCTTTTTTCAGGTAAAGATCACTTTAGGGGCCCGGCTTATCGTCGTAGCTAGTCAGCGGTCACGTTATCTTGCCACTGCAGTGACGCGGCGTTACGCACCCAAAACGCCTTCTGGCCAAGAGTTAAGAGCATACTTGAACAAGAGGTTCATGTATGTGCAGAGCCGTTAGAAACTCCTGGAACCGTTGGAACTCGTCATATAGCTCAAGAGAAACTGCACGTACATTTGAGGCAAAACATGTGTAATTAACCGGCAGTCCTTGCGTTAATTTAGATAGGAATGCTCATTGGCTTCAATACAACTGTTTTCTCTCTCTCTCTCTCTCTCTCTCTCTGGCTTGGTTTTTACGATAGTAAGTGAAAAAAGTGGTCGCCGAAAAAAAAAAACACGACGCGTTCAAAATGGCGCAAAAAAGCTCCAGCACATGCGAGATGAAAGCAAACATAAAAACAACACTCCCACTCGTGTTGTTCCAGGCAGAGCAAGAAATAAAATGTAAATGAAAGGATGCGAGCTGTCCCAGGAGAAGGCGCGCGAGCACTGCGAAGGCGAGAAAATTTAACTGCATTGAAGAAACCTCTGTTCAATTCATCAAGAGAGGAGTGAAACATGGTGGGAAAGAGCATGAGGGGTGGTAGCAAGAAGCGAAGAATGTCGCCACAGCCCCTATGGCGAGTCACTGCTCCGCACTTCCGCCAGCTTTCACGTTCAGTGGAACTGCTTTAATTTTAGGGGCAAAGCGCCTTAGGACCTCGCTTTGTCCGTGGCTTGCCCCTTGGCGTCCATGTACAGTGTTGCGCATGCGCGAGGAGCATTGGATTGAATTAGATTGGATTACATTGAGTCGTATCGGGATTGGATTGGAATTGTATATACTGTACACACGCGTTGTCACTCATTTACATGCGCGAGTGGGCAATGCCACGGGTGATTTACGGTAAGAAAGATCCTTAGTGCTTCGCCCACTCGTCATGATTCACTTCGTGGAGATGCGTGAATTTTTTATTGGCATTTTTTTTTCTGGTAACGCTATACGGCGGTACTAAAAGCTTAAACAGCTATGCTGTTAAAATGAAAATTCATTACGCGAGGAGACACATCCATGTCTTGTGTTTCGTAAACACAGCTGTGTATTGTGCATTGAAGCCGTTGCACTGATTATGCGCCAGAGCGTCCAGTACTACTATAGGTCACGAGTCAGGAGCAACGAGTGCACCGTCGTGCGAAGGTGTGCGTTTGAAAGACCGAGAACCTTCGCGAAACGAACAAAGGGAGCGCCTTCCGTCGCAGACGGCTGCGTGCACGGCCGAATCAAGAAGGCAAAGAGTGGAGCGGCCGACACGTCGCGTGCCAACCCTGCGTTCGTTCGGGGGGACCTACTGCTGGCGCTACGGGGCTGCCATGGACCGTCGAATCGTGTAACCGCACCAGGAGAGGAGGGGGGGGGGGGGGGGTGGAGAGACGGGACGACCAGACAAAGATCGAGGAGTGTGCTGGAAGGTTCGCCTAAGGAGGGGGGCGGGTAAGAGTAGGAGAAGGGCTTGAAAGTTGCAAAAGGAGGGAGAGAGGGTAAGGAGGGTGAGGAGGTGTTCTGAAGCAACTCTTGTCCAGCCAGCAGCGAGTTGCTGCTCGAGGTTCAGACCTGGGCGAGGAGCTCGCCGCCGCTCGTCCGCCGGGCCGGGGTCGGGACGCTAAATTTAGCCGCTTGGCGTGTGATGCTCGAGCGAGTGAACTACGGGGCCCACCGAGACTGCCGAATGCGAAGAAACGAGACAGAAAAAAAAGAAGCTCGGAACTAGACCCCACTCGAAGAAGAGCAGAAAAAACGTGAGGAAACATACAAACAGAAAGAAGGGGGGGGGGGGGGCGATGAGGGGGCCCCGAGACACGAAAGCACGTTAAATGCCACGCGAGAAAGTTTAAGGGTATCGCGGATCGGCCAACGGTGCACACTTCAGAGGCCCATCCGCCAGCGTCCCACCCCGTGCTTGTCCTCTCCCCAGCGGACATGGCTGTCGACAGCGGGTCTTGGCAGCAAAACCCGTGGTGAGGCCATTATAATGCCGCCACGCCGTACTCCTGAATCAAGCGAAACCTTAGTTGCAGACACCGGACTGTATCACACACTGTATTATTGGCGTCGCCACGAGCCGTGCATTATAACTTACGTAGTGGGTTATGAACGGTACCGATTAAGTTGCTCGCGATGAATAACGCACATATTCAAATGGGACACGGTGTTGTGCGCTGTGAATAACTGGCTGAATTCTCCCACTTTCATGTGGTCAGTGAATGATATAGGCACAGTTAGGTGTCGCCATGGCTCCCGATTTTTCGTTTTTTTTCTTCAAAAAATGCCCAGAAGAACCTTTCTGGAGAAATGAAAAAACAAAAAACAAATTTCTGCTTTCTACTATAATGTCTACTACAAGATAGTTGACGAGCCTCCTTCTTGCAAAAGGCTATAAGGTAGAGGTGGTCACGAGGGCAACAGTTATGAATGGCGAGATATAAAGAAAGAGAAGTCGTCTGACCTTAAAAACATACGTTAAGCCACTCACAAAATACAATAATGCGGGTGACTTATGCTGTCACCGATCCGAAGTTTGCAACGGGAGTAGATTGGATGGAAGACAAGTACCGCGCAAAGAAAAATTTCACAATCCTGGTCCCTATTGTTCTGTCACAGAGTCAGTGATTCGTGATTCGTGGGCCGGCTTGAGAAGAGGGGGGGGGGGGGGGGGAAAGAGAGAGAAATATTGCGCTCAAAATACTGCGAAGGTAGGCGAAGGTATACGCTTCGTGTCTAAGGATAGCGCAAGTATTTTCACTCAGTATAATGGCTTGAGCGAAATTAAGCCGATGTGTTGGCGTATATGAGGTCGCTATAGTTTCAAACGTGACAGCAGCTTTTTTTTTTTTTGATGGAGCAAGAAAACGAATCGAAAAACAAACACCTTGTTCCAGACGTTAGTACAATGCACTACAGGGTTTTTAAAGCCTAAATGTGTTTCTTTGGTGTCCTAAACCCGTATCTGAAGTACAAAACCACGAAAATCGAATTTGAAAATTTCAATCTCACTGTCTTTGCCTAGCGGTAGAGATTTTGCACCAAACTGTTTTATGCACAACTGTCACTACATTGGCTTGAAAACATTTGCACGAAAAACGCCCAACCTGGATGCACCGGCCACAAAATAAAGAAGTTGACGGGACACGTGGAAGAACACTTGGAAAAAATCTGATCATTGTTGCCCCATGTGGGGCATTTCAGGGACGCTCGCCGGTCTAGGCACCAGCGCTGTAAATATATCTTTGTCATTATTTATATCCACAAAGAAGAATTGCCCGATTGACCGACTCATCAGTGCCCAACTGAGCTTGCTTGATTTGGAGAACTGAAGTTCTGGATGCGTGTTTTTTGCTTGCCGTACAGGTGCTCAACAAGGTAAAATAAAAAAAAATGCACGTTTAAGGAACTCATAAGCGTTCAGTGGAATTTTCGCGAATTTTGGATTATGTCTTTTGCCCGTGCAGACATCGAACTTTTTTTTTTTCCGCTGAAATTGGTGTAATAAGTACAGTGGTCAAATGAGCCGAATGTGTGTTTTTTTTTTTGCAACTTGCGTTTCTTTTTTTATAGATGCCTCATGTGCCTTGGACTTGTTGGCACAAATAATTTATTTTCGCTCAAGAATATTACCCCTTGCGCCCTTCCAAATGTCCAAGAATGATTTTCACAAAGTTGCTGTAAACATCTGCTGGAACGCTGAATCTGGATTTATGCATTTTCACGCACTCCTTACTATTTCTAAGGCCAACTTATGAAGCGATTTTGTTTTTGTGAACGTTGCCGCTGACAATGACAGGCAGGTCCGGGTGCCTTTCAAGTGAAAAGTGCCGTTTCGGCCCCATCACGCCAGCCTATTATTACCTGCGCAGACCTCAAACCGCTGATCCATAGCGAATAACAAAAAGTCTGAAAACGAACTCAAGATGCGGGAGGTTTTCGCAAGCAGGTAACAAGACTACGAGGAAAGCTCTGAGAACATAGGAGAGCATGGTGCACATGACGCCACTTGTTCCAGTGGTCTGCTTTTTAGTGTAATTACATTCGTGGGCCGCGTTCTTAGAATTGCTTAAGTAATTCTTAAAATATTTTATCTCTCGATTGTATACTTCTTTACGCATTTAACTTCAGATTTTTGGCGTTTTTTAAACTGATGATTTCTTAGAAATTTATGGGTTATTGTACTATCACCTGATCCTGATTTCTTGATGTTCCCAGTCTGACGATACATTTTGATTTGCATTTCTTGATTATTCGTCTAGTATTGTATACTTTCTAATTTTTGTGCTTCAAACTCGCGCAAAAATATAAAAAAAAACGTTATTATGGAAAAGAACTGATTTTTTGTCGCCTGACACTGACATGATAATGGTTTTAATTCCTTTTGTGCATTCCGTTCTGCCATCATAATAACTTTGTCTTGTGTATTCAGAGCCAGGAGGTCCCCGTGACTGTTTTTACTTCGGGACCTCCTTCTGTACTAACATCAATTACGCATTTTGTAAATCAAACATTTATTGAATAAACCTTGAAACCTTGAAACGTCGCACAGTCTTTTTGTCCGTCGACCGGTGGTGTCGGTTTAACCCCTCTCCCGCTACAAGAGCGTCGATTTAGCCCTGCGACCAAGGGGGGTGGAAGGAGTGGAGGAGGAGTGAGGGCCGAAGAGGAGTGTTGGGTTTGGAAATGACGGGAGCACGACGACACGGCAGCAGTGGCTTACAGCTTTATTCGACGCATGGACTGGCGTCAGCACAAAGTACAAGTCAAGAAGAAGCACACACAGATAGGGCTGCCGGCTTATAAAGCCGGCGCACACTACGTCACCGTCGCGTAGACAGTCGCTCAGATCTTATCAAGAGATAGCACCGGGCGCGCGCTACGCCGAACACTGCAAGATGCCGAGCTGCCGGACGTAACAAGGAGGAGGGAGTGTGGGTGAAGTGATTTCTGTCGGCCAACACACTCGGTTGCACAAGCGGAAGAAATATGCTAATCACCTCAAAGCAACACTTATCGGAGGAGGGGCCTGGCTGGATATTTAAAAGCTTAAACCTCTCTATGTGGTCCCGACGATGAAACACGTCTGCAAGCCTTGATGCGCCACACTTTCGCCGCATACGAAAATACTGTCAATAAAATGCGGCAGGGCCTCCGTCCTTAGATATCATACCCGTTATATCGCCCCTAATGAAATGCCTTTTCTAGCAATGCCTGTGTGTATGGTAGTGAAGTCAGTTTGAAAGGAGCTTTGTGTATAACGCTTCATAGGAGTACATAAGATCTTTTGGACGTATATATAGTAAAAGGGCTAGCAAAAAAAAAGTACTAATAAAAGCACAAGGAGCGAGAAAATTCCGAGCGCTCGTAAACGCGTGCCTCGCAGTGACTTCCGACTCCCGGGCTCGCGCAGTGGATTTAGGAAAGAAAAAAAAAAGTAGCGCTGTCGTCAAGCGCTACCGCGCATGTAATGCTTGGTATGAAAAACACGACGGTATCGATGCATATGACTATGGCTACTACTAGCACAGTGCAAAGCAACGACAAAACATGTAAATAAACAATTTCAAACTTGTACACATGCATGGTGATGTGTTCAATTCAGTGCTCGCGTAGAAAGAAATCCTGCAGCTCCGCTATGGTTCAAGCCTTGCGCGACTTAGTGCGAGTTTCGCAAATTGAGCTGGTGGAAGTCTGGAAGTCTACAATGTGGAGGATGATTTTGCGTTCACCACTCTACGCGAAGAAGACGAGGACCCCTTCGATGCATCTGACGACGATTACCAGCGTCGCAACTATGCAAATAAACAGTGGCGTAAATCCAGAAAAATCACAAGGGGGGACACACATCTTGCCAAGGCGGCCATTTTGTTTTGTGCTTTATTTTCATTTATATACAAATTAATATCGTGATTTGAATTAAAATAAGAAAAACGAGCATGCTTTCATACCTCACGTAATTGCACTGTGCTATTGCACACGTTAAAAAAATATCAATAAGAAATACTCCGTACAATATGAGTACTGGTCACCTATGACATGTTTCCTAGCTTTCGACACTTCTAGAGGGTCCAAAAACGAGAGCGCGGTTTTTGCACGCACTGACAAAGTTTTTTCAATTTCAGCTCGTGCAGTACTTATTAGTAACAAAAACAACAGTTGTTTTAGCTTTCAAAGGTAAATGAAAGATGAATCTCAAGGGGGGGACACTAGCAAGGGGTGTCCCCCCCAGCCCAAACACAAGGGGGGTCAGGACCCCCCTGACCCCCCCCATGATTTACGCCACTGCAAATAAACAATGATACTGGAACATAACTGTATATGTCCGGTAATGCTTACGTACAGCAGCTTCGCCAATCAAGTCTTGCGCGTGAGTGCGAGCTTCCCTGAATTTTTTCGCTGATTGTCCGCTTTAACACCGTCCTATGGAGTAAACTGCAACAAATGAATTCTGTAAGAAACGACTTTAACCAAAAAAATAATCCTACGGGATACACAGAAATTCATTGCTGCAGATTGGATTCTGAATTATGCAGTGGGCTTTTAGTTGTGTCACTTCGGTCTGTATGCATCATACTATCGGTATGAGTTCCTTTTACATAGTTTATAGGCACCATCTTCGAAGCCGCCCTTCGCTATTATGGGCTTTTTTTTTTCTTGCTTGGGTGCGGCAATGTACCGAATGAAGTGTTTGGCTATTCGTAGCGTGGCTATAAGGCATTGACGTCTGCACTACCTCATCTCGCCAACAAAAAGTGGCCGATGTTGAAAAGTCATCTTGGGAGCTTAGCATCCGAAAGGAAAAACGAGAAACAGTTAATGAACTCGGAAGCGTACGGGTTCATTTATAAGATAAAGTAGTTGAACGCCAATGACTATTGACTGAAGTATTTGCTGCTTGGTTGCTTAATACTGGCAAAACCTTGCGGCTCTCTAGCATCTCCATACCTTTGGAGTTTTAAGCATATACTCGGTTTGTTGCGGAGAATTAGGCCTAGTCACCAAGCTGCCGTGGGGCAGGACAGCACTGTTAAGGTCCATGAATAATGACATCACATTGTGAGACGAAGATTTGCAAATGTTAAGAACGAGCGGACGTGCTCAGACATGATATGCGTTGCAGTCAGGGAAAGATGCAACTGCGGACTTTTAAAGACGATAGTCTTTCTTGGGCTCCTTAAACCCAGAAATTTTGGTCTGTCTGTATGTCTGTATGTCTGTCCGTCTGTCTGTCTGTGACTCGATTCAGCCACCCGGCCAAAGCAAAACAATGCCTGCCCATTAGTCTTATATAGTCACAGCTAAATCTACCCGTCTATGTCCGGTGTAAGGTTCATACTTGTCAACATTGTTGAAGAAGAACAAGACATTACGCAAATATGAGACAGCAAATCAATACAGAAGTGATATTTGCAGTGTTCCTTTATAAAAAAAATCAAACATGCTTGCTTTTGCGAAATTAAATACTTCATCAACTGCAGAAAAAGAATTCACTTCGCTGTCGCCTACTGTCGCCGCGCCACTATAGCTTCTTGCGCCATTTTAAGAAATCAACCGGCAACAGTTACGCAAGGTTCCACTAGATAGGTTCCACGTTCTGCTTGCAACGCACGTGGAGTAGGGAAACGCGGTTCTATAAACGTTGAAGTAGGGCGCCTCGATTAACGCGCGTCTCCGCCGTACAGCAGCGTTGGTATCGAGACACCCGGTTTGGAGCAGTGGAACGCGGGAAATTTAAAATGATTTAAGCAAACCTTTGGCGTCTTTACCTTGGGAGGAGCGCGACGCAAGAGAAACAACATGAGAGGTGAGCGGCAAAGCGAAGGGAGGCATTTACTTCGCAATAGCCGATAAAGACTATCGTCTTTTGACGACATTTGCAACGAAAGGAGCAGATACGCGGCCAATTTTTTGTTCCACGACCTCATGCGGAAAAGTCCATTTAGGCTAATGTCCGTGCACCGTCCAAACTTAACACGTCAAAAAGGACTGCCTACGATATGAGAACAGATGGACTATTTACATCGAATGAAATATCATTGTTTAAGTGTATTTTATCGCTGCGCGCATGGCGTGTATTTTTCCACGACGTACGGGGGCTCTCACTAGCAATTATTGGCTTACTATTATGAGAGCTTTAATTAACATTCAGTAATCATGTGTATGAGGTTTTAACCTCCGTGTTTCATCTGCATGTCAGTTGACATTTTAATTCCCTATTTAGGTAAGAAAATTTGCAAAAGGAAAGATCTCAGGGGCAGAAACCAGAACAAAACTCGCAAACGTTAACCCTATTCTGGTTGGGTGTAGGTAGATGGGATTGGGGTGGGGTGGCGGTGGAAGGTATATAAGCGTGTTAAAAACAGTACAACTCCTCAACAGACGCGCCGCGAAGCGGGCGAATAATGGTGTCTTTACGAAGTCTTCCTCCTTTTGCGGCCGTTTTGTATGGTCGCCTGCACACCAAAAAGCGAAAAGTCGCCTGTCCCTCCCACGTTCGCGAAGAACGCAAGCGCGGGCTTCGAACCCATAGAGGGGCATCCTGCAACGAAGCAGTGGCGAGCGTGCGAGTTGTTGCGGTTGAACCTGCGTCGGTCGTACGGTTGAACAGATGCGGCGGAAAGCAGGAAAAACATCGCCGCCTGTGCCCCCCGCTGTGCGAGCTGAGGCGCGTGGCAGCTTGCCCCCTCCGCGACGCCCCTCCCGCCTCCTCGGCTACCATATTTGGGCGGGGTGGCAAAAATCTGGCCCTCTCCCCGGCGAGCCGGCAACCGCACCAGCCTCATTTTACGTCCCCCTCTCCACTATCTCTCCTCGCTCGCCGCGTCGTAGCCCCCCAGCCCTGGGGCCGCACTTCTTCGCACGCGCGCCGGCTGAGAGATCGACATCCTTCACCCAGAAGAAGCCGGGGAGGAAAGGCAGGAGGACGAGGAGGATGGGGATCAAATGGTAGCGGCCGGAGGAGGGATGCGGAGGCTGCGGACGATCAAGAGTTAAGAGCAGCCGCTGTGCGGGGAAGCGCAGCGAAGGGGCGAGCGGCACGTTGCGTCGCAGGAGGAGGAAGAAATTAAGCTTTCGCTGCGCGAATTTGGAGAGAGGGAAACGTAGAGTCGCTTAGCTTGGTTCAGAATGGGCCTGAAAGAAAAAGGGCGAGGAAGCAGAGCTGACGCGTGCCGCGGGAGAGATTTCTTACCCACGAGCCGAGCAGTCACGTTTGTTTCGACGGCGTGGTTTGGGCAGTGAGCGCAAGAGGCAAGCACGCGATGCACGTGCTTCCTTCTTCCTGCTGCACGTGCAGCTGGGTGCCCTCGACCAAAGATGGCCGACGTCGGCAGACGTGAATTGGCTAAAGGCTGATCCCGCGGGTCGAAACGTTTACCCATTGTTCAAAGGTTGCGGCAAGCAGAATCGCTGTAGAGCGGCTGTTTGGCTTCGAGTTTGATGGAGACCAAATGCAAACGTCGGCGCTTCCTTTCATGGTATGGCTCTCCTCCGGCTGCAAATTGAAAATGCTGTCATAGCTGCACATCGCCTCAGCACTGCTGCGCGTAGATACGTGTTTACGACTTGTTGGGCACATTAGGACAAAGCATCGGAAAGCTAAGTATTACATTTTTAGATCTGAATCAGCGTTGAAAGCCCTTCCAAATGCGCTAATAAAACAAAGATGAGAATGCAAAGCTCTCATAGCGCCCAACAAGAAGCATAAAATTATAGGCGCGTTTCTTAGTTAAGCGCAAAATGCATTTTTGGTTGTGAAATGGCAAAGCTTCGCGTAGCTGCCCGAGACCCAGAAACGTTAACATGCGGAGGGTGTTTACCTTAGTAAAACAGCCCCCACAAGCTGTTACGTAGAACGTAATCTATACTTTAGGAGAATCAGCGTAATTAAATAGATTGTTCTTTTCAACTAAGAGCTGCTCACTCAGCAGCAAACAGGCAGCAGCAGCGGCATAAAGAATAACAACAAAAGCAGAGACAAAGTTCAAAAAGGTGCATGTACAGTCATCGACAAATGAAACGCGAGCACAAAAATATGAACCAGAACACACAAATAGCGCGGTTTCTTTTCATGAAAGTCAAGATGACGCGTGGCTTAATTACAAAAACAAAGTCGGGAAGTTTGGCTGCCCAAATGTACCAATAGAGTGTCAGTATTGGACCTCCACGAAGTATTTTTCAATTTTGCGTGTTCTGGATGACACTTTCGTGTTCGCATTTCATTTGTCAGTGAATGTACAATGTCAAGGAACGTTATCCCGCCTACGCTCAAACACCACAAGATATGAGCTGGCTGACAGCTGCAATCGTTTACATAGCGAAGCAGACGGTACCTCCTTTGATGCCACAACAACGAGGCTCGCGCACAGCGACGAAATCTATACACGCGGGATTTGTGACAATGGTTTCGCGTGGCTGGAATCCATGGCGTGCATCGACACTCGCCGCTTCCTGTCATCGAGATAGGCTGGTGGCGGCACGCTTCAATGGCTGGCAAGCTGAAAAACACGTTGCAAATGCTCTCGCCTCCGCACAACTTCCGACAGCCGCTCGTCATTTTTGCGGAGGATTCGCTGGCGCTGCGCTACCACTAGCCCGATAAATTCGTAACTGTCATTCATAGTTCGCAAATTGTGAATTTGAAATTCATAGCCCGATAAATTCGCAATTGGCGTAAATTGCGTAGATTTTGGGGGACAAATTCGGTTCCATCTGTTATACGCATGTGTTATTGTCAGCCCTGTACATTTGTTTTTTTGTCCCATACTCTGAGTCGGCGTTTGTGTATAAACGTACTGCGCGGGCCCACTACTAGCAGCCTTGCTGAGGGCCCAGATGTTTTTGGCACCAATGTTTTCTCTGTACAAACGCGTGAAATAAAATATTTTAAAATTGCAAACCGCAGGCTAATCTTTACTGCGTTAAATGCAACCACTTCAAGGTAACTAGGACACCAGAGGGGCAGCACGAACGTGTTGCGCTCATGACATGTCTTTGGGTGGTTAGAAAGGCATAGTGCAATCTTGACATACTGAGCGGGATACTTTCCGCAGAAAATTTCTAGCCGCATTTAAGATGGAGGCGAACAGCGAAACCGCGCAAAATGTGAAAACATCCGTGTGTCGAGATTTCGGCGCGCATTCAGTATCCCCAGGCGGTCGAAACTGTTCCGGACTCCCTCCTCTCTTATATATACCCTTCTTAGCCCTGCAGGCGTATATATCTTCGACACGCTAAACTCCTTTTTTTTTTTTTTTTCGGAAGCAAATTTTGCCTCACAGAAAATTCCTCCCAAGCCGCCCACTTCGTCCTTTTTGATCGAAACGCTAACTGCTCCTTCGAATTAGGTGGAAAAAAAGAGGAAATTTATAGACGAGCAATGTTTGAGGAAGATTCTACTTCTCTTCGGAATGTTCCCTCGTTATAGTCGCAAAAGATTCTATGAGTTCTGATACATTTTACACTTCCAAAAACTTGAATATGCGGAGCACCTTGTTGAACCCTGGCACGTTTTTTGCGTCTGTTTTTTTTTGGCGTCACCCTTTTGCCGTTGCTTAATTTTGGTGGGATAGCATCTCTAGGCTAAGAACCTGGATCTATTGTTTGTCCGCATGGAGCCTTTTTTGAGTTAGTGAAAAGAAAAAAAGTGTAGCGACGTTTCACTTCGTGTGCACCAGTTATGCGCATGCACGTCGAATCTTCTATAAATGCTTTGATTGCACGGTTAGGCTGTGCAACAACATAATATTGTGAGAAAACAGCGTGCATTCATGCTTATCGAGCGTTGCGCTGATTTCATTGTGCTACTTGTGTGTGTGTAAGTGCGTGCGTGTGTTTGTGAGTGCGTGCGTGTGCGTCTGTGCGTGTGTGTGTTGGCCCGAATTTCATACGCTCGACACTTTTCTAGTGCTATTATTCATTGACTGATTGATTCATTCATTGCTTGATCCATGCCCCAGATGCTTAGACCAAACATAGGTTATCTTGGTAACGTTCAAGTTGATTCTGACGAAATGCCAAGCAACGTCGTGCTTATGGTACGTCGACCTGAGGGTACGCGTTGACGTTAGAACTCAAAGCGTGACGTTAGGTCCAGCATTGGGCCGTCAGAGACCCTCGTCGCCCCCTCCCTCTACTGCGCATCAACCTTTGCGCAAGCGGGTTATAAGCTGGAAGAAACGGAAGCCGGGAGCGGCAGGGTTCTGCACGTGCCGTGGTGGACCACAGATATTGTCAGAGAGAGAGAGAGAGAGAGAGAGAGAGAGAGAGAGAGAGAGAGAGAGAGAGAGAGAGAGAGAGAGAGAGAGAGAGAGAGAGAGAGAGAGAGCATATTGATTGTTATTTAGAATAGAGTCTTAAGAGTGGCCTCCTAATTTCAGGAGTCCATTGGCACGGGCCGCTTCCTCTGCCTTCTTCTTGAGAGATTCCTCAGTCCCATGCAAAAAACGCTTCCGAGGCCGCCTTCGAACCTGGTGTGCATAACCTACGCCTTACCAACTATGCCACGCCGGCTGGTCGTTCTCTGAGCCCAGCGTCGAACGTCATGGGTGCGCTGCTGTATACAGGTGCTGCCGGCTCGCCCTGCGCGCAGCGACGCTCGCTTGCCTAGTATGTGTGAAATAAACGTGGAAACTAAATTGGGATCGTCGTATCGAATGCCTAAAGAGATTTGGCGAACCAGATCTACGACGACACACCCGACACATATCCGCACAGGCAATTGGCCAGAAAGGGCAGACGGTATCACGACTGCAAACCATTTAATTAGCAACCCTCAAACGTACCGTTCAAGGCTCGCGCGGCATGCTACACAGGAGCCGTGAGATCAGGAGTGATGCACGGACACGCCTTTGCCGCCAACGACGACGGTTTTTAATTTCGGTAGCAGCATGTAGGAGAAGGGCCTGGGGTGCTTCCGGGCCACATGTGCGTTACCGGAGCGCTTATGGCACTGGGCTGGATTATCGTGCGTCACAAGAGATACCCATGAAGCTGCAAGGGCCCGCACCGGAAGCTGCACGCTCGACGGCGGAAAAGCTGATTAGTGACAACGTAGGAGGTGGAACGTGGGTTCACGACATTCCAGTCTTCGCTTTAAATTACAGTGTCGGTAATTTCATAGACGGCTGTCTTTGGACGGACTACGTGGTTAGTTTAAAATGAACTGTCAAGGCCATGAGCGAGACTTCCACGATTCCATCGTACATAATATATGCGTGGGTGCGTGTCAGTTTTTCCGTCCCCATGTCCCGGTGAGGGACATTTCCGGTGCGACAGCAAATAATCATGCGTAGTCGGGTTGAAGCCCTGAGCCGCTGTGAACGGGATGATGTCTCACTCCTTGTCCACACCATCTTTGCTCCGTAATTGGCGAAGGCGGCCGTTGCAGTACGCTTTGCACTAGAAGTCTCGTGAGAATATAGGCTCAACCTTGGAACAGGCGCGAGTTAAAGTTTCTGTTGTGGCGGAGAACCTAAAAGGAGGTGGCGGACACGAAAGAATTGCCGCTAAAAGTTCAAATTTAGAGCTTACTGCGCCCGAGAGAGAGAGAGAGAGAGAGAGAGAGAGAGAGAGAGAGAGAGAGAGAGAGAGAGAGAGAGAGAGAGAGAGAGAGAGAGAGAGAGAGAGAGAGAGAGAGAGAGAGAGAGAGAGAGAGAGAGAGAGAGAGAGAGAGAGAGAGAGAGAGAGAGAGAACTTTGATGAAATCGAGGGAATGCTTTATCGCGAAAGAGGAACGGTTCTAGACGAGACAATGCACGCATCGACCATGAAGAACGCGTAAAATAGTACGCCTTTATCACCTAAAACACGTATCGACATACATTTAGATCGTTCGTAGATGCGTTTACTTAGTGCGCTAAAAATCGTCGCATGGGTTCGTTCTTCGTTTTTCGATTTGGGTCTTTGATGGTTTGGCGATCGATTGGACGCACTTTCAGTGGAGGTTAGACGCACTTTCAGCTTTCATACTTCTCTCGACTTTCTTTAGGAAAAGATGGTAAATTATTTTGCGCAGGCGATCTGTTTCACAGCAGCATATCAAACTTGCCGGCAAGAATAAAATAAAATACACAAAACCGGCAGGGGGAGCTAGAATAGTGCTCGTCGTCGCAGAAATATTACGAGGGTTAGGTGATATATATTCTTTACTTAGCACGCAAACGTCAGAGTTTTCCTAAGCATTCGTTATTTTATTGAGTAACCAAGGATGCCTATCTAAGCTTGTAAATGAGATAGGACCCCGAACTTTTCTATCGTGATGGGAGAGAAAACAGGTTTATGATATTGCGGCTTTTTATTTTATTTATAACTTCTCTAAAACAAAATATTCAAGCACACAGAGGAGCACACAGTGGTTCAACCCAGTATATTCCTAGAGTACAGAAGTTTTAATACAGGCATAAAAATAACCATTATTATTTGTAAAAAAAAACTTCAGCAGTTAGCAAAATTGCAATGCTGCTCGCTGCTGTAAATTGTTTTTGTATTAGCAGCAAACAGGCCCACAGGGTAAACTTTTACATTTTATTCAACTATTCAGAGCTGAGCCCAAGGATACGGGTTCGATTCCCGGCAGCGGTGGCCGCTTTTCTGATGGAGGCAAAAAGCAAAAAAACGCCCGTGTGTTGCACATTTCGGCGCACGTTAAAGATCTCCAGGCGGTCAAAATTAATCCGGAATCCGCCACTACGGCGCGCTTCAACGCTTGTAAAGAGTCGGCGTTAAACCCCACAATAAATCAATCTAACTATTCATTTCGTGTTTTCATCGCTAAAGGAAAACGAGAACACTGAAATGTATTGCAGCGAGAAACAAGCGGCCTGATAAACTTGCTGTGTCTAGTTGTGTGTGAACGATGATAAGTTTGCTGGATATGAACGGACGTCTTTATCTACGTTTATGGTCCCGTGATAAAAAAAAATTCAGCAGTGCAGCGGGTTGGCGGTTTCCAAACTAAAGCTCGCATACCAAAGATAAAGTTTTATTTGTTAGCTTGAAATAAATTAACGGGAATATTTTGATTATGTTCCAGTTTCTCAGCGAGCCATGCCGGTGGTGATTACGCACTACACTGCCGTACTCTTGAGTTAGGCGTACAACGGTTAGTAAGTACGCTGTTAATTTTGCTTGAAAGTTCGGTCCTACTTGTTTTGAGCGCATTGAACCATCTGCCTCCGCGCGTATGATGTCTACATGCGCATTGCATTCTAACGTATTGGTAAATGTTAATCCTAGGTAGAACGTCAACTTGGTTTTTTAGAGGGAGAGATGATAAATAGTCTGCGTGCGGCCGTTTCTTTAATGCTGAATGGTATAAGTGGCGAACCTCATCTATCACAGCTTATGGTATCCCGAATGTCGCGGCTCTTTAATTAGTAGCGATGTCCGGAATGTTCCGACTGCAGATGCAACACGTTACAGCCTTTTTCAAGAAGCCTCGGGACAAGCACCTTAGTTTGGCCTTCGACGCCTATGCCTTTCCGCTAATAAAATGATGCTCATTCGGAAAGATACAGACAGTTCGGCCAGGTGAGACTGCTAATAACTATTTAAATGTGGCGCCTAAAGAAGCCCATGACACATATGACACTGCTTGCTTACGAGACACGTCGCCAGAATTCATCCTGGAAGCTATAGCCTATTTAAGTACTCCTAGGCACCAGCACCTTTGCACTTACGCTGCATAAAAAATTGCAGCTACATGACGGCGCGATTGGACGAATGTATCAACACTATCCAACCAGCCAGCACGGCGAAATAAAAAGTGATAACTTGGCCTTCAGCGCGAGACAAATTGCGCAAAATTAGCCGCTGGCACGTTCCCGTTGGGTGACCAGCTAGTTGTTTGCGACTAAAGCACCACGGCGAACCAACTGCAGTAGTTAGCGTCTCCCGAGGTCAAACGACCCTAAAACAGCTTCCTAACCGCTGGCGTCTCCTGAGATTTTAGCGGGAAAAACAAATTCAAACAGCAGGGGAAAGAAACGGAGAGAGCGGAGGCTTGCGGAGCGAATTCCCCTCTGGGCGGATTTTTTCTTTCTTTTCTCTTCGGCGCCACTGTGGCCCACACCGTTCGCCTGCTGTGCACTGAGCACATGCGTCCAGGCTGGCACCAGTTCAAGAAGACGGTCGCTGACTCACAGGCGGAATGAAAGGCGGAAGGCACCGCGGAGCCCTCGGCGAAAGGGGCGAGATTGAAGCGCGACGGGCGAATAAAACGCAAAGGTAGGAGAGGAAAAGAAACCGGGCGATGATAATGAGAACAGGATACGCGCGAGCAGGGGGCAACAAATGCCACCTTTCTTCTAGTTCCGTTTCGCTTACCTCCCCGGAAGATAAGAGGGCGCGGCACCTGCTCCTTAAACGTCAAGAAGAGCAAGCTGCTAGCGACGTGAATTAAACAAAATGAATGCATATGTATGGGCTGGCTTTGTGTTTAAATTTGAATTACAAACAAACAATACAAAACAAAAAATTAAAGCCGTTCCACTGAATGTGAAAGCTGTCGGAACTGCAAACCAGTGATTCGCCATAATGGGCTGCAGCGCCGTTATCCGCTCACTGCTGCCACCCAATGCATTTGAAATTTCCCGCCTTCGCAGTGCTCGCGCGCCCCCTGCCTGAAAATGCGCCAGCGGGAGTCTGTTATTTTTGTGCTTGCTTTAATTTCGTATGCTGGAGCTGTTTTGCGTCATTTCGAATGCGCTATTTTTTTCTTGCGTGGCTGTAGCCTCGCTGCGTCATTTCGAATGCGCCATTTTTTTTTGCGCAGCCGCTTTTATCGCTTACTATCGTAATAACCAACCCAACGAGCGTTCCTAACTGATTGATTGATTGTAGGGTTTAACGCGCCGACGCAACGCAGGCGATGAGGCGCGCCGTAGTGGAGGGCTCCGGATTAATTTTGACCACCTGGGGTTCTTTAACGTGCGCCGAAATCTCGTACACACGGGCGTTTTTGCTTTTCGCCTCCATCAGAAAAGCGGTCACCGCGGCCGGGAATCGAACCCGCGACCTCGTGCTCAGCAGCGCAACGCCTTAGCCACTGAGCCACCGCGCCGGGTAGCGTTCCTAACTAAAGGAACGCTTGTTATATACACAGATTTGCTGGCTGCTGGTTATATAGGCTGCTGGTACATAGGCTGCTGGTTACACAGGCTGCTGGTATATAGGCTGCTGGTTACACAGGCTGCTGGTTATATACACAGATTTTGCCTTAATGTACCTGAAGTTTTATTTGCGCTAAACAACGGGGAGATGTATCACAAGCGCCAGTGGTTCACGAGGTTCGAACGGTTATGACTATTTAAACCACGTGGTTTTTCGACGCCTCAGCGTGGAACCATGACCCCGGTACAGAATGCTTCATTTGGGTCCGTTATCTCGCTGCGCCGCTTGATTCCGGCAGTCGCATCGACCGCTTGCGACCTAAAACGACAAGGCGAGCCCATAGAGGGCTCTGTACCCCACAACACTCTGCCAGCACTATGGAGAACAGGCCACATTATATCACCATATGTGGGCCTGCAAGTACGATCCCTTCCCTCTCATCACCTCCCTCGACCAGCGGGAAGCAGCGCTGGGATGCTCAAGCCTGGATCTCCAGAAGTCACTGACGGGTCGGACAGTCACAGTCTCCGAAGCTCTACGGTCTTCGGCCACCAAGCTGCGCTAACCATTGGTTAAATAAAGTGTTATCTCTCTCCCTCTCTCTCTATTTCTCTCTCTGCACCTAAAAAAAACAAGAATTTGAGCTTTTAAGGAAGTCACGCTACACCGAAGCTACACACACCTAACTACGGTTAGTTAGAACATAATCTGGGTTCCTATGAGCGCCAGTGACGTCCAGGTACATGTTTTTATACACAATCCGTCACAATCACCACTGCTAAGGTAGAGCTTTTAGTATTTCTAATGGAGGAATATTCAAACGAAACGTTCGCAGTTTCATGAGATGGGTACATACGTTCCGCGATCGGAATAATGTGTATGTCCTCTCCTCGCTGTTGTATAGGTGTTGATGGGCGAGGTCCATAGTTCCTTCAAGGCGTCAATTACAATAGAAGAGGAGCGCATGCCTTGATAAAAAGTGGAGCGCTTTCTTGTTAGCCGTCCACAAAAGCGGGATTGCGTAGATCTCGCTCCCCTCGAGCAGGGATGAGGATGAATGATGACGAAGAAATTCTTCGCACGAGGACGACAAGGAATGCAGTCATTCATGTAACTCAGAGAAAAAAAAGACTAATAAAGTGGAGAGCCGTATTACGAGAATGGGAGTGCGTGCACGTTATTTCCGTGGGAACGGTGATACGATAAAGAATGATGTAATAGAGGAAATCGTGTCTATATTGCTTGGGAAAATTCGCTCCGTCAATCTTAAAGAGTCGTATATGATTCCCCGCTTGCAGTAATAAACGCTAGGACCGGACGACGTATTGAAAGCGAATGATTTTAAGCCCTGATAACGTCGACAAATTCGAGCCTCCTTGGATGAACCGTGCCCCGCGTGGTCGCCTCTGTACAACTTATTGTACAACTCTGTACAATTTATCACCTCTGTACAACTCGTATTGACTGTAGGGTTTAACGCGCTGCTGCAACGCAGGCGATGAGACGCGCCGTAGTGGGGGCTCCGGATTAATTTCGACCACTTGGGGATCTTTAACGTGCGCCGAAATCTCGTACACACGGGCGTTTTTGCTTTTCGCCTCCATCAGAAAAGCGGCCACCGCGGCCGGGAATCGAACCCGCGTCCTCGTCATCAGCTACAACTCGTATTCAGGTGCGGTATTATGGAAGCCGGGTTTAGGAAACATTATGCTGTATATCGTTCATACACGGCGCTGAGTTTTTAGGATCACGAAAAGCCACGCAGCACGAAAAGCGTGGATGAAAATTTGATCTGAGCCCCCCAGAGCCCCGAGGCTAAGAATCCTGCACACTAAAAACAACAACAACAAAAAAGTTTCAATGGATGGTGATCGCGCAACCCGTTTCTGGATAGGGAAAGATTACATTTTGTGTTAGGAAACGGGATAGCACACGCAAGGGAGCGGTGCATATAATGTGGCCTTTGGAAGTTCTCGGGTTACAGGACTCCGAAATCACACATTTTTTATTTCCTTCTTCAGGTTATCTTTGTTCTTCTTGCGATATATGACAAACACGCATTCCCATCGTTTCGAAAGCAACTTTTCTATGCGCCGACGCAATTCGCGGGTAAAGGCGATTGGGTAAAGGCAAGCGATTGGGAGAGTCAGGGCGCTTGACGAGGAACAGCGACCGTGAGGGAATACGCTGAAAGTCGGGGGCGAAAATAAATGTTATCCTGTTTTTGCTTTCCTGTCCGAGGGAAAGATGTAACGTCGCAATAGGATGACGAATGACGGTGAGGTGTGAAGAAAGAGCGACCGTTGCACGACCTCTAAACCCATGGACGTTGGAGGCGCGTTCCTCATTGTAGGCTGCCCACGCACTATTCAGGGGCATGCTTTGTTCCCTTTCTTGCTTGTCGGAAATAAATAAAATGTATGACTTCAAAAAATATAACCTTTGCTGTAGGGAACCTTTGATGTTGATTCATTTCGTTTACTTCATTGAAATACGAGAGAAATGAGCAAACAAGCAAACAACAATGACCTTTTCTTTTTCAATACAATAACTCGTTTCTCTACACACAAAAAAGACCGCATCTCAAAATTCTGGGCGATGCAAAAATAAAACAAAAAGCGTGTATGAAGTGGGCTGGGGGTGCGGAACGTTGCGAACTGTGGTCAAAATTCAGCCATATTTCTAAAGGCTTGGACGTAGCAAACGCGGCTGAATGGTGCCGAAAAAAATGTATTGAAAGTTTATTGATGGACGCACGCGTATGTAAACAGGAAAAAAAGTTCGAAGTGGGACACTGGGATAACAATATATACCCCCGCGGGTCACCGTTACTTTCTCTCTCTCTCTTTTTTTTTGTCGGAAGCAGATACAAGCCTGTGGTGTCCCCAGCAAGCAAGCGGGTTCAACGGGAAGGGCGGGCATTCTTCTCTCCCCGAACGAAGCCATTCGTAGAGCCCGCTCTTTTGCCGCTTCTTTTCATGCCAAGCGGCACCTCGGTACTCGTAGACACAAATGCGCACAAGGAGTAGCGTTCGGACCTCACACCCAGACCCCGACCCATTGAAAGGAATATGGGCAGAACGCGTTCGTAGACGGACGCCTCCGCTTCGTTGTTGTTGTGTACGCGAGAAGGGAAGTAAAGAACAGAAAAAAAAAGAATGAGGGCTGGAAAAAAAAAAAAGAAAGCAGGACTGAAACTCAACTCGTCTACACATTTCTTCTTTTTGTACAGCGCATGCGCACTGTGCACCCGCTTGCACGCGAAACGAGCAGCTGCACACAGCCACGCTTGCTTCTATCCGACAGCGGCCGTGTCGGCGCGCGGACCAGTGTCGCGCAGAAACACCAACATTCAGGACCTTCGAGGGGACGGGGCTGGCTTGCGAGGCCAATGATACAGATATACCATTAATTAGGAGAAGCTGTGTGCATATAACACGTTGGCTCTTCCCCGACCACTACCCCCAAAGATAATATGACCGCGTATCCGCTTGCCTAGCTGCAAATGTCGTCAAAAGATGTGCTTCTGCTGCACCTGCCACGTAGCAGCCTCTCTGCCCTCTCCAAACCCATCGGTTCTCGCTCCTCCTACGATGAAGGCAATGGAGGTTGGCTCAATTCGATTCATTTTTCTCGCGTTGGCGTGCCCACGCTCCATCTTATGGGTTTTTTTTGTTTCCGTTGTATATAGGCTTGGAGTAGATCAAGTCGACGTATGTTCTCTTAGTGTTTGCTTTTAATCTCGGCTCTTTCTGAAACCGTTCTTAATGATTTTTTTTTCAGTCACTATAGTAAAAATCAATCTAATGTGCAATTTCAATTAAAAGAACGCTGGGACTCTCGGTTATGTAAATCTACATTGTCTCAAACGTGCCCGACGTTTCGTTCGCGCTGAATAATGAGGACATTTATGCGCTGTGGCAGCAGTTTTAGTACTTGTTTGAAACGGTCCAGGCAGACAGACAGACAGACAGACAGACAGACAGACCAAAAATATCGCGTCTAGGTAACCCAGCAAAGACGTCCGTCTTTAAAAGGGGGTGTGTCGCTCTGAAGGGAGCAGCGTACCAGTCAACGTACTGATACATCGACGTCCCCGTGACACTGTCATGTTTTGGGGATGGTATATACTCTTTGTACAAATTAAATCAAGAGAAAAGCTAAAAACTGCTTGACTGGTTGTTACATGGTCGCAGACGGGAAGACTCAACAGCTTCGGGCTCCCATGCCAGAGGTTATGCGAACGAAGAGTTCGCGGTTATGCGCGCCATCGAAGACCGCCATGCGTCATATTGCCGCCACGTTATGGGGTGATCAAGCGCAGCCTTCTTATCTGTGCCTGTCGATGGCCGTTAATTAAACGGAGAGAAGCGCGGATCGGATGTCGCCGACTCGTCGTCAAGAACACAACTGGATTCACTGTGCAGCCCCTTCAAGTTCCCGCACCAAACTCGAGTGAAACGAAGAGGAGGAATAAGAAAACGCCTTTCCGCTGCCATAACCGGAGCCTTTAAAAACATCTCCCACAACACACATGCGCGCGTGTTCTTAGCAGCCGGTGTCGAAGGGCTCTATGGCGTCCGCTGGGCACAAATGGAAACCGTTGTGGGCCTTTTCCTTCGAGTATTGTTTTGCAAAACGTTGCACGTGACCAGCCCGGGCTGGTATCGCCTTCAAGGGATCAACACGCCATCCCTAAGTTTTCCTTGGAAGTTCAGTGGCTGACCAAGCTCTTCGACTCGCATTATCGGTGTTACCCGCGGCCATCTTGGTTCAAAGTCGGAACATTTCCTAACCGTCCTCATAGCCGCTCTCAACGGCTTGATTTCGCGGGAAATAGCGCTTGGTGATGCATCCCTCGTGCCTTGTATTTCTCTGCAAGGAGTCGGCGCAGGCCTGTGGGTAGCAAGCGACGACGCTGGCGAAAGAAAACACCCTACACACATTTGGCGTGTGCGGGGAAAGGCGGAGCAGGCCGTTAGTGCGGATGAGCTGTTCATCATACGATGCACCGCATGCGGCCAAGCCTCGCCACGAGGCCGCGTCCGTGTTTCTTGGCGTCGTTTTTCCTGCGCTGTCGACGGTAGACGGATGGCCGATGCCGCACGTGACTGCCGCAGCCAGCCGCCCGAGCGCGCGTGATTTGGGTCGACTCGCAAGCGGCGGTGGACCCTTTCGTAGTAGGTTAGCCCGGCCTTCAGCGTTTAAACGGTGGGCCTTCGCAGACTCAAGATTGGCTAATTTGGTGTGTCATATCTGATTTTATTGGGGCATAATATTATCCTTGTTGCTGTTCATCATATAGCACATACAGGTGCCGTCAAAAGTAATTGGAACACGGTCTCGTAAATTTACAGGAATTTCTTCTTCCGGAAACTGCCTGGCTGCATTGGTGTGCGTTTAAAAGAGTCCTCCCTGATAGAAAAAGCTTCCTGCAAACCGGTAGTGGCCGTCATAAAGCCAGCAAGGCAAATATTTTGTGATATTATCAAATTCTTGTTCCAGTTACTTGTCACGACACCTGTACCAGTAAGAAAAAGCCGACCGTGGAGTCTGCTGTGGTCCTCGGTGCCAGAATTTTTGTACAGGCTTGTTTTATATACGAAAGACTGGCCAAGTTAGTGTGACATACCTGATTTTATTGGTGCAGAACACTATTGTCGTGCTGTTTTAAAACGGAGCTTTATATGGCTTGGCGAAAGGAAAATACGGCGGTTCCGCGTGTGCGGGAAACACCGCTGGCTCTACACAATGCGTGTGCACGAAAAAAAAAAAAAAAAAAACGGGTCGGAGAGGAGTAGACTCTCGCGTCTACCCACACAAGTTAGTGGTAACGGCGCATCGGGGGGAGCGAAACACGAGTAAACACCGGCCGCAAGTTACATCTTCGCTGATTAACCATTCGCGTGAGCGCATTTTTCATATAAGGTATACGTGTTAAAAAAAAATAAGGCCGACCATGGAATGCGCTGTCATCATAAGCGCCAGACGTTTTGTACAGTTGGTGTGTTGTTTCCACGAATGTGCTTACAACGTACCTTCGAAGGATGTCATGATAGTTAACAGCCGGGAGCGCTCAAAATTTCGTAGGCAGGTTATTTCGCCCCTGTCATAACCATGTTCTTGTTTAGTGAAAGGGCTTGTCAGGCCTCAGCGCCCGCTCTGAAACGCTGTTTTGTCAGCTGAAACGTGTTTTGTTTTTTGGCATTACAACTTACGCAGATGGATTAGCTTTCCCAAATGCGGCAACGCAGCACAGAGCACGCTTACTTTGCATTTATATTTAGTCTAAAGGGATTCTTTTGTGCGGTTCCGCGGTAATTTCAAAAAAGCGTGCCATTTCTACGAGCGCACCAACAAACCGCTTACTTACTTTCTCAGCTATTGAAAAATGACGGCAAAATTGACTGGGCGCCCCATGCGTTTACCTATAGTTCCCGTGGAGAACGTATCAAAGTAACACTGATACGCATCCAAGAACTAGTTTGTGCTTTGCAGAAAGCAACAAAAAACAGAGCAAATAGTCGGTGTGGTCGCTTTGCCGAATGCTTGTAGTTTTTTAACCGCCATTCGCATCACCGAAGAGTGCATCACGACTGTATTCTCGCGTGAGTGCCGATTCGTGACTGAAAGGTATTTCATCAGCCTTTGGAGAAACCGCTTGCGAGAAAGGATGGAAAACGCGCCACAATTTTTCTTTTTAAGTGGAAGCCAGAAGATTCGATGGCCACGGATACTGCGGAAAGGCGATGCCAGCTTGAGAATCGTGCCGACATGCACAGAGGTGTAGTTATGAAACGACCGCCCGTAAACCGTTACCTCAAAAAACGTGCGAACGCGTGACGCGGACAGATATATAGTTAAGGGACGCAGGCTGGAAGCATTTCGCGGGTGTTCGCTGTTCCCCCTTCGCTATACAGTAAATCCTCCTCAAAACAAAGCAGCACTATTCGGAGTATTACATGGCTACCACTGCAGTCTGTAGCGAGGACTTCGTTAAAACGAGGTTTTACTGTATTTCGGACAGGAATGCGGAAGAGTAGCCGCAGACAGTGACGTTGCCATGCGTTCTCTGAGGAACGGATTGAGTGTGATGATGACATCACTCCTTATGAGTGAGTGAAAACCTTTTATTACTACAAGCAGGGCCAAGAGTCCGGAATGGGAGATGGCGGGGAAGGGGAAGGGAGAGGTGGTCAGGAGGCGATGTTCACTTAAAGATCTCAGTTCCTGAATGCACAGATAGGGGTGGTAGACCCCGGATAAACTAACTATACGAGGCCACTATCGAGAGCAAAGCGCCCAAGGATAGCGAGGAAATCGGGGTGTCGTTGAGTGTCTGGAATTTGGGGGGGGCGGGGGGGGGTGTATTTCGTTTGGATTCGGTATAGGGCCTTCAGCAAGACGGGGCGGAAGGTATGGTAAGCAAAGCAGTGCAATAAGGGGTGTAAGGTTTGCTAGAGTAGCAGTGTTGCAATATGGGCAGTAGGGCGGAAGATCGCCAGTCGGGTGTTGCGATTTGCGTGTGATGTGGGTGGTCAATGCAGCGTTCGCGCGGACTTTGCTGATAATCCCTTCGGCTGGACGAGTTAGTGAGGGGCGTTATGTAGAAAACCTAAAGGAGTGGCAGCGGCAGGGCGGTAGTGCCTAGCCTGGCGAGCGTGATCCAGCTGTTGCCTGAGGTAGAGTGGGGGAACACAGCCGTCAACCAGTGGAGGAGTTACTTGAAGACTCTCCTGCGCTGCCTCATGGGCAGCTTGGTTGCCGGAACCCTGAGTCATGTGTCCCGGTACACACGCAGAACGCACAGAGGTACCATTGCGAGCAAGCAGTCTAATCATATGTTGAGTCTGATGAACTAGAGGGTGAAACAGGACGGTTTCCGGAGCTCACGTATAGCGCCATTCTGGACTCCTTATAAAAGCTTGGCATATCCCGCTTATAACTTTGCTCGCTATCGACAAGCTGAAATAAGACCGCTCGGGTAGCCGAGGCATGCGTCAAGAACATTTGACAAATACTCAGTTATGGGTACATAATTCAAAAGAAAACGCTATAGCTTGGTCGTGAGCGCGAATGTCTGGAATGTGTAGAACACGTTTCAGCTAAAGAAGGAAAATGCGCGTTCCCATTAATTATTTCCATGACATCGCTCGAATTGCAAGCTTATATTATCAGACCCATTTTGCCACAGAAACATTGCTGCACTTTAGTTTTAGGCCCTCCGCGAGAAAGATTGTACGAGTGTGGCTATTTCTTTCAAGCAAGATGGCTAAGCGCATTTCATGACGATGCTCTTTACTTTGCCTCGCAAGCACTTGCTGACGCCGGATTCGTCGAATACGACCCATTTGCCGGCCCCTAGCAGTCAGCAATACTTAAGTCAGCAAAGCGCTCGTCAGCAAAGCGCTCGTGTTGTGTCCTACCCTTTGTCCTGTCTAGTTTGCGCTGCTCCCTCAGAATGAATGTATACCAACTGGCCCAGTTCTCGACCTTGTTGTGCTTAAGCAACTAGTTTGTCGAAAAAGGAATGTGATGATTTTATGTACCTTCCTTCATTCCCTACAACTTTTAAGGTGTCCAGCCACTCACTGCCACCTGTATGAACTCACTCACTCACTCACTCACTCACTCACTCACTCACTCACTCACTCACTCACTCACTCACTCACTCACTCACTCACTCACTCACTCACTCACTCACTCACTCACTCACTCACTCACTCACTCACTCACTCACTCACTCACTCACTCACTCACTCACTCACTCACTCACTCACTCACTCACTCACTCACTCACTCACTCACTCACTCACTCACTCACTCACTCACTCACTCACTCACTCACTCACTCACTCACTCACTCACTCACTCACACACACACACGCACATACAGACGCACATGCACGTGCACACCAAAGGGATCGGTTTCCCGCGACGCGGCAATTTAAGGTGGTATCGGAAGATTCGGCGCACGTTTAAGATTCCCTTGTGGCCTGAATTAATCCGTTGCTCGAAATTGACTACTCAGCTTGGACACGTAAAACCCCAAATTAGGGAGAAAGGCACAGACCCCTTTGAGCAATGTGCTTCACAGTCATCATCTACACCATCTGGTCCCACACGCAAGCTACATTTGGGTGTGTTTCGGCATCAGCTTGACCGCAGATCGGGTGCTGCGGTCAGTCCTTCTAGGTTTGCATCGCGTCTCACTCAGACTACCCGCTGGTCCACGGAAATCTTTCAGCGCGCGCAAGGAAAAGGAGGCCGAATGGAGGAGGGAAAATTGAGTATAACGCAAGCTCGTCAGGGCGAACCCCCGTAGAGGAGATTGAAATAATTCCTGGGACAGGTGCAGTGAGAAAAAAAAAGTGAGAAGGGAAGCAGGTATTCATGGTGAACAAAGTAAAGTCAAGAAGAAATAAGTGTTAGCCGGGAAAAGCAGGAGGTTTGGGGTGCAGAAAACATATTGGTTAAGATGTTTATCCAAGATTTCGGGCATTCCTAACAACGTAAGCGCATAATATTCTTGTAGGAGAGAAAAGGTGTGTTAAAATTAAACAGAAAATCTTTTCGTCGAAAAAAATTTTTGCTTTACTCCAATAAAGGCACGACGTGTAAAATAGTATTAGCTTAAAACCAGGCTAAATTACCCAGACAATGTGTGTATAGGAGACTCAACGCAAGCGCGAGTTTGATTTTGTCAGTGCGACCTTGTTAGTGCCTCCTACCTCGGTTAAAACGTTTATAGCTTCCGTTTTCTCTTACCGTGTGCGCGTTGACGGGTGTTCAATGTGCGGAAGTGCATACGCGCACTTTTCTGGTTGCACAACACTTGAGAGTGAAAACGGGTTATAGTTAGTAAAAAAATGTTTAAGTCTCCAATCTGAACTTCTTCGAATCTCATTGCTTTCTTCATCACACGTTCTCCTAGAGTAAGACAAATTAAGGGGAACGCAAAATACCCAAAAGTAGATGAGGTCAAGAATTTCGCTTCAATTGATGTAGTCCGTGCAGGGACAGCGCGTAGACGCCACACGTGAAGGAATTGTAGAGTGATATAACTGAAATGTGTAGAAATGTTTCTTTCTTTTTGCACCATTTATTCCATCATAAAAATCTGTTACAATTTCGAGACTGCATGCTTCGTCGTACTAGTCAAAGCAACTGAGCGCTATTTACCCATGGAGATGAACAGAATGGTTGCTGATAAAAGAGGTTCTATTTTGACAGTGGTGGAACTCGAAGCTACATCCATGGAATGCCAGCAACATGAGTAACAGACAGAACACAAAACGTTTTATTTTAAGCTGCGAATACTCGCAGATAGAAATCACTTTCAACCTTAAAGGCGGCATATGCAGCACATGCTTCAAAACCATATGAGTGATAGATGACCTTGGTTCATACTTCTTACGGATGGGCTGCAACGTCGTTTAGTTCTTAATATTGCTAGCTAGAAGAGGGGATAGGGGAAGTTACGCAGCAGGGATGTCAAGCTCATATAAGGAGGTGTGTTAGGGACAGTAAAAAAGGTGCGCGTAAGCACATAAATCTTGGGGGCAATAACTTGACGCCCTTTGCAGAAAAAAAAGAACAATAAAAGTAGATGGTACAGGCACCTAGCCATAACAAGAAGTATTGAGAAAAAAGAGGTGAAGGAGGATAAAACAACGGCCAGGCCAGAATACTGGCGTAAGTAGCGTATTGGAATTCCGGAGAGCAAACAAACAGGCGAAACGAGATCCTCCTCCTCCTAGGAGTCTCCTGAGAAACAATCGCCTATGTCCCAGGAGGCTGCTCAGAGGCCATGCGTGCGGCGGTAAGCAGTGTTCGGATGGAAGGGGTGCTGGGGGTGGAGAGAGGGGAAGTAATGGGCGCCAGAAGCCCACGCATCGCACCGAAAGGGGGCAGAACGGTAGGGGCTCCTCGGGGTCGGGTGAGGCAGCGAGAGACCTCATGTGCGCACCGTGCTTCGACCACAGGCCCAGTCAGCCAGCCGCTGCTCTGAACCCAGGGCGCTCGCGAGCACGACGCTGCTTCTGAGGGAGGGGAGGAGGGGGGGGGGGGGGGGTGGAAGATGCTGCGGAAGCCCGAGGAGCAGCCGGGTGCAGCGTTCCCCGTCCCGCGCCTCGCAGCATCCCCGAGCCGGCGCAGTTAAATTTAGCCGCCGAGGTAGGGTCTGGAGGATTCCGCCTGCGCTTCACTTCTTCGCATCGCCGTCCCGAACGCTTTTCCGACCGGAACGAAAGATGGCGGCGACGGCACGGGGGACGACGGGGGAGAGGGGGAAACCGGCCGGCAACGAAGAACAACCAAACACGCAGGTCTGCTCTCTACGCCGGCTTGAACCCCTTCCTGCCAACGGGGCCCTGCAAAACCCCGCTTGCAACTCCATCACCACTGTCCATGGTCTCTTGGTTCTCGCGCTCTTATTTACTTCTTTGTTCTTGATGAAGGAGTGCGTCAACAACTGAAATGAGGTGTGCCTTGCCCGGCCTAGAACTAGAGGAAACAAGTTGAAAGAGAAAAGCGGAGTTCACCCGATACTTTGGGGCTCTTCTCCGGAATCCGCCAGTTTATGCCACTCGATATACACTGCCTTGTCGGTTGGTTATGTGTTTTGCAGTGTGCAGAAGGAGTGCACTCGATGAAAAAAGGGCTGCGCACGCTGACCTTCTTGCCGATATTGGGAAAACGTGTAAGGATAAGCAGGCACATTAGAGACCAGTTCTAACGGTTTGTGGATGAGTTTTCAACTGTCAAGGTGTGATCAAACATCGTGGAGTCACGATTGCAGTTCGCAGGTAGATAACTAGGCGAATGCTAAAGAATGAGATCGCTTACGTTTATGTATTGTTTCATTATGCAGCAGCAGCTGTGTAATTGCAATACTTTAATGTTTTCTCACTGTAACACGCAAGCCCAATAATCGAACACATGGTATCACGCTCAGATCCGGGGCAGTTTAACTATAGTCCAAACACTTCTATGCGAAACCGTCATTTTAAAAGCTGAATGACTAAATTACTAAATCCTTCTCATTGGAACACAATAGCGCGCTCCCATAGAATCGCATAATAACGGCGTTTCCCAAGCGTACTGGAGCATGTGCTCTTAATGATAGGCATGATTATGAGGATCCCAGAATCATTAACCAATTGATCGTGAGAGGGAGCCACGTGAGCTAGCTCCTGCTTAACGTTTCGAATTTTCACAGAGAAGCTGTTATTGTCGCTTTCTCCGACATTTCACACGACCGTCGTAGCCGTTGGCTTGGTCGCCAAAAACCCCTTTTGCCATCTGCATTTACTCCCTTCCCGGGATGGCCAAATGATGATGACAGCTAGCCATCAGAAGCTGAAAAAGAAGTTGACATCTTCTTGAAAACAATCTCACACTGTGGGTACGGACCAAACCCATCATAGTCATCATCGTCGTCGTCGTTATCACAGCCATCACTGTCGTCGTCGGTGGCGAGAAGCAGTTCACGGTTGATTCTTCGAGATGGTGTACAGTTATGAACAAGTGAAAAAAGAACACACAAATACGAACCAGAACACGCAAAATCGCATACTTTGGTTCGTGGACATCGCATAATGACGCGGTTGTGGTACATTCGAAAAGTCACGTTTACAAACTTTGCTGCTGTTATGGAGTGATGCGACAATTTGACTTGCACAGAAAGAAATTGCGCTGTTTGTGTTTTCCCGTTCGTATTAGCGCGTTCGGATTTCATTCTTCCATGACTGGGCGTGAATTAAGCTCACATGGTGTAGAATCTTTTGTGACCGTCATCGAGCTCGCTCCTGCTGAACCCGCTACTCACATTCGTGCATCTGAGACCCGGCAGTAAACCTTTTTTGAGAATCAGGAGTTGGGGTTCCTTTCCTCAAGAAAAGAGGAGTATTGACGTCAGTGGGGAGGGGGATGACCGTCGCTGCCTCATTTGCTCGTCTAATTGCAAATCCGCTAAGAACTGAAGCTCAGCTTTGCTAAACAATTCATTATCAGTGATGTATATGATCACTATTTACTTCTATTTCAGATTCTGGCTTCGAATGTACAGCTTGAGGCGTAAAAATTGAGGTGAAAAGGGGGAGGGAAGGTTAAAAAGAAGTGTGCGTTTTGTGGTCACTGCTGTTACTCGCATTTCACAAGAAAAAAAAAAGTGTAAGAAACTTGTCGGAGTGCCTTGACTGGTCTAAAGTCCCCTGTGGTGCGGATGACACCAACAATCTATCCCTCAAAGTTATCTGCAGAGGGATGAAACGCCATATAGTGGTCTTCTTGCATTTTTCCCCCTCGATTACATCAGTAAAGTGGACATTATTGTGCATATCGATGTAATTTAAGATCCTCCAGGGAAACTACTTGGTGATTGTTTCATGCTATCTGGTACTGCTATTTTGTAAAGGGACCCTGCACACTTTCCTCCACTTATTCAAAATTTTAAGTGCTTTCAGAACGTAGTCAACAAACACATTGAGTACTTAGATTAGTGGGTCGCAAAGTTCCTCAGCCAAAAATTACTGCTCTGTGCCCATCAGATAACCTAGAAGCTTGCTCAAAAGGCCTTTCTCTCTTTCCCGCTATTGGTGTTCTTCAAGCCCTTGATTTACGTCATTATAGCAGTGTAGCGGCTATTGGCCAGCCTTCTTTTACTTGCAGCAATGAAGGCTATGTTCAGACTACCGACCCAAAAGCCATATCATGATATACGGGCATAAAAAAATGGCGTGTCACGCAGTTCAGTTGGCTGAGACGTCAAATGACGTCATTCTTTAAAGTTATTACGACAGTTGCGGTAACAGTCAGAACCCGGCCGAATGCACGCCATAGCTATTTTAAGAAGAAAGCCACAAAGGCAAAGCAGAAACGGCAGGCGGGTCTGATGCGACGAGCAGATCACACGCAGTGCCGCTTTGTTCTGGCGATAAGTAAACCTTTGAGTGCTTTCAGATTCGATTGAAAGAGTGAAAGCGTTTATCGGAAGTGTTGTAGAGTCCCTTTAAAGGGACTCTGCAACACTTCTGCGTCCTCAGCAGCGCAACTCAGACAGGGAATGAGAGTCTGCGGGATATCGGACCCGTGGGCTTTAGGAACTGCGCCGAAGGTGTACCCTTCCCTGCCTTATGAACGTAGCGCTAATGGGCCTTGAGTGGTTCTCCTACATAACACCAGTACAGGCAGTGACCCTAGTCTATGTGCTTGTTTCACAAACTACCCAAGAATTCGTTGAGACCTAGTGGACCCTAGGGCGGCAGAACTGCAACGCTGCAGCGAACTTGGCATGGTGCCTCGCAAGTTCGACGTTTTCGGTGGCCGACGCTTGCACTTCTGTTTGGCGTTCGCCAGTGACTCCGCCGGTGACAGAGGTGACAGACTAGTGACTCACAGGTTTCGCGCTAGTGGGCCCCCCGTGCACTATCACTGGGGCACCAATGATGATTCACGAGTGACCCAAAGTCCCTGCTTACCAGTTAGTCACCTGCTAGTGACGGCTTAGCCTCGGCTGGGTCACAACGGTCATTTGTATTTGTGGGTCCCGGGTCACCAGCGACTGATTCACCACTGGGTCTATACTGGTTATCCACTATTTTGATTGATTATGTGGTTTTAACGTGCCGACGCTACCCAGGCGATGAGGCGCGCCGTGTTCTGTATTAATTTTGATCACCTGGGGATCTTTAAAGTGCGCCGAAATCTCGAGCACACGGGCGTTTTCGCTTTTCGCCTCCATCAGAAAAGCGGCCGCCGCGGCCGCGAATCGAACCCGCGTCCGGTTACCCACTATTGATGACATACGGGTGACCCGAGGATGACTCACTAGTTTGTCCCGTACTAGTGGCCCGCCGGTGATGACCGAGCAGCAAATCGCCGGTCAGTCACTAGTGTGTTACCTGAGGCCGCTAATAACTTGTACGTCAAGGTTCACGACTGGGTCACTCACTAGTGGGTAACTAGTAGTGTTCCAATGGGAAAACACTGGGGGACAAACTGTGATCCAGCAATTGTCAGTGGCTCAGTGACCCACAACCAAGCAGACCAACCTGCAGTGACACGTAGCTCCTGAAATTGATTTTCCGACTGATTCGGGTAACAGACAGGTCAAAATTAAATCGTTCGTATACCCTCCAAAAGGCCGTGGTCTTTGAAGGACTACACGTACAAGGCACAACTATCTTGTCAGACCACAACTATTAGAACAGATTATTTCCCTTCTTTTTTTTTTCGGGGTGGAGGCAGGCTAAAGGTTTTTAGGAACATGCATCGCATTGAGCTGACTGTGAAAGAGGTCCCAAAAAGCATATACGCCTGCATGGTAGCGAAGCTACAAGACTGCTTCAGAACTTCAAGCAGCCCTTGTAGAGCTGCTCTGGACCGAGCGGCAAATGTGCGCATGTGCAGGGGGGTAGCACGCGATTCATTTATTACATCTTCTTGCATCCCGCGCTGCCCCTATTTTCCTTCTCCTGCAAGGAGTCGCTGTGACACACGCTGCTATTTTTCACCTCCCTCCACTTTCCTCCGGGAGGCGCCGCGCCTTCCTCCAAGACAGAGTGCGAGAAAACAAATCGCTCAGCATCAAGGGCATCGTCAAAGGTTGACGAATGGACGCGCCTTGAAACGCAGTTTCTTCGTGGTCGTCACTGACGTTCACAGATGGAGGGAAAATAAGTTGTGCGACTGACTGCTCGGGTGCGCAGGCGTGGGCGCGCACGTTGCCCTCAGCACAGGATTCAGCGCCTAAGGTGACTTCTTGCGAGAGCTTAACGTGACATCCTCGTTGCGGTGCTCTCAGCGAGTAAAAAAGTGAGATTTGTTTGCTAACGTTGGTGAAAAGGCGTTGAAAAGATGACATAGACATGAGGAGAGCGAAAGACAGAGTTCGCTTTTACTTCTTTGCTCACTTCCCTCTCCCTTCTCCCTGCTTGGATTCAAATAGTTACTTTAACTCAAGCAATCTTCCCGACATGCCACCACAAACTGTAGGCCGTCCGCGGCCGACAATGATCAGGCCCCAGCTTACGTAGCTTTCAGTATGAGCCTATTAAATAAGGACATTGGTAATTAATACATAAATAAAGGCCGTCGATACGCTGCTGAGCCCCAGTTCTTACTGTGCGAAGAAATAAGCGGCTTACAGAGGCATAATACGTGACCGAAATAACTCTGAAAGTGTCAAGAGAAGAAACTGCCAAGAATTTCGAGGCGGTATATGCTGGAATCATCCCGCGCAGATTATTCGCACAACAGACAATGTTCCTCACTGTATGCCTGCGAGACTTAAGCCTGACATACGTCAGTCGACTGTTCGGGGTAGCTGTTATCGTACTTGTTCTACCCGCCGCGGTGGCTCAGTGGCGAAGGCGTTGCGCTGCTGGGCACAAGGTCGCGGGTTCGATTCCCGGCCGCAGTGGCCGCTTTTCTGATGGAGGCGAAAAGCAAAAACGCCCGTGTGTACGAGATTTCGGCGCACGATAAAGATCCCCAGGTGGTCAAAATTAATCCGGAGCCCTCCACGACGGCGCGCCTCATCGCCTGCGTTGCGTCGGCGCGTTAAACCCCACAATCAATCAATCAATCGTACTTGTTCTTTCGCACCCGGCAAAAGTGAAAATTTTAGACCTCAAAACAAGTGGAGTCAAGCGCATTTCTCCACGTCCCTGCTCTTGAACCAGCTGAAGTTTTTGAAGCCTAGCACTCACCATATTTTGAATAGAACGAGAATAACACGAAAAGACCATAATGATGAAGTGGAGGAGGAGAAAAGAAAGAAGAACAGTGTGATAATGACTTTGTGAGGACAGGGGCGGTGGTGCAGAAAGAAGAAGCCCAAGAAGAAGCCAATGGAGAGAAGGAGGTGGGGAAATCACCAAATAATGATGGGTATGGGAAGGAGTAAAAGAAAGAGAAAGAAGAAATATCACGGGAAGCTGGAGGAGAGAAGGAGAGTGGGAGGAAGGCAATGAAAAAAGATAAGAACAGAGGGAAAGGAAGGAAGGGGTATGGGAAGGAGAAGCAAGATGAAGAAATACAGAAAGGGGAGATGGGATAAAAAAAAATATAAAAAAAAACAGAAAACTTGAGAAACAAGAGGGACATAATTATGGCGGTTAGGATTGTGAAGGGGGAGCAGGAAGATGTTCCCACGTGCGGAAAAGAAGAGGGAGTCAAGAAATAAATAAATTAGTAGGACAAGGAGGGCGACAGATTGAAGGAAAGAAGCTGAATTATGCGTAAGAGTAATAAAGAGGGGAGTCAAATCAAGTCCGATGAAGTCGAGGAATTCGGATGATTTGAAGGCACCATGTACGACAGGAACTAACGGACGGTAAACATTGGAGATAGGGAGGGCATAAAGAGGAAAGGACAACACACACAGAGAAAATTGTAGCTTGCCACTATGACGGCACAAGGGAGAGACAGCACCGTGGTGAACAGCGTGCGTCGTGTGCCTTCTTTCCTATCACCGTATTTTTACATTATTCGTCACACCATCCACTTCTCTAGCCCTGACCAGTGGGGGTGTGCGCTAACCAGCTCGGCAGCGGAGCGTCAAAAAGCCCTGGTGCAACGGGCCCCGGAATCAGCAAAGGTTCGCAGACTCCTAGACATAGGCAGCTGACCACCACCCCTCAGTCACGTTCTTTTGCTCAATAAATGTTTATTCCTCCTCCTCCTAACCAAGAACATCATATATATTGCATCGCCCACCCAGCCCCTAAGCTCTCGCTCAAGAAAATACAGCAATACCTCGTTAACTCGAATTCGCATATCTCGAAAAATAGGCTGAGTCGAAATTTTCCGCGGCACCGAACCATTTCCTATACGTCCCATGTATTTATTGCCCTTTATTTCGAAGTATTTTTGGGCCAAACTGCGGATATCTCGAAGCCTTGGCTGAGAGTGGAACGAAAATTTCGCCGCCGCGGGCCGTTCCACAAGATTCGCGCGGTGCTGCCGCGCCTAAGTCCCTCGATTTTTTTCTCGCTTAGCCACGCCTACCACAAAGCCGATGTTTTCCCCGAACGGGAAGTCTGAGCCTAGAGGCATACCAACTTCGTCAAGCAACCCTGTGGCACGTCATGTGACGGTAGAGACGCAGCCGGTGAACGTCTCTTGTATGATTTTTTTTCTCTTTCAAACCTTTGTGAAAAGCAATTTCGGAAGCTACTGTTAGCTGGTGAGTAGTAGCGCTCTTTTTTTTCTTTTGCAAAGAACTCTATATTTCATGGCAATTTGCGCAACTGCTTATTTCGAAAATACGTTTATCTCGAAATATTTCCCGGATTTTACTACTTCGAGTTAACGAGGTATTACTGTATCTGCATTAGAAAGATAAGTGCCATTGAAGCACTGGACAAAAAGTGCTTAAAAGCAAAAATAGGAGATTAAACGACCTAAAATAACATAGCCTCAGCTCCAGCTTAAAAGAAGCGGGCTTTTAGGACTTTTTATTTCTCCCTTAGCGCTGTCGGTGATAATTTAAATGTGCAGCAATGCAAAACACAGTAAAGGGAACGCAAAATGCAAGATTATTCTCGGAAGGGTTAAGACACATTATCGGATATCCTATACACGTCTAGTCCATCCATTAACGCAGCTGATAGCAACTGCTCTAAAAGCTCGTGCTACGAAGTATAAATAATCAGATTGCCCTTCCTTCACTCAGAGCCCAACTTCAAGTGAATTGTTAAACAGCAAAACCTGAAACGGGGCAGCCTGATGCAACGATAATGGGAAGCGAATAATCCTCCCTAATGCGACGAAGTACAAGCGAATCAGAATAGGAAAATGAGGGGCTCGTTGAATAAGACAGAAATAAGGGTTGGCAGCCAAGAAAACCTCGGAAAGCAAAGGGGAGGATGTGGTGGGTCATTGAAACAGATGAAGAATTTGGAAAGAAAGAAAGTGGAGAAACAATGCCCGCCAGGTGGGATCCGAACCCACGACCTCCAGAATACCGGTCTGGTGCGATAACCACTACGATACCGGCGGGGCGATTTTCCCCTCCACTTTCTGGGGTAATTATGTTAAGGTATTTTTGTTTCCTGTGCTTGGGGGTGGTAGCCAGCGCCACTCCACTCGGACTACTCGGGGTGAAGGGGACCTTCATCTTCATCTGTTTCAATGACCCACCACATCCTCCCCTTTGCTTTCCGAGGTTTTCTTGGCTGCCAACCCTTATTTCTGTCTTATACGCCTCGAGCTTCGCGATCGCTGCGCCGCCTGCCGCCGCTTCTCCGCGGCGTTTACGGGATTAGCGCTGCTTGGCTGATAGGTGATCATGCAGTGCTTTGGTCCTCTTTCGCTTCTCTTTGCCTTTGCGCGCACTAAACAACTTATCATGGTGACGTCTGTAAGCAAATTGCACGTTTAGGGCACATAAAAAAGCAGCTGCGTCTTGGTAGAGCGCTCGAACGCCAACAAGAGCTGCCCGGGGAGGCCGTTCTGCGCGCTTCTTGGCCGCTCTTGCGGGCGTCGGCAGCAGCATATCACCGCTGTCACCTTCGAACACGTCAGCACAAGTGAATTCTATTTATTGTCGCCTCGTTTAGACCTGATATTGGCACTGTAAGAGGTTGGTTCGTTTTGCAGCGCGCCAACAAATGCGTCTTCGCTTCGGATATGTACGTCGTAGAAAAATATGTACCAGCGTTGTGATAACCCAACAATAACTTGTGCCTTTTATGGGAATATAAGCCAGGCGAAAATGCTAAGGACACTAAAAGGCTGTGTGTTGTTAAATATGTGCCCACTCACGCCTTATAGCAAGAACCAAGGTATAATTGAATGAAACCACGGAAAAATGAATGGTCTGCAAGTCAAAAATAAATAAAATAGTCGTACGGGAATAAAAAAAAAACCAGTGCAGCTTCGGAAATGCTTAAGACGTTTGTTTAGGCAAGGTAGTATTCGCCAGACCAACTAGATGCGAAATGCACTGATACTTCGCAAGGCATGGGGGGGGGGGGGGGGGGGGGGGGAAGGGGGGGGGGAGGAGGAGGAGGGGGAAGCTCAACTATCGTTGTTTACAAATGCGGAGCGAAATCAACGCATGAACGTTTTAGTAATAACGTACACAAGCTGCGCGTACACTTTCCGTTTCTTTTTCGCCTTCAACAAACGGGTGATCAATCGGCGGACGCATTTTTTGAAGAATACAGGGTGGGCAGTTCACAAGCGATACGAGGTATCGTTGGAAGAGTTGATTGATCGATTGTAGGGTTTAACGCGCCGACGGAAAGGAGGCGATGAGGCACGCCGTAGTGGAGGGCTCCGGATTAATTTTGACCACCTGGAGATCCTTAACGTGCGCCGAAATCTCGTACACACGGGCTCATTGGAAGAGTGGTATCTTATAAGGCCCTCTGATTTCAATTTATGCTAGATTCTACAGTCTCTTTGTGTCATATGACGATGTTTCGAAGAGTTTGGTCGCGGACTCGGATTACTCTATAAGCCCGTCTCCGCGCATCTCGTGGAGGATAAATGTAACAGATGAATCTTTGCGAGCGCTCACCTCGCGAGAAGACAATCCAGCTAAATTTGTCGTCATGTGGTGACTCCCGAGTACAATTTTGCATTATCCATCGTGCTTCTTTCATAGAATGTTTGTGAAATTTATTCCGCATTGGATTATCCAAAATAGTGATCAATATCTGATATGTGATATAGCCAACCGTACCTTGCGTGCTGTTAGGTATGAGTGCTCCGCTACATTATGTAAGCGCATAAAGCCGATTTGCATCACATTGTATGGCCGCAACATGACCAGCAGAGGAAACACTACTTACGGAGACACTGCCACTAATTTCAGGGCAGCGGAATTGCAATCAGCTGCATGCATATGCCGGCTTCGGGACGCCGGCCTGAGACACATACCTGACGCTCATACAGACCGAATATACCACACTAAGACCGCCTCACCACGCTTGCAAACAGAGTGCCTTGTCCACATTTTTCTGTATTTCGAACGCGTACAAACGGTAAATCGCAGTCTTGAAGAAGCCCCAAAAGCAACGGTGACAGGGGGGAGCGGGCCGGAGACTCCCGCGCCTACTTTCAAAACGGGCCGCTAGGGGGATTTCAGTGGCGCCCCTACAGGCCGCGCTCGAGGCGTATATATATATATATATATATATATATATATATATATATATATATATATATATATATATATATATATATATATATATATATATATATATATATATATATATATATATATATATATATATATATATATATATATATAATCTAAAATATAGTCTATATATATATATATAGTCTAAAAACCTAAAAACTCACACAGAGATCGAGAAAATAAGCTAAGGTAGCGACAGAGACACACGAAAAAACATGAAAAATAAAAATAAAATAAAAATAAAAGGAAGGCCTCTTCCTGAAACGTCAGTAAACTTTTATTTGTTATTTTTTAATGTTTTTCTCGTGTGTCTTTGTCTCTATATTACCTTATAATATATATATATATATATATATATATATATATATATATATATATATATATATATCACTCGTAATATATGCTTCAGTAAAGCTTCGTGTCAGGATGGTTGATAGTGCACGTCAACGTGTACCTTTATTGTGTTGCCTGCCTCTGTAATACGTTCCAGTGCATTCCACCAACAAGATATATTACGAGTGAAAAGTCGGACACACGGGAAGAAGAATAACAACGACATTTACTTGCGTATCGGTGAGGGAATTGCCTTCGTCAGAGTAAGAGTACATATTTAGAAGCTTATTTCTTGAAAGGAAAGTAAGTGGAGCAAAACATACTGTCCGGGTGGGACAGGAACGCACGACCCCCAGAATACGCGTCTGATGCCGCTATTTATTTATCTGTCGTCTGCCCGTACCACGTTGTAAACACTTGAGTCGCGCCCTGGGAGTAAAATGAAGGCCCCGTGCCGCAGAGTTGTTGGAGTAGGATAGTTGGAATAGGATCACTATAGATACGCAAGAAAGTGTAAAGAAGCACAGCCTCCCTGGTAGCTTAGTTGGTATGGCATAAGATGCGTATTCTGAAGGTCGCGAGGTCGGGTCCCAATCGGCGGGAAAGTTTTGCTTAATTCTGTTTATTTACTTACAAAAAGAACGGGCGTACTTCCACACGAAAAATGGATGAGCTTCTTCCTCAATGCATTCTTTGGCGACCTTACGTCATAAGCAAGTAAGGCCCGCAGAAGATTTCATTCGGAATAAAGGAAAAGCAACGAGCCAGCAATGCTTCTGAACCTATCCGTGCTTTTAAATTGGACAAAGGAGATACAAGTATACTGAGCTTGTTAGTCATACTAAGCATGGTTTCACCTTCGCCATAAGGATAAAAGTAGAATGCGCGTTGAGCCAAGGTTACGAACATTTCTGCTTTAGCAACGGTTCTTACTTTTCCCGAATAGAGAAAGTAAAGGCGTAGGCGCATAAAGGACGACTTAAATAATATTACCAAAGAGAAGCGCGACCGTGTTACAAGTAGCCCTTTCCGTTCCTCCTTGTTACGTAAGCAACAGAGGGTTCCGCTTTGCAAGGAATAATGCTATTTTTCCCCGCTGAAAATGGTAATAGGAAGGCTAACGCACAGTTGGCGCCGCTATTTCAACTAATCCGAAGAGCGAGACCATGATGGTTGCGCAAGGGTAAACTGAATTTCGATACCTAAGCGAGCCGCATCGATTCGCCACGCAGTGTTACTAACGGCTACGGCAAGGGAAAGGAAAGAAAACCCCTTAGGCGAGCGTAAGAATGGCTAGGAACAAAAGGGAGGTCTTACTGCTGAAGCGTGCTTCTGCGCAGCCGCTTACAAAAACATAGCCTGCCTTTATTGCGCTGTGAAGCGTTAGAGTATGTTTAAGGACTTGCAGTTTGACTCACTTATTTAGCGAAACAGACACTGCAGTGTATGGGAGACCGCTTTACACTCGTTTATTTTAGGAGTGAGTGAGCGAGCGAGCGAGTGAGTGAGTGAGTGAGTGAGTGAGTGAGTGAGTGAGTGAGTGAGTGAGTGAGTGAGTGAGTGAGTGAGTGAGTGAGTGAGTGAGTGAGTGAGTGAGTGAGTGAGTGAGTGAGTGAGTGTGCCCTAATTATACTGATGGACTCCTATACCCCAATGTGAGGGCAGCTCTAAACGATGACAAAGTGAGTTCCACCTACAGTAGTGTCCCCGAAGTTAAAATGCGAAGCATTGAAAAGGGGAAGGTGCCAACGGACGATCTACGAGTGTGGTTGCCGCTTTCTTTCACCCAGCGTTAACCGTGACCACACGGGGGCCATCAGTGGGACTCAGCAAGAGTTATACTCTGTTTAAATTCACTAAATATAAATACTCATTGTTACGGTATCCTACCAACATGACAGAGTTGAAGCGATTTCAAAAGAAGGGACAATTTGGCAAGCCATCGATTGTCCAACTCCTTCGTAAGACACTGCCAAACGACCCGAACACCAGATATAAAGAAGCCCATAATAAATAAAGAAGACAAATAAAAAATTGGCCGCGTATCTGCTCCTTTCGTTGCAAATGCCGTCAAAAGACGATAGTCTTTATCGGCTTTTGCGAAGTAAATGCCTCCCTTCGCTTTCCCGCTCACCTCTCATGTTGTTCTTCTTGCGTGGCGCTCCTCCCAAGGTAAAGACGCCAAAAGTTTCCTTAAATCATTTTAAATATCCCGCGTTCCACTTCTCCAAACCGGGTGTCTCGATGCGAACGCTGCCGTACGGCGAAGACGCGCGTTAATCGAGGCGCCCTACTTCAACGTTTATAGAACCGTGTTTCCCTACTCCACGTTCGTTGCAAGCAGAACGTGGAACCTATCTAGTGGAACCTTGCGTAACTGTTGCCGTTTGATTTCTTAAAATGGCGCCAGAAGCTATAGTGGCGCGGGCGACAGCAGGCGACGGCGGAGTGAATTCTTTTTCTGCAGTTGATGAAGTATTTAATTTCGCAAAAGTCAAGCATGTATGATTTTTTATAAAGGAACACTGCAAATATTACTTCTGTACTAATTTGTTGTCTTATATTTGCGTAGTGTCTTGTTCTTCTTCAACAATATTGACAAGTATGAACATTGCACCGGACATAGACGGGTAGATTTCGCTGTGACTATATAAGACTATTGCGCAGGCATTGTTTTGCTTTGGCCGGGTGGCTGAATCGAGTCACAGACAGACAGACAGACAGACATACAGACAGGCCAAAATTTCTGGGTTTAAGTAGCCCAAGAAAGACTATCGTCTTTAAAAATAAAGAAGAAGAAAACAGTGCCGTGTTTTTAGGTCTTTCTGTGGAGTGTCTGTGCCCATTGCCCTGACAGAGAAAGGCGTTTGAACGACGGTCTGTCTTAGTCGGCCAAGCTACACCTGCAACAACCGAGCATATACTCCCCTACATTGTGCACATAGATTGTAAAAAGAGAGAGAGCGATAAGTAAAGTCAACGCGGAAGTAAAGTCAAGTGATTGTTTACAGGTAATTCTCAGAAATGCGCAAAAAATAATGTCCCATAAGGAGCGAAAAGGTTCAAAGACACGCCCGCATACACACACTTGCGCACACACAATCCCTCGCTCTCTGTGCAACAGGGACTCCACATCTTCTCCTTTCTCTTTCGAGGAGGTCTGGGGCCAACTATGGATAAGCCTCAAGCGTTTAGAAGTCGCACATACAGAGCATGCTCTTCAAATCCTACCACAAATTTCCCCTACCAACTATTATGCCACCTATACTGAATCCCAGGCCGCACTCCGATCCATTCAAAATCCCACCACACCCCTCGATCTCAATAGCGGCCTCGAGCAGGATCTCCTTGCCTTGCGTCCTGCCGCAGTCCCTTTGAGGTGGATCGTCGGTCCCTCCAGGATTGCCAGCATCGAACTGGTCGATTAACTCGCCCTTGATCTTCATAACAACACCTAGAAAAATTCCTGGACAAGAAAGCCCTTCAAAAAGCGATGGGGGTCTCACATTTAATGAACCGTAAACTGTTCTATTAACGACCCAAAGCAGACCTCACTCCTCTCTCTGCTTCCCACCCCGCTCGGTAAATACTACAAACTCATATCCCCAGAAAAATTCAAACCAACCCCTTATTCAACAGGGCCCGCTGCTTCCAATTTAAGCTCCGATGGGAATACATCTTCCGCTCAGTGCTCCCACCTCTTCGCCAGTCCAGAACCAACACTAACTCTTCCTCCACTCCCCAGAAATTGCATTGTACACTTTTCTAACCTCCTTCCTCATGGCGGATCAGGATAGTGTCTGCATTACCGTAAGAACCACTAGCTTTGGTGGGACAAGCGACCAACCTTTCGGGCGCCTTCTTTGGGCTCTTGAATGAAGTTAAAGTTACAGCGCAATAAAAACACACACAAGGACAAGTAAGGGACATACGCCGCGCTGTACTTTGTTGACGTGCGAAACATTTATACATGCAAGATATAGTGACAAAACAGCTTAAAAGCCGATAAACGAGGTATAAAACGCCCTATTGCGCTATAACTTTAACATGTGGAACGAACAAGCCCAGACGTCATCATTATTACCGATTCGCGGAGTGCGTGCCAAAATCTTACGTAAGGTCGCATCACCATTCGCGCTGCTCGAATCCTCAAGGGCTGTTATTATATGGACCGCCCAAATACACGTTCCGTCATCTGGACTCCAGCTCACGCAGGACTAGGTGGTAACGAGGCTGCCGATGCCTCAGCCCGCGCGCTTGATTCCCGGGACCCTCCTCGCCCTCCATCTCTTGACGATCCAGAACCTAACCCAGTTAGCTCTTTTCGCAACCTCACAGCGATGTACAAATCGAACAGGCTCCGATTTCCGCCTCCGGCGCCGGGCCTGACTGAGGCTGACGAGCGCTGGCTCTTACGGCTATACGCTAACACGGTATTGTGCCCGGCACTTCAATCCGGCCCTCTCCGAGGAATGCCCACACTGTGATCCTCCGTTTTCGGATACTTTTCACATGGTGTGGGCATACCCATCCAATCCGGCGGTCCCCCTAATCACGTCCCCTTACCCCCATACCCGTGAGAGCTGGGAGGCTGCCCTGCTCTGCTGCTCGACCTTGGAGGGCCAAAGAGCCCTCGTGGCCAGGGCGCGCGCCGCCGCGGAAGCCACAGGGGTCCCGGACTAGGGACTCCTCCTAGAGTTTGTACAGGGTCGGCCCTTAAGGCCCCCCCAACCCCTCACTTGTACATAGTCTTATATAAATGTTTTTCACCACCACCACCATCCTTGCTAAGTTATATATCTTGAATAAAACTCACTACAACTATCATGTGCCATTCCCGGCACAGAAGCAGAATTGGCGCAACCGAAAACGCCTAGTTTTATTTATTTATTATATTTATTTTATTTATTTTGTTTATTTTATTTATTTATTTAACACATACTGTAGACCGAGCATGATTCATGCAAGAGAGGGTAATACAGTTCCCAAATCCAGTTTGGATACACGGCTGCACAAAATCGTATTTCGCAAGACACTCGTGAAAAATAAGCGACAAAAATACAGACCGAAAACTACACTATGCGACAAGGACAAGTTGTGTGCACAGTGTCACCTCAGGATGAATCACGCGGCAGAGCATTCCAATCAGAGACTGCCTCCGAAAAAAAAAAATCGAATACTTGTGAATGCGAATGTGTACGTGCGAATGTAGGTGTGATGCTGTAACTGGGCTTATGACGTGAGGCCCTGGTTTTGTCTTTTTTATGTAATCTTGAGCATGCATACCTGATCTGGAAAAGTGTAAGAGGCGGAAACAGTTCTGCAAGTGGAGCTGCTTCCGTAACGTTTGTTTTCCAAGGAACGAGTTCATAAATGCATCAACTCTTTCAGTGTAAGGCATTATTTATTTATTTACTTGTTTCAAGATACTGCCAATCTCTTGCAGGGATTTTCACAGGAAGGGCATGGGAACACAATAAAAACATCCATAAATTGTACATCGTTCAGGATAAGCCTTACAATGTTGCTTACCAAGTTCTAACAATTTAGAACAATTAAGTTGTAACAGGTATTGTGTAGGCAAATACAGACAAGTGCCAAAATACATGTATTCTTGTAAATTTGGCAAGAAACACGGTCTCGGAATTTTTCTAGGTATGTAGAATTTCAGAAGGCGTGTCCTCGTAAATAATTTCCTGGCGGATTGCGCTCTATTGCATTACAGAGAGAGAAAGGGAGTAAAACTTATTACGTGCATCGTAACGGAGGGGTCCTTAGCCCAGGGCTCCATCCTCAAAGCACGACTTTGGAGTCTCTCAGTCATATATTAATAAGGTAATTTTCCTAAACTGACGGGCACATTTACCGCAAAGTTAATCCTCGCGTTAATTCGACGTCTCCAGAAATGTCCGCACCGTGTTGTCTTTCTCATCTGTTTGCCTTATGATCGCGTGCCTATATTTACCTGCATGCGTACTACAAATCCGTCATACAAATATGCTTTTGTTTTCTCGCTGGAGCTTTATCCGTTGGTTTCCTCAGTCGGCTTGCTTTACATCGGTTTAGGTCTATGACTCGGCCAATAATGAAGCAATGGATACATATCACAAGCGAATACAAGACACGGGCAAGAAAGGTACGCACGCAGTACGATCGCTAATGAAGTCACCTGACACTGTTATTTTTAATTTACTCGCGCAAACAATACACAATTTGAACAGTCATGAGACATTCCACAAGATGCCCGCCACTGCCTCGCTCGCCACGATGACCACGACTTTCGCGCGCAGCCAGCCTCGAAGGCCCCTGGCTCGGCGGTGGTTCGGCCACAGGCCGCCGGCTCGCGCACCACCAGGCCGCCGCATCTGGTATTGGCCAAATGAGCCGGGCCGTGTAGGAAGCGAGGCCGGTCCAAACCTGGCCCGCTTCCAAGAGCGCGCTTGCCGGGGCGAACGTAAACAGTCGAGGAGGCTCCTCTGGCCGCCTGGAGGGAGAAGACGTGAGCCCGGGCCAGGACAACTAGTCGAGGGAGGAGGGCTGCTGAAGCGGCGCACCCGGGCTCCTTCCCAGCCTCTGGCCACGCGAGCCCCCAGGGGAAATGATTTCCAAGAACCGACTCGTTCGGCGGAAGACATGACGAAAGGGGGCAGAACCGCGGCAGCCGACCGATACGAGCTGAACCCGCGGCCGGCTGTGCATGCAGGGAGACGGCGCTAACGCAACACGCTCCTGCGCGCACGAGCCGCGTCTTCCGCCAACGACAGCACGTGAGGAGTTGCGTGGCGGTTGCCCAGACAGACCAAGTATAGAGAAGCAAAAAAGGGCGGGATAAATAAGAAGAAGCAGATGCGGAGGTGAAAGGAACAAAGTGAAAAGCGGAGAGTTACGACTCGGGTGGCCGCTGCAGCCGGTGGAGACAACCTGCCGATGGAGGCGACGACTTTAAGTCATGCATCCTCTCCGTCGCCCCACGGCTCAAGGCGAAAAGCGGGTGGGGCTTGGGTCTCGAGGAGGCAATGCGAGTCCCCGCCCAACCAGCGTGACACTGCGCTACGAAACCGCTCGTCACCTTCAGCTGACCTCGAAGCCTCCAGGCGGCCTTATGATGTGGCCGCTAAATACGATAATTCCTTTTTTTTTTTTACTTTTTCAATCTTGCGGGAAAGCTTGGTCATTCTTCAGTCCTTTAAATAATAAAGCCCACCTTCGCGGAACGGAAGTCAAGACTCAGTTTTTTAAAAAATTGAGATTAAACGTATTTATTCATTATTAAACACTGGAATCTGCAGAAGCGTCCGCAATGACTGCGATTCCAGCTAAGTAAGGGTTGATGCCAAATATAAGGCACATTCTTTATCGGCCCGCTTCTAGTAAATGAATCCCGTGTGAATTATGTAAAAGTACTTTCGGACGCAATAGATTTCTATCTCAAAGTATCCGTTCATGAATTGCAAGAAGAACCCACTCCCTACCCAGTCGAAAATGACGCCAAGAAAAATTCCTGTCTGCCATTTGTCGTGTCGTGATTCTGATGTTGGAATAACCGTTACGCCAATCGGACCGTGGGATAAGTATCAACGAATCAATAAAGGATTAAAAAGCTCTGCGGTGAGAATAGGACCAAGGACCGTGGCAGATGGAACAGAAAAATGACCGATGGGGCAGTGTTGCGCGGTTTGCATTGCATCCGGCACCAACACCAAATCCAAGCAATGTGTTTGCTGATGCGGGAGGTATTCAAACCACCATCGTCCAGTTTGATAGAATAGTAGGCAGGTGACTTTGGTGGCGCTCCGCCGCAGTCCAAATCAATCTACACGGGATGTCACAGGGGGTAAATTCAAGTAATCCTCCCGCACATTCACACCAAACTGAATCAGGTGTCATTTGGAAACAGCCTAACGTGTCTTTTCGTGCCTGTGCGTGCTGTAAGGGGTTCGAACACTGACTTCCGTGGTGCAGCAGTGAATTCTTGGAATTCGCCAACAAGCGATTTGAAGAGAAAACAATTGCTATGGGGACCGAAACGTGCTGCACTGGAACCAGAATTGGACATGTATTTGCTAGACGATTTCACGAAGACACAGCCATGGGTCTGCTGCATACACAGGCCCATTCCTGCATTCGCTTTGTAAATGGATCAACCCCGATGTGTTGGTGTTTGGTGTACTGGTTCTGGTTGCAAAGAAAGCAGTCATCCAGCTTACGTTTCGCATTTCACTGAATATGCGGCACTGCAGTGGAGGCAGGTGCCGTGGCTACTTTCCCATGTGATATGTCATTGTCGACAAACAGCCAGCCAGAAAGCATTCACCAATAGGACGAGACGAGGGAGGAGCAACATATAGCTCCATTTGCTTTCTTGTATTCCGTCTCAGCAGTGTTATGGTTCTCAAGAATGCAATGCGCGCACAAAGAAGGTTCACATATTACCGTTTCGCGATATCTGCCCTACCGATATTCTTAAAAAAATGAGGGTGTGTGAAAGTTCAAAGTTTTGCCCCCTCCACAAGTTCAATTTGTCTATTTGCCCCTATTTTCCTATTTCGTGGCAATGCATTTAATAAAGCTTTAAATTGGCGTTATCTTCTTGTTCTGCAGGTGGTGGTAGGGAGGGGGGGGGGGGGTGAGTTTTGGAGAGAAACAGGATGGTAGAATAGCTGTTTCCATTACAGATACCTACTTAAGACAAATACCAGCGTTATGGAAACACCGCATTGTGGAAAGGTTAAAAAAAGTGGCGTGCGGCGCCTTGGGCCGTAAACAAAAAGCCACGGGGCTGCTTCAACACAGCGAATTCAGACGAGCACTCACTGTCTCCAAATCAGCAAAACAGGCCAATTGTGAGGACCAGTATTTTATTTTTCTCCAAAATTCTTGTCTCCGCTGAGAACACGGGACGTAAATGTGATTATTTGCATTCTACGTCATAGCGTCAATAATTTTTTTTAGAAAAATTAAATATCGGGTTTTGTTTCCTCCCCAAATCACGCCTTGGCCCGCAGAAGTTAGTTTCAGATACTCTGCGGCGACGCCGATTCCAGTAGGATTTCCAGACATGGTAGATTATGAACACCAGCTTTGTTTTCGCTATCGACTAGCTGCAAAACACCGCCAAGAGAAAGGTCATTCCCAGGGCACATAGTTAATGAATCGGAAACAAATAAGGAGAGCTCCTGGTGGGGGTAGGAAAGAAAAGATTTCAATCCATCTATAGAAACAAACATTGTAATCCGGGGACATCTGCTCCCCCTTCCCTGCATGTAGTTGATTAGTGAGTGAGTGAGTGAGTGAGTGAGTGAGTGAGTGAGTGAGTGAGTGAGTGAGTGAGTGAGTGAGTGAGTGAGTGAGTGAGTGAGTGAGTGAGTGAGTGAGTGAGTGAGAGGGAGTAGCCTCCGCGAGTACTTGCCAAATAATGATAAGTTTTATCGGAGCTTCCAGAAACGTGTGCGGAAAGGGCAACAGCGACGACAAGGAGCTGGTTGAAGTCTTGTACTGAGGCAAAAGGATTCGTGACTCTATTACAGTACCTACTAATTTCGTGTTCTTTGTCGCTAGTAACACTCAGAAGTGTCCTCGGCTTTTTTCACTATCGCTACACGTTTAGCGCCTTTCCCCTGTAAGCAGTTGATGCGCCCCTTACCAAACGTCTCCCGAATAGAAACTTCAGGCATGGACATGTGGGGGAAATCTGCGTTCTCCCCGGTAAGTGGGGTGGGACGACAGCTCGCTAACCGGAAACGGAACCGGAACCCGTGTGTCCACGGGGTATATCTAGCAGTCGCTAGGATCGCGGTTAGGACCGGGGCGGGGTGAGGCTTACCGAAACTCGCACCAAAACGGACCGCGCGGCACCAAAATAAACGCGCCGGAATAAGGTCCAGCCAGTTTCGGCGTCCCCCAAAATAATAACGAAGGGTCGCCTTGGAAAATAGCAGCAGCGGCAAGCAGGCGCTGCGCCTCTGGAATTAGAAGTTTCCCAGAGTGGCCCAAGCGCAGCGCGCTGCACCAGACACACACACCTCTTCGAGACCGAACGGCGAGCGCCAGGCAGAACGGGGCTCCCGGACGACGCCCCAGCGAACGGCCCCCTTCGATGATGCCCCGATCTCCACCGACCCCGGTGAGAGAACCCGCCGAAGAGGGAGCCTTCAGGGCCGCATCCACAGGCGCCGTAGGAGCTGCGGCCCGCAAACTCACAGGACCGTTCGACCATGTCCAGGACAGAACCGACCTCTTCGGCGAGTCGGCTTCACCGAGCCAGCGGCGGCCGAACCGTCAGGGCGTCAACCTTGGATTAGTTGGGGACGTGCTGCTCGGCGATTGGTGCCGTCGTGTTGTTCCACTTCAGTGTTCTTCCTACCAGTGGTAGATGACCTCAACTGCCCGCTTGGAGTGCGCTGTTGCTGCTGCAGTTTCTTCTAAGCTCCATGTAAATGTGTGCTAACGTGGTACCTGAACTGAAGCTCTGAAGGCGCTTGATGCGGTACGCTAAGAATGCCGTAAAACAGGATGTTCTCCCAAAAGCGAAGTGTTGAAATATGGCGTTGAATCATGTCAGCGAAGTTTCAGTGCAAAGCTGATGAGGTGGGGAGCAGAAGGTAGAATTCCAGCGAGTTTCTTTAGGTAGGTATGCACTCAGTGCAGGTCTGGAGTGCTCCGCTCCAACGCAACAGCATTGCTGCCGTGTCAATGCCGCGTTGCTATAGCATATCGAGGGTAATTGCGATAGATAGCTCTTTTTCAGAAGTCTATAGCAGCTGGCAACATTCATGTGTTTGAATTTGCAGTATTTTTATACGTGGAACAGCGAAAATAACCGTCATAAAGTTTGTGGGCTCGTTAAGAGGAAAGAGGGCTGTGAAAATTGTAATGCGGTTGATCCTTAATTCCCTCGTACATCCACCTCAGAAGTCCGCACTATGCACAATATTGCGAATATGCTCGATTTTCACAATAGAAGCGCGTACCGGGAAAGCTGGCGCGGTGACTAGTTTATTGCATTTAAAGAAAAAGGGTAACAATGCTCGACCAAGACTTTACAAGATGCAAAAACGTGCATTAGAGCCTGAAATGAGCAGCTGTAAGTACAAACTGGTGCACGCCGGTTATTCTCTTGTCAATGTCTCTGTGACCCATGTGCCAGCGGTCTTTCTGCATGAGTGGCATTCACGAAAGGCAAGGTCTATACTACGAACGCCCCCGTCAACGGAACTGTCAGTGTGTCAAGTACGCCACCTAACTTCATCCTGTGGTAACGCTCATAACTGCAGCTTACTTTTTCAAAGCAGCTCCACATTCATGTTTAACGGGCGAATTAACATCAGGCGTATAAAAAAACGAGTCACAGCGAAAGGGCCTGGGTTAAGTCAGGTTACCTGGGATTCTTAACGAGCAGCAAACCTCTCTTAAAGGTTTGTTGAGACTGGCCATTGTGAAAGTGGAACAGTCTTCATCGTAACGAGCAGCAAACGTCTTAAACGCGTGTTTCCGAGCTTCTTTTATGGTAGGAGTACTAAAATTACGACCTCGTAATTCGCGGTCACTAGCATATACCTTCACAATCATCCGGGTGTCAGATCGCTTCCTTCAGGGTTAAAATACGGAATTTATGACGTACCCGCCAACTATGAAGAAAACGTGACTACAATTTCAAACTGTGGGGCAATAATTTTGTATTCTGTTGCCACAGAATATTTATCTAATAACGTGTGCAGCGCAACCCCTCGATTCGATAAATGTTCCTTAAAAGCCGTTTCTTTTTTTCCGATGTACAACCAATTACAGTAGTTCGCTCTTGTATGATCAGGCTCCCGGCAATGCCTGCCTAACGGGGATATTAGAGAGATATTTGCAACATTACGAGACAAACAGAGAGAGAGAGAGAGAGAGAGAGAGAGAGAGAGAGAGAGAGAGAGAGAGAGAGAGAGAGAGAGAGAGAGAGAGAGAGAGAGAGAGAGAGAGAGAGAGAGAGAGAGAGAGAGAGAGAGAGAGAGAGATACCTTTAATGAATACTGAAGAGGTTAGCCCCACAAACGGCGGGGCTTGCTACTTCAGATGGGGGTGAACATAGTGAGGCGAAACATGAAATGAAAAGGGCCCAGCACCACTGAATAAGAGGGAGAAGAAAATAAAATCAGTTCGGAACGTAGACAAAATTTACAGCACCAGGAAAAACAATCTGATGATCTGAAGGTTAAAGAACCTCGGTAATCCCGTGTCAGACAAAAAAGTTAGGAGAGCCTTTGTCCCTCGCGCCGCGTCAGCGTGATTTTACCATTGACCAAGAAAGTGATGCAGCTTTAAACAGTTTTCGTGTAGCAGTCGCACAAGAGTTCTTTTCGCTGTTTTGCGTTGCGTTGATTGCTGCGGGCAGTAACACAAGACCTGCCGTATGTCTTCTCTCACAGAGCACAATGGCGAGTCCGTCCAGCCTAGCTTAAAAAGAAAACTACCAGTGAAGGCAACTTTCAGGCGTAGTCGGTGAGGGACAACCTCAGTTTGCTTTTGTAGACCTCGCGGGAACTGGAAATTGCACTGAAGGTCAATCGCGTGCAGAGGCAAGGGTACCCTAAGAGGGTCCTGCCACGCCGACAACTGCAGTTTCCATCCCAGTGCATTCACGGCCGTACTTCCGTCTTGTCTGGAATACGGGATTCCAATAGGCACAGGCAGATTGTGCGCCTCTGGCATCCAAGCATTCCGGCATCCAGGGGAACGTCGTCAGAGACGACGTTCCCCTGGATGCAGGAATGACCTGGCAGCCGTGAAAGCGAGATGCGGTGCCAGTCTCGTAGTCCTACTTCGTGTAATGCGTGTAGCTCACGCACAAGTTGGCTGCAGTGGTGGGATGGCTTCATCAGTACTTGGAAGACAGGTCACGAGTCGGTAAAGATCACCCATTGCCGAGCCGGACTATTGGTGATGTGAAGGAGTGCCGCACTAATAGCAGTTAATTCAGTGAAGGTGGACGACGTCTTGTGACAATTTCTCTTTCACAGTTAGTCCCACCGACGGAATCCACACTCCAATGGCTGACCAGTCAGACTTCACGAATCGGTCTGTATATACTTGAACATGGCCAAGATAACGCGAACTGGTATGCTCCAGCATGTAGTATTGCAAGGCTGGCTCAGGCAGAGGTGATTTATTGCCTATACCTGGTATGGCGAGGCATATATCCCATGGTGCAACCTTCCATGGCGGAAAGGTAGGCTTACTTGGGCGTTCGAAGTTGGCCGGTAGGAGGCTCCGTACATGAGGGGAAGACACCTGTGCTAGAGGATGGTCAGCACACCGGGTACGTGACGGAGGCTGGTGCGAAGAAACTCTTGAGCTTGAAGTGCACATGTCTGGGCTGACATATACCTTGCTTCGCAGAGAGTTCCATTCGTGAATGTGCGCCTTAGAAGGCCCAGGCATACGCGCAAAACTTGAGCCTCTGCACACTCTAACACTCTGAAGTTTGTCTTAGAGAGACCAATTAGCGCTGGGAGGCTGTGCCGTAGAAGGCCAAGAAATAGTGCCTTATAAAGTGGCAATAGGGAAAGCACTGAGCAGCCCCATTTTTTTCCTGTTAGCATCCGGAAAATGGGCATAAATGAGTGCAGGCGTTCTCTAAGGTGACGGATATGGGGAGCCCAAGATCGATCTAATGTAACTCCAAGGAATTTATGGTTGTGAACGTATGGTATTTCTGTGTCATTTATGACCAGAGGATAGCGGGATACATCCCGCCTCGTAAAGGCAACCGCGCCACACTTTTCGAATGAAATGAGCAAACCGCAGCTACTAAGGTACTTTTGAATTGCAAGAAGAGCTTTCTGCAGTTGAGATCGTATACTTCTCCGGTTTTTGCAAGAAACCCAGACACAAATGTCATCAGCATAAAGAGATGTGTTGACATCTTGGGGTAGCACTTTCATAATGCGGATAAGACAGATAATAAAGAGCACAGGACTTAAAACTCTTCCTTGAGGGACTCCCTGCGTAACCTCATGCCGCCTTGTGTCGCCTTCATTGGTGGTCATATAGACATACCGATTCTGCAAGAAGTCTCAGAGCCAAGTGCGCATCCACCCTCGTAGTCCTACAAACATCATTTCCCTTCGAATAGCTTCATGAGAAACGCTGTCGAAAGCCGCCTTGATGTCTAGGAATACAGCTACAGTAATTTTTTTGCAGCCTTTGGCCGATGAATGTCCCTCACCAAAGCAACACTCTCTGTATCGGTCTTTGACGAGCTCAGAAAACAGTAGAGTGCTCCTTGCAATTCGTAATGACCTAACTTTTCTAGTGCATAATGTGGAGCCAGATGACTCGAATCAGTATTTCGCGGCAACGGTGAAGCAAAATCAGGTGGCTTTCACTATAATCACGGGATACATTGCACCTAAGGCAAAGATACAAACAGAGTTCCGTATTGAAGTGATCACAAAAAGTACAAAAAGAGTATTGCCAGTTTCGGTGCAAGAAAACGCATAATGGCGCTGTCGAAGTGTATCGACATGTCAAATCGTAGTTCTCAATAAATTCAGGATTGATTCATGCATATATAGCGGAGCATTGGTGATAAGTCTTTCTAGGCTGGCCGGACAATCTGTTGCGTGTACCTTGGTGTGAGTGCAGACCAGGAAGTATTCACGCCCGGCCTGGTAGTTTAATTGTAATCAAGGTTGAAGGCAGCATAACGGGTTTAGCACCTTTCCGCAGAAGCCGAACAAACTTGCTACACATTTTGAGCTATCGCTGTGGGACGGTCTGCTGCTGTTTAATGCAGATAACTCAATGCTGTACACCCGAAAGACATACATAAAGCACTAGAATACGTGAATTAAAAAAAAACGGTGTAACTAAAATAACGATATTGTTAGCAGGTAATATAAAAACAACCTTTGTGCTCTACAACATAGATGTTTAAACGCTGTTAGGGGTGATGGTGACGGCTTTGTTCTTTCGCGTATCTTATCTTCTCATTTCTTTCGTGGAATACAAGACTACGCTTTCAAGCGAGGCGCAGTGTCCAAAGGCACCCAGCCATCTGTCATATCGATCAACAACTTGTCAGTTTGCCTCATAGCGATATATCGCGCGGACAGTATGCTGGCGGAAACAATGCAAGGACGAACGCCAACAAAGCCTTCAGGGAAACCATATACGTAAACAGAAGCAAAGGATAAAAAAAAACAGGCTCTTGTGTGCGCTCGCAGTGGAAGATAAAGATATCACGAAATAAAAACTTTAAAAATACATAGAAAATTTCAGTTTGTTTTGAGGAGTTTGGAAACTGAGAAATTCAAAGAAAGAGGACTGTCCGTTTGTAAACACTTGCTCCAGGGAAATCCTTGAGCTCCAGAACGCACACACAAAAGATATTTCTAACTAGGTAGTTTACGCAGAAGCAATGAAGCCTGATATGATTGTTTACATCATCATTAGCCTATATTTACGCTCACTGAAGGATGAAGGCCTCCCTATAGACTTTTAACTGCTCCTGGCTTTGACGGAATCCTTTCTTTGCTCCGAAATCTAATACCTCCACTAAGTTAGCTGTCTTGCCCCCATATAAACCCGTCTCTCGGTAGCCATACCGCTACCAGAATGTCCATTTTTATCAGTCTTTTCCATGAAATGCCCGACACAACTCCACATCTATCTCAAATTTAAACGTTTTTCTATAGTTCTCCTTCTATGGCTTGTTGGACTCACGTAATGTTCATTCAAGGTGCTGGTTCGGCGCTAAGCTACTGCCCCATATGTCATAGTGGAAGTATGCGCACCTGTTGCATACCATTATAATTAGTGACAGGGGCAGCCTAGGTGTTCATTACTTCCAAGTGCTTGGCCAAATGCCTTTAGCCCATACTAATTCTACGCCGAATTTCTTCCTCATGGTTTGGGTCAGAACTGACCACTTCTCCAAGGTAGTTTCATCCACCTGGCGAGGAACATCCCCACCTAGGCTAAAAGTGAGTCTTTCGGCGTGACTATTTAGCATTAGTTTTGATTTATTCATGCTCATCTTTAGCCCCCTGGCAGAGCTTTCTTAGAGCAGCTCCTGAAGCATCCTTTGCAAGTGTTCTCTCGACCACGGCCACTCGATGTACACTGACTAACTGTACAAGATGCTGTCGTTGGCAAATCTCCAGTGGCGGAAATCATCTCCATTTGGCCCCCGGCGGGAAAACATTCAGCTAGTAGAATCTACACCGTAACAATTATTAATGGTAAAGGTGGGACCGAAGGCGTCCTGTCAAATAGCTAATGCATTTCCCCGTTAACCGATTGGTCGAGCAAAACTTTCTGATAAGGTCTTTGAACACACGGGGTCTGCGTGAAACCGGGTTTCTATTGTGTCAAACCGGTTACCTGAAGTTCTAGATAAGACAATACATGCATCCATAATGAAGAAGGATTACAATAGTACACCTTTATCTCATAAACCACTTATCGGTATACATTTAGGTCGATCGTAGATGCGTTTACTTAGTGCGCGAAAAATCGTCGCATGGGTTCGTTCTTCACTGCGATTTTGTTCCTTGAAGGTTTGACGATCATCGGAATTTTTAAGGTTCGACGAGCGATGATTGGACGCACTTTTAGCGAAACCTTTGACGCACTTTTTACGAAGTTTTGATGTTGGAAAGCTTTAACGCTTCTCTCAACTTTCTTTAGGAGGGGATGATAACTTTTTCTTCTTAGTTAATCACTTTGACCCCACCAATAATTAATTTGTTAAGTTAACAATGGTTCAGAAATCAGAACTTTTGTGGAACAGTGCACGATTTACATTACGGTTGTGGGGATCGTAACACCAATCACTTGAGTGAATGAAAAGCACGGACGGTCCTGTATGTGAGCGCAGAAGATAGGGAAAAAAAATTCACGCATCTCTACGAAGTGAATCCTGACGAGTGGGCGAAGCACTGGGCATCGTTCTTACCGTAGATCACCCGTGAGAGTGCTTACTGCTGCTAAAACGATTTCCAATCCAATCCATTACAATTTAATCCAATCTAATCCATTTCAATCCAATTCAATCCTCCTCGTGCATGCGCAGGACGGCTCTCCAGGAGCTCTCTCTCTCTCTCTAACCTTGTGTGAACCTTTTATTTTGTTTTTGTGAACATTTTGTGAACCTTTTGTTCGCAGATGTTTCGATTTACGTGGTGCTGTGCCATGAGCACGGATGCCAGACAAGCCTCGGCCTTAAGGTGTTTCGCCCCTAAAAGCCAAATGCCTTGTCTGCGTAAGGGGATGCCTGCAGAGCCTAGTGAAAATTAGCACATTTTCGTTTCACAATCTTTTCTTGAAATTAATTGAGCGATGTCCGTAGGGTTTCTCCGCATTACGGTCATAGCGGCCCACGACTCTAATTCTTTTAAAGTTCCTATTATTATATGAACCAGACGGCCTGCTAGTGTGGCCTTTCTTCCTTTAGCCCGTCTCATCATTAGGAGCGCAATACTGCTACGTCGGCAAAAAAAAATGTCGATGCTAGCAGGGCTGCAGTCACGCGCAAAGCTAATCTGCATTGCCAGTTTAACATGAGCACATTCACTTTGAACAGCAAAATTCGTTCCTGTCTGGACCGTCATGTTGCTGAGGTTAGACGCAGCTTTATTTGCCGGGATGAAGAACGGCCTTCCGAAGGAATTAAAAGAGAAAGATAAACTCAGCTTGTCATTAGTCGTAGTCGCATAAGCGTCGAAGCACCAACAGTAGCTAAAATTAGCCACGTAAAGCAGCGCGTGGACTGATTAGCTAGTGCTGTGTTTGTCTGCTCTCTTTGTGAAAAAAGGTCGACAGCGAGGGCCAGAAAAAAATGGATTTGCAGGAGCTGCTGATGAATGGACGCAGTAAAGCCAAAGAAACAGGAACAAAGAAGCTGACGCCAGATTTAATGCGAGTTGGGCGGCACATGTAAACCCGGTGGCCGCAGTTATGCAACGAACAGGCGTGCGTCTGGTTAGACGTAGCATCAAATTTCACAAAAAAAGGAGAGAAGGCTTTAAAAAGTGCCCGTGAGAGTGGGTGAACATTTGTTTCGTGACCTGATAAGGAAACACAAGTTGCAGCCATTTTATGTACCTATACGCCTTCCGTTGACGCCAATGTACTGACAGCAAACGAGAATTCTCAATTTTTTACAACTCCACGGTGAAAAATTATGACAAGTTAGTGAAACTCGGGGCATTAAAAGAATCATCTTAGCGGTCAACCACGGGATGTTTTTTTTTTCCTTCAAAATAACTGACGCATTATACTGAGAGCTGCAGAGCATTTAGGAGAAAGTTAGGTTTGCCGCAAAGCGTATTGTGCTGACGAACCATGACATGAAGCAATCCCAAGCAGAGGGCCATATCCAGCTTCGCTGCAAAAAAGACCAAAATTTAGACAAACGTCAACAGCGCCTCCTGCATGAGTGTTGATTATCACAGCAGAGATTACGTTCCAGACAGCGTGACGTAAAGACGAGAAGGAAATGCTGGTACTCTGCTTACCAGTGCGTATAGCGAAAGGTTAATCCCAAGCTTTGCTTAACGTCCATTTTCTCACAAACGTAGTTTGGGAACTAAATGTTACGCATTATTATGTATTTTATGTTTCCTATAACAACCCATTCCGGCAAACTATGACCTGACAAAGCCGCTAAAGATCTAGAGCTTTGAAAGGAATAATAGAATCCGGAATATATAGCTTCAGATCATAACGGGACCCATGAATTTGGAGCAACTCAGGGTATGATATCTATTTAAGTGAGATACGCCGCGGTGGCTCTGTATTTATGGCGTTGTGCTAATGAGCATAAGGATGCGGGTTCAATCCCTGACATGGTGACCGTTTCTCTAGTGTCCATGGATGCAAAACAGAAACGCGGATACGTCGAGGTTCCGGAGCACATTGAAGGTCCCCAAGTGGTCTAAAGTGAGCCGCAGAAGCCCCCCACTGCGACGCACTCCATAGCCAGGGTGTGGATCGGCGGGTTGAGCCCAAGTTTGTATTCGAACTTGAACAGTTGACTGAGGTCGACTAGATGAGAATAGAGTTCATCACAAAAGCCCAATGTAGCTAAAGTTGCCCGACCACTGTGCGCAGAATTCTGGCGGTGGGAGCTTACGGTTGAGTGGAAAAACAAGAGAAAAACCTATTTGGCCAGTCCACACGCAAAATAGAAACTATTAAGAATGAATAACGAAACGAAAAAATAAGCACTTGGGGAGCTGCGTCGGTTCTTGGAAAGACTGAACGCGCCTTCCTTCGTTACGCGAAATCGTAGCAGCAAAGCCTGCTGAGACTGGAGTCACAATCTAAACTAATTAGGGGGAAGCGTGTACTTATTGTCACTCGGCAGCGCGGCGGTGCAAGGCCAGAATTCAGAGAAACAGCACAAAAAGACCGAAGAAGATAAAAAATTTCCGCGAGCTGATGAGAGGAAAAAAAGGAAAGAAAGCTGTGACGACGGAAGAAGCAAAGGTTGAGCCAATACCAGGGTTCAAGTGGCGTGATACGCGATGCCATGAATGAGAAACGAATAAAAAAGAACTACGATGCACGGCAAGATGAGCCAAGATTCGCAGAGACAGCCGCGGGAGAGCAGGCAGCAAGAAATGAAGAACACGACCAAACTTGGCTGGACCCACGAAACGAAGAGGCACGCCGCCAAGGGGGAAGAAAGCAGCAAAAGCTAGGGGAGAGAGGAGCGGGGTAAGCCTGAAGCAATCTCTGCAAACAAACAGAAATAATTGTTTCACGGCAAAATGCGCGGAAAACAAATTCCCGACGAAACGAAAGCAACAAGAAGCAAGTGGAGACCGCAGCAGCAAGGTGAAAAGATGAATTCAAAAGCACAGAAGAGTCGCGGCACGAGAGAGGGGGAGAAAGGGCGCAGGGTGAGAAGAGATAGGGCGAGCAGGCAGCAGCAGCAACAGCGCCAGCGCAGCAGCAGCAGCCAGCCGTCCAAAGCCAGGTGTGGTGACGTCAGCCAGCGACCGGATGACGCGCGCTAATTTTAGCAGGGAGCGGCGGCGGCGACGGCGCCGTCCAACCTCTTCCGAGCATGCGTGCCGCTAGGCAGGAAGGACGGCTCCCCCGCTTCTCTGCCCCCTCTCCCTCCCTGCGGAGCGCTCCTCGTGCTCTTCTTCTTGGCACGCAGCCGCACGTGCGCGCCGCCGGAGGAGACGGCGGCGAAGGATGATGTGCGCGCAGGCGGAGGAAAGATGGCTGGAGTGGAACAGAGGAGAACCAAACGAAAAACGAAATAAAACAAAGCGCAAAAAAGAGGGAGGTGGGGGGGGGGGGGGGTGGCAGTGCGCAAACGACGTTGCGTTGGGCACGCTTCCAACGCAACCAGGGGAGGAAAGAGAGAATGATGCTTCAGAGTGCACCATCGAAGGAGCAAAGGGGGAGAAGGCGATACGAAGGCCTGAAGCGAAGCTCGAGAGGCATGCCGCATCGTCCTCGTACTCTCGAACCCACCCCTCCCCCTCCTCCCCTCCACGCACCTTTGAGACACGGGGTTCTTGTCGCTGAAACGACGCAGCATGCGGCCCGACCAGGGGTCCCGAAAAATGCGCACGCTCCTCGGAGCACGCGATGATCTCGAAGCAGGAGGGAGGTATAGAAAGGGGAAAGGGGTCGCGTACGACGGCAAAAGGAGAAAAAAAAATGTGGAAGCAACGTATCGTACAAAGAGACGTCAAGTGTGTACCCCGACGGGTGCCTGAGGTAGGCTCGAAGCGAGGTTATAGAAAAAATGTCGGAAGAGTATAGAAATACACAGCTGTCTGCCGCTATAGCAGCGAGGACGACAAGATAAATACCAAGTTCCATCACTACATTCACCAACACGGCGCTATCCGTAGCGAAGTTATCCCCATGGGTATATAGGTTTAAAAAACGAAATGTGTGCATCATTGACATATTGCGCCAGTTTATTTGTCTACGTTAACCGATACACTCAGCCAAAGAATGAGTACAGTGGAAATGATGTTGGTTGGGACGGTTTTACGACGTAATTAAGCGCGGCGATCAACGCCTCTATCAATAGCATGTCGAATATATATCGAGGTATATCGAGGGACATCGAGGGTATCGAAGTGGACATTGTTGGATAAATGGGTAAGCTGCCTCGCAATAGACCGAGCTCCATTGCAGGCGGCTACACTATTAGGCGCGGATGTATTGCGGCGAGAACATTCTTCTAGGCCCCATAAAAGCAGTGATACCAAAGGAATGCCGCGGTACCTTTTTTTGTGCACCTCCAGAAGATGTATATCTTTGAGACTATAAAGCGAGACCCTTTAAAGGCGGCTTCACTACTACACACAATTGTCGCGCTGGGGTGACATTTATTTAGGGGAAATATAAGAAGCCTGATAAGGTATGATGCCCCAAAGGAATTTGAACACCTCCACTAGACCACATGTGTACTATGAAACGCTATGCACACAGTACCTTTAAAGTTGGCTTCATTACCATGCACAATGGCTTTGGTGGCAAGACATTTTTTGGCGCCAAATGAGGAATCGGACATCAAAGTGCAAAGTTCGTAACGCATTTTGTTGAATTCATCCCAATACCTTATGTATCCCTAAGAAACGCTATGAACTCGGCTCATTTAAAATCGCCTTCACTACTTTAGACAAACGCATTGCTCAGAGGACATTTTTAAGGGCATTTAGGAGGTCTCATATGGAAACATCAAGGCACTACGAGATCTTATTGGAAGCGCTTTCTTGTGAGGCTAAAGTTGTGTACACACAGCGCACAAAGAAATGCAACACATTTCAAACAGCGACGCAAGCCTGGGCACCGAGGAACGGGCAGAAGACGAACTGCCGTTTACACAGTGAGGACGTTCTGGTCATCGCCAATGACGCTAGAACAGTGTGTGTTGCCTTCCGACTGTATTTTTTTTCGTTTTCTTGTCACTTTATTTGGCCAGGGCCGGGTTATTGTAAATATATTCAAATATGAATTGTATGCGAGCCAAGCATGATACTGTAAAGAAAAAAAAACATACAAATCGCGTTTGTTATGAGGGAGAGGTGCACAGCTGACCGAATAGGATGAACAAACAACATGTTTCAAGGTGAAGGAGATGTGACCCAGAAAGATTTCTTCGATGAAATAACAAACTGTTATTCAACTTGGAAAACGAAGAGAAAAGAAATAAGGGCACATAATAATGGCATATCCAAGGGCGTACTCATGGCGTTGTCGATGGGGTTACTTTTGTTTCTGTTTGATGGACAGCTCTGAGGAGCTTGATTGCCTTATATACTGCAAGAGGTCTCAGGTGGGATGGGTTAGTTTTTTATGAACACTGCTCATTGGTATTTCCCTCAAAAGTCTTCTGTCCTCTGACAAATTATTTGCTAATGTGGATTTATCTTTATTATTTTCTCTCAGCACGTCAACTTAAAACGCCTTCGACACGTTGCTTTCGGAAATGTAAATACAGCCCTGGAAACCTCGGCCTTGAATTCTAAGCTGCTCCTCTAAGTTTGTAGCGAATCGCAGAAAACGTTTTTAAGCAGGTACAATAAAGAAACTGTGCAATACGTAAAGTAAAATTACGTTTCATGCGTACTGATCTCAAAGCTTTGTACTGTTTTTAAGAGCTGCAATTTTTTTTATCCAGAAACATTGTGTTCCATACAAGAAAAAGCAACAATGACATTTACAATCAATCAATCAATCAATCAATCAATCAATCAATCAATCAATCAATCAATCAATCAATCAATCAATCAATCAATCAATCAATCAATCAATCAATCAATTTAAATTACATGATATTATACGCGCCTTGAAATATAAAATATACATTGGTTAATTAAAATAAAGTAAACTGAACACGTGGCTACAGAGAATGAAACGAGAAATTTTGAAACTGCCATTGCAGTAGCCACGAGTATGAACCATGCGAGAAAGCTAAATTTGTGAGCAAAGGGAAGATACTCCACCCTTTCGGAAACATGCTTTAAAGGAGCCATGAAGAGAAAACACAAGTTTGGTTCATTCAAAAGATTGTCTCGTTAGAATCATACTGACACCACTTTTAACGTAAACTTCGCTCAAATAGGCTACATAATTAGGAAAAACGGGAATGGTCATGCAACCCACCAGCTCATTTCCCGCAACAGAACCTGTGATGTCACATGGGCTAAGCTCTGCGATTGGCGGAGGCTGGCAGAAGCAGACGCAAATTAGGTAGAGCTTACAAACTAAACGAACGAGCGATTTGCGCTTAAATTTAGGGCACATTCTTTACAAAGCAATAGGAATGATGGGACAAACAGTGGAAGTTACGAAAGCACATGTAAACATAGAAGTACTGATGCGTTCTGCTGTTCGTACTGCGCACAGCATGCTTTGGTTTAGCTGCACAGCACTATGGGGCTTGGGGTTGTCTCAGACGACACTGGCCGATTGACGCAAGCAACGGTGTCTTACGTGACCCCATTTGTCGAGCGAGCACTGTTTCAGGGAACGAATATTTTCTCCCAGAACAAAAACAAGCCAGGTTTAAATGCGGGCAAAAACAAACCAAACGCTTGCCACGGTATGGTGGCGCCATCTAGGTTACGGAACGTAAAGAAACGCGGGAACAAACCAACACCGCTACAGGGTGGAGACAACCTTTGAACGGTCCCGTGCCGCCGCAATTGGGCCAACGGGCTCAACGCGTTATTCTTTTTGTTTCCCACGAGACCTAGCAACGCGAAACAGACAATATGATTCAAACTTCTTCAGTAAACCGCGTTGCGGCGATAATTTTAGCGCGGTTTTGACACAATGACTTGCTTCGGCGGCGAGCGAGCAACCGAACATGGCGGCGCCAGCGTTACGTGTCTCTACCCTGTACGGCGGATGTGTGAATGAAGGTATTCTAGGCTGCAGAGCGGTCGGTTCCCGTGATGTCACTTGGGACCACGAAAACGCACGATTGAGCGGGAAAATCAAAAGTTTAACCTAAATTGTTTAGTTTCTCAGTGAATAAAGCACCGTTTGTATCCGGACAAGCGCTGGGGGCACTATAAAACACGAAATCTTTCGAATAAAACCAACTTGCATTTTCTCTTCATGGCTCCTTTAAGGAGTTGTACACTGTTTTTGCCGTTATACGCAGTTTCTATCAGACGATTCCTGCCTGAACAATTTGGGCACCGCACGGCCCTCTAGCGTAGCACACCCGCTTCAAAGCTAATGACCATGGTCGTGTTCTTCCCCGAACTCGTTTGCCCGCGCAAAATGCACGACACCGGGCGTCTTATCCCTGTCTTAAGGCACCGGGATCTCTACTGCGTGAAATTCCCTAAAACGTGGAAGCTTAGATCCACACGCATAAGCGTTCTACTTAACTTCAATTAGTCCCGCTTGAGCATTCAGATTAGGGGATCGCTGGCATCGAGAATATGCAGGGAAGCCTAAGCAGGAAAAGCCAATGGGCAAACGAACTCAAACTTTTCCAGGACACGTGTTCAAGGCTGCTAATTTTGAAACCAAGCAGCTGTTCGAAATGCACGTACGAACGCACGTAACGACGCAAACACACACACGCACACGAACACGCACACGCACACGCACACACACACACAAATCTATCTATCTATCTATCTTTATATATATATATATATATATATATATATATATATATATATATATATATATATATATATATATATATATATATATATATATATATATATATATATATATATATATATATATATATATATATATATATATATATATATATATATATATATATATATATATATATATAGGCCCTGAGGAAAGCAAGTTCTCTTTGCTGAAACGTAGGCCACAATCGTGCTTTTACCTTGTTCGAAGTTTTTCTTCTCTTGTATATATATATATATATATATATATATATATATAGAGAGAGAGAGAGAGAGAGAGAGAGAGAGATAGAGAGAGAGAGAGAGTCACGAAAGCCAAAGAAAGCAGAAGAAAATGTGCTGTGTCATCTATTCTTCTGGAAACAGATGTAAGTTTTTGAAAGATAGAAAGTGGACAAAAACATGCGTTCCGGGTGGGATCTGAACCCACCACCTCCAGAATCCGCGTCTGCAGAAGAGAAAAAGAAAGTAGGCAAATCTTCTCGAAAAGGTCAGTCCTTAATGTGCTAGGTACTCCGGGTGATAGTACAGATGGCGTGATAAATATTCAGGTTGACAAAGTTGTGTTTCTTTCCGAATTGGGGATAAGTGCGCGGACCATTCGGTGCCTTAAATTCTTATGGGTGAAAAATACCACTTACAAACTGTGATTGCTCTTTTACGACTTGTTTAGTAATTTACATGTCTTAAGAAAATAAATGGTAAGAAATTGTTGAGCATAACACGCAGGGTTCGTTGTTTGGAGATGTTATACTGGCCTTCAGGTTGCGGCATAGGATTGGTGGTACACTGTTTTATATTGGTATTAGTTATCCCTGCTTTTTTTAAGTGACCACTTCTCGTGGTTCCCACCTATTTTAGGATCCTAAAAGTACGCGAAAATGAGTAATATCAAAATACACTGGGGAACAGTTTGCCACAGGAGCCGATACATTTCATATAGCGACTGTGTGCAATGCCTGAGAACAACACTTAAGCCCAAAGTCTGAACCCAAGTGGAGTTGCTTGAAACATTTCTGGCTAGCGCGAGTGGAACTGTTCTTTGAAGTCAAGAAGTCTTTCAGTAAAAGCCTTTGAAGCCTTTCAAGTACAGCGTCCTTATGGTCGCTGTACTGCAATGTCCTTATGGAGGGTAAAACCCTAAAGCGTGATCGTTTGTATACACACGTTGTTATCACTGGAGTCTTCTTTAAACTTAAAAATGCACGAAAAGCAATTTTTTGTTTGAGCAGCGTTCGCTGAAGGTCTGCTAACATGCGAGCATGTTCACTGTCTACTTAATTAGTGGGCTATAGTGTAAATTCTTATCTACGCATTTCACTGCGAAGCCGTATATGTCTAACCCTGCAGTTTTCATTCCGGTGAAGCCGATTTACTCGTCGCCCCTGCGGCGCTCCTCCTTGCCACCGCTGACACCGCTTTCACAACTGTTATTCCGTTCGCCCTCACTGCGCAATCGGCTGATAACGGCGGTAGCGCCCTTATCAGGCGTTACCAGAGCATCTTGCCCGCTTGAACGCCGACGTGAGCGAATAATTCTTTTTCAGCATGAAAGGCTTTCGGCGCCACCTTTTCTCCCGTGTAGCTCACGACTAAGAACGCGCCCATCCCCGTTTGTCGGTTTATGCGTGCTGTGATAGAGGGTGGAAGCAGTAGGGCGGGCATGCACAGCTAGTCTTCATGCCGCTACCGACGACATGCCCGTTGTGCTGGCGGGAAATTTAAACGTGGAAGTTTCACGGCTCAATGCGACTTGTCAGCGGTCCAGTGGGTATGGGTTGGGTTGGTGTGGTGCACAGACAGTGAGATGCCTACTACGCGGGACAGAAACTGATAGCCCCATGTTTGTACCCTAGAATAAAGCTCGAGTCCTTCAAAGATTCATTGGGCTAACTGCTAATTGCTCGATCGCAAATTACAAACAAACGTGTTTTGTTTCGTGCATTTCGTCTACTGCGTCCAGATTCGCGGGTAATCCTTCTTCACAAAGTGAAAAGGCACTAACTTTTCTGCATCAATTACATTCAAACAGCGTTCTTCCTTGTTTTTCTAACCTGTGTATTAAATGTTTTATTTTCATTTATTTATTGCGGATTCCGTCGCAGTCTTGTGGCTTTTGGATTCTTGTTTGTAAAGCGTAACTTCTTGAACTTTTTTAGCTGGAAAAACAAACCTGGTTTGATTTAGTTTGATTTGATTTGATTTTACCTCATTCAATTTTATTTGAAAGGGCATGCATGCGTTCATCTGGAGCTTTGCTGTCTGCTGGCACTGCCGTGAGCGCTCTCGCAGCCAGACTTGGCAGTAGTGAAATTACAGTAATTAAATTACAGTAATTAAACTATGTTTTGCTGTAATGAGTAATGTAATGAATTACTTTTGAGTGTTGGTAATTTAGTAGTGTAATAAATTACTTCAGGCCACTAATTTCGTGGAAATGACTTATTACACTGCCATTTACTTTTGACTACGATTTAGACTGCCCGCTTCTCTTACGGCACAAAAAGCTGACCAAGAAAAGTTGACCAAATAGAGTTGCAGAGAGTCTCTGGGAATTGGAACTCTACGAAAGCGAAGGAAACAACGCTTCGATGAGAGCTCTGCCTGCTTTCTCGTGCCTCTTCGTGCCTCTTCTCAAGCACCCGAAGATGAAAAAAAGTTCTTTACTGTGTTCAACACAACCGTGCCCTCATCCGCGCCAGCAAGGTCTTTTGAGCAAGGCAAAAGACACTATGTCGTAAAAACGGGGACATTTTTCTGATGCCTACTTTGAATCACACCTCCTTCTGCGATGTAATAAAGATATCTAACATATCAATGAGTAGCGCTGTGAATAAACTGTACATAAGTTGGTGGTCAAACAAACATTTTTGAGATTGCAGTGTATATGTATATGATTATAAATAAAGTGTAATGAGCTGGTAGTGCATGAGTGATTTTTTGTTGAAGTAATTTTAAAGTAATTTCATTACAATTAAAAAGTAATAGTAATGTGATGTCATTACTTTTTGCCACATGTAATTTTTAATGTAATTTAATTACATTTTAGAAAATTTTAGGAAAATAATGAGTAATGTAATTTAATTTCTTTTTAGAAGTGATTTTGCCATCTCTGTTCGCAGGCTGTTTGTAAGGCAGTTAAACTTCGCAGAAGTAAAAACAAGAAAGGCACAAAAGAACGGTGGAGAAAAAGAAAGCGAGGAAAGAAATATTACGTGCAGCGGAGAAAATATGGGGGCGGCCACCTCAGGGAGAAACGAGACAGGCGAGAGAAAAGGCGGTGGAGAGCGCACAGTGCGAGTGTGCGACACCCCGTGCCTTGGCCCTGGCAGAGTTCCCAAAAGGCGACCGTCGGTCGCCACGACGCGCAAGAATTGCAAGCTGGCACAAACACACGCACAGACGCGCACACGCGCAAGCAGCCAGACATGCACTTGCAGACAAACAGGACTACGACGAGACTCCCAAGAGCGCAGGATGGCTGCAGTCGCATTCCGAGCGGGAGAGAAAGGGGAGAGGGTCGGCGAGAGTAGAGGAAAAGAGAGTGAGCGAGTTACAGGGGGAGAAAACACCGGTGAGGAACCTCGGGGAAAGAGGGGGGAGCAGCTGAACAACAAGCGAAGGCAAAAGAAAAAAGTGGGTTTGCCAGGGATGCTGGAAGATGAAGAGCGAGGGATCGGGTTACCTAGACGACAGCGCCACTGTGTTGCCGGACGTTGCAACTGCCAGAGAGAAGACTGCGAATCAACAAAAGGTCCAGCAGCGTGGCGAACACGGTGAAATATATCACCCAGTTTGGCGGTAGGAATTAGCTTGATCACCCGTTCAAGTTTTTTACTCCCCCTTCCAATCTTATTCCAATTAAAGATGTCGGCGAAATGGTAGAGTTCTGTTCTAGCTGGGATCACACTTTGTGCCCGACGCGTAGACAGCTCGTGTTACCATACAACCAGTGTTGTTGGCTCAGTGGCTGTGGGATTGTATCACTGAGCACGAGGGCAGGTTCAATTGCGCACCTCGCGTCTGCTCTCCTGACGGAGGAAAAAAACGAAAAAAAAAAAAAAAAAACGTCCCGTGTGTACGAGACTTGCAGAACCGCAAGTGGTATAGATTGATTCGCATCCCTGCGCTACGGCGCGCCTCATAGGCCATGGGCGTGCCGTGGGCTGCGACACAAATTAAAAATAGGGGCCTTAAACGCCGAATTATCATTTGGGCTAAGGGTCATCGCGCTCGCGAATATTCGGGTTGTAAGACCTCAATGTGTGTCCTTCACGAGCCGAATCAGGCTTATGACCCCGCCCGCAACCCTCATTTCAGTGCCTTTTAACCTTTACCACTAGAAATACTTGTCAGCTTTTTTTTTTCTTTCGTCATTCTTGTACAGCGCTATGATTAGTTTTTTGAGACTGCTGAGGCCTCTTCGTTTCGCAAGGTGACTGCAAAAATTTGTTTTCCAAATTTGCACATGTTGGTACATGTCCAAACCGAACTTCGTTGCAATACACTCGTGTATTCTGTGGAAGCTGCGCGACGTATTCAGAATAGCCGTGGCGAGAGCAAACATATCAAAACATATCACTATGGACACATTCATCGCGACATTCAAGGAGGTAACCAAAATATTTATATAATAGTAAAGTCTGAGAATTCAAAATCGCTGAAGCCATAACGTTTAAGCTTCTGTTTTCGCTAAAAATTACTAGAGAAATTTTGTTATAGATTAACAATACCTGTCTACTTTTATCAGTTTCTAAACGTTCTGTAATAACTCGTTATTTTTCTAAAAAATTCAATGCCTAAAAGGTCAAACTGTCTCTTTCGCAGCATTCTCAATTCTCGCTGGCAATCTTTTTACATGATGTGAACCGCAGTTTTAAATCAACTTCACGGCGACCAGCGCCTAAAACACCAGGAAGTCTATTTCAAGCTGAAATGGACCGAAATCTGCTGCGTCATCAAGGTCCGTGGTTTTTACACCAACCTCGGCTGGCGAGTTTGAGGTTGAGTGAAATAAAGGTTGGGGCTGAGATTAAACTCAAGTCCAAAATCAGTCTGCCGCCTTTTTCAGAGAACCATTTTCATTGCCTTGTGGCCTGTACAATACTAAACGAAGTATCAAATTGCCCTTTGAATCTTTGTCATCAGGTTTACATTGTTTGGGAAAATGTTTTCCATTAACTGCTAACATCAATACTCACGAGCAAAAATTCCTTGGTGTAAGCACTCCTGAATCTGACTTCAACGTAAGCGGAGAAGCGCAGCTGATTATAACGTGTTCGGAGAAAATGTCTGCTTGACTTCAAATTAGCAGTTAAAGCTAACTTGCACTCTTGAGGTTGAAGTAGGATGCAGATTTTAGGGGAGGTAGAGAAGGACGGGAGGTTGAGATGAGCCTTTAGTGTCAAACCCACGCCGAGGTTAGTTCGTGAAACGGGTGAGTTGAAGTTGAAGTTAAAAATGAATTACAGGCGAGTGAAGTTACTTGCCAACTTCTGAGGACTTCCGTAATCTGGCGCAAAATTCAAACGGATACATTGACACGTGTGCGGTGACTGTGCTTGAATACTTGCTCGCAAGCAAGGTGGAGGGGGGGGGGGGGGCGTTACAATCGATCGTAGAAGGCAGTGGCAGTCATCCTGCTCCACCCGATGAATAACCGAGGCGTGGGGGTGTGAGGCGAGCGGGTAGTAGAGTATGCATCAAGACCTCAACTCCCTCTTTGACCAGCAAGCTGTCTTCATATATCGGTCGAAATCGATGTCGATTTCGACATCTCAGTTATTTAGGCTGTCGTTGTTTTAACGATACACAAACTACACTCACGTCTAAGTGGTCCGTTATGGCTGAGGCCCGAGCTCCTCGAAATAACCACGCCTCCCGTGTGTGCCATCTGAGCGTGAGGCGTTGTTACAGAGGGAGAAATGAAACACTTGCCTTTCTTTCGTTTATTGGCCCTTGCTTCAAATGCGGCTCGCACACACTACATCGGCATGTGCAAACTATCTAGGTTTCAGCACGTTCTTGTCTCTTTAGGTGTGAAACGTCAGCAGAAAGTTGAATTGATTCCATCCACCCCGTGCATTATCGGAGAAGTCATCTGCAAATATTTCCCTCACCTTTTTCTTAGACTATCTTCATCGATTTGCACTACCACATTTAATTTTTTTTTCCCGGTGGGGTGCTTACAACGCTCCTTACCGGGCGTTTGGCCGAAAGATGTCTTAGTGTCAGCGTATGACCTTGTCATTCGCTGCTACCGTCTGCGTAAAGTGCAGAAAAGAGAAAATAACGCAAACAGATAGAACATTGCCTGACAGTCTGTTTACTTTGTACAGGCGGACCGATTTTTTTCGCACAAGGAAAAAAAAAAACGGCGCTTTTAGGGCGCCAGCGACTTATCGATTTGAAGCATTTGCCTAGTAAATCGAAGATATAGTTCCCGCTAGCAGGCCGGTCGTTGAGGCGTGCAGATCGTCATCTGCGGACCGTTCTTTCTGTGTGCCTTCCCCAATGTAAATCCAGCGGGCTCTGGGTACCATACTCGCAACAAGGGCCTTGCCCAACACCGACTAGACCCAAAGGCAGACGTAGTACACCACCATGATTCGGCGGAAACGTCGCTGCAAAAAAAAAAAAAAAAAAAAAACCTGCAAAAAAAAAAAACCCTGCAAAAAAAAAAAAAAACGATATTATGATGCGTTGCCTAGCTAGTGTTCGGTCCGGGTAAAATTAGGGGCATAACTTAGCTGCACTGTAGCCTTCTTATCGTCCTGGTGCTGGGCTGTTACTCATGCGAGTGCGAGCAACCTGCGTGCGCATGGATATTCCCGCACGCGTGCGCGCACCATTATGATGTGAACATGCGGGCAGGATACAAAAAACAAGAAAGAGGAGGACAGGGTACGCTTGACATCTGCCCGAAACCACCTCCAAGTTTTCTTTTTACTTTTGGGAGAACAGAGCTATTAACGCAAACAGTGCAGCTTCGCGCGGCAATGATAATGCGTTTCCTTTTAGGGCCACGCTATAGGACGAAAGGGAAAACTGTTGTTTTGAACAGAAAATGGAGATGTCAGAACAGAAAATGGAGACGGACACTTTTAGCACAAATTCAAAAAATAAAAAAGTTCGCCCCCACTGCGGATGTCCCCTTTCTTTCTAAGCAACAATCACGACACGACCACGACTCCTAGTTGTTATATAGAAGTACGATTGTGCAGTTCTACCTCCGAGCTTCCTGGCCTGTTGCAGAAGGTTAGGAAGCAAGAGAATACTTCATCTGAAACGCACGCTGGGGATAGTTGGTACATTATAATAAAAAACAGCGCACGCACACACACACACACACACACACAAAACACCACACGAGGATAACGCTGTGTCCTTACATGCTCTCTTCCTGGTGGTCCGATTTTTTTTACTGTTTTTCCTTCATAATACTTACGCAACGTTTTGTAGCTTTATCTAAACTAAAAACACCGAAAAAAAGGATTTTGCTACATATATGTGGTGGGTCATCTAGCGCTAGTACAGAAAGACAACTTTGGTAGGAAGCGTCGTAATGGTTTATGCAATGAAGTCATGTAGAAGACACATTAGACCAAATTAAGAGAGAGAGAGAAAAAAAAAAACGGAGTATGAACGGACATTTGATGCGGGATACAGACAGCATGTGGTCTACCCGAGGAACAAAATGACAACCGAAGGCAAAGAGAGGACTCTTTGGAGGGAAAAGAAGAAAACCATAAATGGGAAAGAAATCCAGTGCCCGTCCACTTCGTGAAGAAGGATTGCCAGGGAAGCTGGGCGCAGTCCGAGAAGTGCACGAAACAAAATATGTTTTTTTCGTACTTTGCGAATGAGCATACTTTCTAGCTAATCCGCTGAATGAAACTTGGAAGAACTGGAGTTTTATTCTAGGGGACCAACACGGGGCTGCTCGTTTCCCTACCGCGTCGTAGGCATCTAAATGTCTGCGTCACACAGCAACCCAAACGCTCGACCATGGAGTGCAGCAGTCAGGTCGCATCGGGATGTTAGACCTCTGCGTATAATTCGCTTTCTCCTCTCCCTGGCTTACAGTATTCCTTGGTTGGGAGAAGAAAAATACCAACGTCATTTTAATTTGGGGCACAAAATAAAACGAAAATAGTAGCAGTGCAAGGTGTGGTTGGGCAACGCGGTGACGCCGTAGCGCACAGGCCTTCCAAGCACATCAAGAGCCTTTGTCAGGCAAACATGAGACTCTCCGCTTAAGCGACGGTTCCTAAGCGTCCTCTGGATTTTCCGCTGAAGCACTTCTCGGCCAACACTGCCGGCAAACTATAAGGCGGCCCGATCACGTTACTTCTACTTCCAATGAGCACACGTGCCGGCTAAAAAGCGAATAACAACAACGTAAAAGAAGGGCTACAGTCGCTGCTCGTTCACAACTGACGCGATTTTTCTTGAACACACGGACGTATCGGTGTTCGGGGACCTCCGTAACGAGATTGCGTCGCCAACCCGAAAAGCTCTTAAGATGTCGTTGTTGCCTGGCATCGGGTTTCACAAAGGCATCAGCCAGTGGCGCGTATTTTTTCAACGCTGCTTTCACCCCCCCCCCCCCTCTCCCCCTAAGGTTTTGTTTTGCCGCATGGCACGATTACCGCCTATGACCCTGATATCCGTGCGAGCGCTTTTGAGGAGCAGGGATGAGGTAGGAGTCATTGGTATGGAAAGTTCACATGGTGAGGCAGGCAAAACTTTCACACTGTGTTGCGCTTTTGATGGTACTAAGCTCCTTACGATGGGAAATTTGATCTCGCATAAATAGACTGCGTTCGAGCCTGGCGCATAAAATTCCGTACGTTTGGTCCTGACCTTGAATTCAGTGTCTTAAGGCGCCCAACCTTTTTTCCCCAAAAGAAATGAATCTTTTTGTATGTGCGTATTAAGCCAATATTTCGCCCTGTGAAGCTTCTTTTTATTATACAAAGCAATCTAGTAAAAAAAGCTAGAAAAACAATATTGAACCTCAAGAACGCAGCCACGGGGACCAACTTTAAAAAAAAAAAAACGTTTGCAGGCAAACGCTGCAAAAAGAATACCATTAATATATTACAATTTCTTTTGGATAATTCTTTCGCCATACGTTAAGCTATGTGAGAAGAGGCGGGGGTAGTTTACAGACGAAGTTATTTACAATGAACCTGTCGCGATCATAAAGGGGGAAACCCCTTGTAAAATTTTGCAGTGCGCGGAGAAGCGGGAACAAAGGAGTCCTAATAATAGTAATAATGGGTTATTGAGGCGAAAGCCTTCTATGTCTCATCCTTCGGTCGACCTCCAACGTCATTGAGCGAACCACCCTATAAAAAACTGGGGTTGATTCCTCTGTCATAGGAATCAGTAAAACAAGAAAGTGAAATGTGCAGCGAAATCTGCAGCTGAGCATGATTTGCGGGTCGGCGGCTGTCTTGTGGGTGTGCTTGGCGAGCGACGTCCTGCTGGCGAGTCGCTTCGGCAAAGGTGTAGAGGCGTCATTTCCGTGACGGATATGACGTCAATGAAATCATGGGGTATCGCGCCATAAAAAAACTTTCGTGTTAAAATAGAAAACCTGAAAACGGACAACCCTCAGTATAACGTACTCTACTCTTTAGTACTAAAGGTTGCTTCCCCGCAAGAAAACCCGGTGTGAATGGGCGCACCCTTTACAGGTCGCTTGCTTCGTTGTACTGCCGTCCCTTCCGTGACGGATATGGCATCAGCGAAATCTTCGTGTATCCGGGAATAAAAAACTTTCGTGTTAAAAAAGATCCTGAAGCGCACAACGCGTTCCATAACACTTGATGTTTAATAGCGCACGATTAAATTCGCCAACAGCGGGAGGTGACTGTCCATTCTAGTACAGCAACGGTGGAGGGAGCTGAAGAACCCACCCGAAGGAGCGAACATGCAGGCAGCGAAGCCAGTTAAGCTGAGTAATTAGAGTGGAAAAGTGTGGATTTGACAAATGAATTTGTGGAGACGTCAATATAACGGTTTCAGGGAAAATATTTGTCAGAAGATGTTCCGACAGTGCACGTAAGTGTGGTAAAAGAGAATGTAAATCAGGTGTCGGTCTTAAATGAATCGCTACTGATGCTTCTGCCATCAAGTCTTACGGATAGCATAAGACACTTTGAGAGTATTCTGTAACAGAAAACCAGCTACCCGAAATCCAGATTTTTTGGCTATAAATGTACAAGCAATACAGGTAATGTGCTTAACGCATATGCGTAGGCAGGGCAGGGATCACCCAGCCTATTTCAACCACGACCAACAATACTTTTGGTCGTGATTTCAACACTACCATCACTTGTGCGTGTGTGCTTGCGTGTTTGTGTTTGTGTGCGTGTGCGTGTATGCCTGCGTGTCTGTCTCAAGCGTGTGTGTGGGCATGTGTGTGTGTGTATGTGTGTGTGTGTGCATGCGCGTGTGCGTGTACCTGCGATGTTTTTTTTTTTTAATTTGTTTGCCCTGTAGCATAATAGAATGATGCATTTACAGAAACACGAACAAGTTAGTTTCGTGTATAAAGTTAAGGAGCGAGCGAGAGAGAGAGAGAGAGAGAGAGAGAGAGAGAGAGAGAGAGAGAGAGAGAGAGAGAGAGAGAGAGAGAGAGAGAGAGAGAGAGAGAGAGAGAGAGAGAGAGAGAGAGAGAGAGAGAGAGAGAGAGAGAGAGAGAGAGAGAGAGAGAGAGAGAGAGAACTCTTTAATGTGGGCTCGAGGGGTCACCTCTGCTAGCGGCAGTACTTGCTACGCGAGGTGGGGGTGATTACAATGCAGTGAAGTGGATGTGAGAAATCGGGAAAGCAACAACAGACAGAATACAAAAGTTAAATAAAAAAGGGCACGCAATGAAATTGAAAAACAAACTCGAAATAAAGTTAAGTAAAAGAAAAAAATAGAGCGAATGGAGCCCAGGAAGCGCAGAGCGCCTAACAAGAAAAATGAGTCAAAACGTACATGACGACTGAAACGCGTACAGACGTAGCCATGCACACAATGTGCATCCAGCATTGTAGGTCAGGAGGGCGGCCGGGGTGGAGACCGGTTGCACGAAGGTGCCGCAGGCGAACTTGATGCAATCCCGGGCAGGGGTACAACAGGTGCTGCACATTCACGTCGTGAATAGCAGAGTCGCAGAATGGGCAGGTGAATCCGTATGCGCCGCGGTATTGCGATGGCCAGGAGGCAGTCACGGACGGCGTAAGGGACACCCTAACGCGCAGTATCCGCAGCGCAACCTCCTTTCGGCGAGTTAATTAAGCCACCAGGGAGGTTTGAACAACTTGAGGGTATGAGTGCTCGTGTGGTGCGCCGCAGTTTTCCCAGGTGCCCGCAAGCGTCTTCGGGGAAAGGTAGTAGTGGCCGCATGGCGGTACATGGGCGGCTAGCTGAATCTGTCTGCGTATTGCCAGACACAGATGAAGAACCCATTCGGTGCGTATCTGCGGTACCGTGCTTCTTGCCAAGCGATGAATGGCATCTGAGAAGAATGTCGATTGTGCCACGCGACGAATGTCACGTATGGCTTGCGTTGACTGAGTCCGTATGATTAGTTGGGAGAACGGTCCGCCCTGACAAAAGGTAGCATTGAGACCAGTCCATCATGTACTGCAGGCAATTGAGTAAGATATACGGGTGGCAGTGGATTGGCCGCATATGAACAGGCTTGGTAAACCTCCGGTAGCTGGGATGTGCCATGGGGGTATGTACCATGCCATTTTTAGCGCTGGCATCTACATAAGCAATGACTGCGTCGGTGTCTGTACATTGAAGTCCAGAGACCTGTGCCGCGGCCTTGCGAGGGACCGGGCGACGGAGAACCAATGGGTTTATGTTCTGTCAGCTGTACTCGCTGTCATGGAGGAAGGTCCGACTCTTTCAAGGTTGTGTCTGCTACAACAAACTCCATGTAACGGGCTAGCGCAGCAGCTGCACTGACGTTCGATAGCTTACAGGTGCGGGCAGAACGGCTTTGATGTACCAGCTCATTGATAGTGTTGAGTTGGCCCTCGGCCTGCAGAGTTGCGGGGTCATTCGGGGTATTAACAGCCCGCATGGCACCTCGATTGATAGCTCAATGAATGAAGCAGCTACTTGGAGCGCGAGGAGTAGGGGGGTTGACCACAAGATGTCTGTGTACGTACTATGAATCCTGAGTGCATACTCTGAAGCTTGCCAAAAGATTACATACCAATACAGTAGCACGTGTCCGCAGTGGGGTATTATTGGAAACGTTGCCAGACCGCCTGTAATTCCCTTCCTCGCATTTCAAGGAAGTTAGAAGCTTTATCAGAATAATCTAAACTGCCATCTTTTAGTGATGTCCAACTCGCAATGACATCTGATGAAAATCCATGAAGTCAAAGTAGCCGGCCCCCTTTTTCCTGTGCCTGCACCCGTGCATCCACGGGACACGTTCACAGAAGGATCACCTACTGAAAGGACCAATAGGCCATGTCAGGCCAAAATAGACCAAAGCAGACCAGGCGCACACAATAAAGGTTGAATAACAAAAAAAAATCTGGTACCCGAGACCAGCGCGTAAACGCGTCCACGCCGAGTCGAGCTAGTGCTGCGCCAGAAACCGGGACGATTCGCCTGCATGAACGTTGGCGGCTATCGAGCGCTTTTTTCCCCCGCAACCTTTAGGCAGTTTCCCTTCCGTAGCCTTACTACGTGGTTCTGTCGCCGCTGCGTCTATGGGGAAAAGGCATCGAAACGATATCGACGGCAGCGTCAATCGATTCGAGGAAGCAAACAGGCTGCCCCTTCTCTCCCACGCAACTAAGTACACAAAAGCTGAATAACCAAATAAAAATGGACCAAATGGTACCGGTGAAGTAAAAATAATCAGCTAGACATCATATGGGCTCGAGTATCGTATACGCACACACACACACACACACACACACACACACACACACACACACACACACACACACACACACACACACACACACACACACACACACACACACACACACACACACACACACACACACACACACACACGCACGCACGCACACGCACACGCGTACATGTGCCTTGTACGGGAATTAAGGGAAGGGAAAGCAGGGAATGGGGAAACAAAAGAGCGACGTGGTAGGGATACGAGAGCGAGCAAGAAAGGGGGTCGGTAGGAACACGGTATCCCGTCCGGCCTAATGGTTCCCCAACCCGAGATCAGCGCTTGTGTCCATCGCATGCGGGGGCAGCGGCAGCCATCGGACGGCCGCGATAAGCGGAGGGACTGGCCGGCCGGTTCCTTGTTTGCGCAGCGCTTCCAGGGTGTGGTTGCCTCGTAAAAAAGGGGAGAAAGTAAACAGAGCAAAGCGGGAACGGTTGGCGACACGCAAGACGAATGCGAGAGCGTGCGTGTAAACGTCAAGCTCACTGAGTCCTCCCAAGGAAAATCGGGACATTGTGAACTCTACGGGTGGTAGATGCTGAGGGGGCCACTTGGCTTGTAGTGCACATAACGAAGACAACTGGGGATAGGAAGACCGCGAAGTTGAAGCCAACCCTGGAGCTCCTGGATTTAACAGTCTTGGATACTCCCCGCGCACCGGGCATCCGACGATATCCCTGAGATCGGTGGTCCCGTAGGAGTATAGAAGGGGAGATTGAGTTCCGCGACTGCACTCAGGACGGTCCCCCGGGCAGTCAGGAACTGATAATCGAGGAGCGCCATCATACCTTGCATTTGGAAAAAGACTGCACTGAGAATACGGTCACTTGGCCCACGCTCGTGGTGACAGCGAAGGACATTTCTAAACGTGTATGTCCAGTGCCAAAGCCGCCAAATCAGGACATTGTTGCCAAAAAAAAATAATTTTTATAGGTTTTATTAGGTTTGGCCATGAGCCCAGAGTGAGCTCATCTCTATTATCCACGGCGACTGCATTTTACGATTTTACACGCTATGAGGAGTTCTACAAAAAAGTGCGTCCTTGAACTCCGCTCAAAAAACTTTGTTCGTAGAATGTACTGGCTCAAGCGAGAACTTTTGCCAGCAAACGTAAGGACTTCGATCACAGTGGATGTCCTCAGAAAACATTTATGTTAAAGCGCGTATTCAGATGTCTGCTCTTGGTTTTAGAGCGAAAGCTCTATTACTCCAAGTACAAACCCACAAAACGCCTCGTAGCGTCAACCTGACAATCAAGGTCAGCCGAGGCTATGCCAGCGTCTCGTGCGGTTGCGCAGTGAAAGCGTCTATTCACCCATTAGTTCCAAGGGGAGGGGTGCGGAAAGGAGATATAGGAAAGAGTAAGGGCGCGTGCCACCGGAAAAGGATACAAGGAGGCGCTGGCTTGCGTTCGCGCCTATAGGTTGTATTCACTGGCGAGGCACGCATGCAGGCAACCATGTGAGTGCGCCGTCACTGGCTACGTCGGCCTCTGCGGGATGGCGGTACTTGTCCGTACTAAGCGCATGATGTGTGCTGGACGTTCCAAACTGTACGCCACTGAACGCAAAGTAATGCCTCGACTTCAAAGTGAGTGCAATTAATACATCTCTGTTGACACTAACGTTGAGAATCGAGTTGAAACGGAGCAGACGACACACGCCGGTGTTTTTTTTTCTTCTGCAGAGTGCGGGCGCAGTGGCACAATCCGCGCCATGTCGGTGGCGCTTCGGCCATGTCCGTGGCCGTTTCCAGTGTTGTCAAGCGAAGAAATTTACAGCTAAAATTTAAAGTGAATATCATCTATACCGGCGACTGCGCCAAGCAGCGTCTGTGTTTTGGCTGGCGGTGCAATTGGGTTCGCGTTCACTGCGCGCTCTCGGCGCAAACGGTGTTGCCGTCTTAACAAATCTTTCGATAACCCATTTTATGTCAAAATTTATTTCGCTTTCCTTCATTTTTTTCTTCGCTTGTTCGTGTATGATTTCCTGCAGCATTAAAATGCCCTCAGTTGTTCATCAGCGCCCGTGATGTGTGTTTCTTACTTAGTCGCGTGTTCTGCGATGGTTTTTTGGAAACCATGGGGGAAAGTGACGGCGCGGGGGACTGCCCAGGGCGCACTTACATTTGGAGCCGCTGTCAGATGTAGTGGATGACGTTGACGGGAATTGCGAAGCTCGAAGAAAGCTGGAGGGCACGCCGTACGCAGGCTGAACTCAGGAACCTTCAAGAACGACTTGGTCTCAGCAGCTCCCGGAGGAAACTGCGAAAAAGAAACAATCAGCTGCCTCATGTGTAAAGCATAGTTACCTGTAAATGTTTGAAGACACCATTTTAAAGGAATTGGTGAATCGCTTTCTCTCCCTCTCTTCCTCGTTCTCCCTCCCTCTCTCTCACTCACACAGACGCGCATTCATGCACGCACGGACATCCACGCACACACACACACGCAATAAATAAATAAAGAGCTGACAGGGAGAGAGGCACCGCAGTGACCATGAAGGTAGGGATGTACGGATGTAGGACACCGGCTCATGAACCGAAGCAGGTTGTACGCTTTGTGGGGCTTTGTCACCTGCTTAATGCATTTACGGCGGCCCACACACGTTGGAAAACAGCCTTAACGCCCGCTACAGCTGGCGGGAAGCCAAAATGACGACAAAAAAAATCGGTTGCATTCGCGGACCTTTGTTCCAATAGCTGTTAAAGGCACCAGTAGAATAGTCAGCTTCATAGCTGCATACTTTGTCGTCCTAAAACCTTAGCTTTTTCGCGTGGCAAAAGATAATCTATAGTTCATACCACAAGCTACGTGCAGCACTGTGGAGGCTACACTGTTGTCAACAGTCCGTCCACTGAGGGCGCCTAACTCGCCGTGAATGAAGCGAAAAAAGGCGCCGGGGCCTCTGGGTTCCACCTTCCAAGAGGGGAGAAGGAAATGTCCTTTCAAGGCCCTATTCACGGTGAGTTAGGCGTGCTCAATGGGCGGACTGTTGACAACAATGTAGTCTCCACACTCCACAGTGCTGCACGTAGCTTGTGGAATGAACTAGATCTCGGCAGGCTAACTCCCTCTCGAAACGAAACTTCAGGTAGCCTGCATTGGTGTCGGCGCAATTGCCATGTTGGTGAACAGTGTGCACGACGGATGCTTGTGAACTGGCGAAAAGCAAAAACGCCCGTGTGTACGAGATTTCGGCGCACGTTAAAGATCCCCAGGTGGTCAAAATTAATCCGGAGCCCTCCACTACGGCGCGCCTCATCGCCTGCGTTGCGTCGGCGCGTTAAACCCCCACAATCAATCATCATGCTTGTGAACTTATCGGCTTCTCTTGTCTCCAGCAGTGCTGAGGAAGCTGAAAGCGGGGCTCCAGATAAGACGGTGGTGACGTCAAGTGAAAGCTACGTGTAATTAGAGCATGGTTACCGCCTATCCACCTAAGGCCCTACAGGAGAGAAATGCGCGGACGAAGAACGTTAGTCCACGGTACCATAATCATCCTCTTGGCGATCAGTGGTTATGTCATTAACAATGGCACAAGATGGAGATACATCTTGACCAATTGTGACGACCCTACGTTAGGACCGTGAGGAGTCAAGTTCGTGAACACTAAGTAAAAAAAAAAAACGCTACGCTATTCTGTAAATGAAAGGCTGCTTCTTTTCACAGTTATAGATTGCCACCGGCTTGCCCAAGAGCGCAAGCTGTTGGTCCTTTCCCAGGTTGCGTCGTCTTCAGAGGTTAAGAAAGCAAGGGCGGAGTGCGCATCAAGTTCACACGTGTCACAAGAAGAACGCGTGATGGAGCTTAGTAATAATAGTGATATCGATCGTTCGACGTTTTTTTTTTTTTAAATATGGGACACGAGAGAAGCTTGGTACCACCCCCGTGGTGAGGACAGCCCCCAGGCGAACAAAGCGACGTGGCGAAGGAGCTTGTGGGCTTTCCTGTCAAGGTGGTGACGGGGCAGTCAGCACGTGCGCGGACGCCGCCGTGGAGATAGTGTGGTAACGAGAAGGAGACGCTGTCTACGTGTGTATGGCGGCCACGCCGCCTACGGTATTATTCATGCGCTCGTCAGCGACACCATTGAAGCCGGCTATTGGGCACTCAATAATTCACTCGCTAGAGAAGCCCCGGCTATTATCGCCAAATAGGCGACACCCGTTTCTCCGAAGGTCGCGGATCTTTCGGTGCCGGCGCAGATATCGACTTGCGCGCGTGCGAGCCGTCGTCTATCTTCCTTTCTTCGAACATTATTTATACTATCTGAATGGAATATAGCAGTGTTTTTGTCGCAAGCGCTTTAGTGCTGTGGTTGTGAAATATGCCGAATTTTCCGTAGTAGTTTATGCTCTGTTCTGGTCTATAGGCATGGAGAAGTATACAAGTTTTCAGGTGTCCGAAGGCAACCGAAAGTAATCAACCGAATCAACCGAAAGTAATCAACCGAAGGCAACCGAAAGTAATTGATTGTGGGGTTTAACGCGCCGACGCAACGCAGGCGATGAGGCGCGCCGTAGTGGAGGGCTCCGGATTAATTTTGACCACCTGGGGATCTTTAACGTGCGCCGAAATCTCGCACACACGGGCGTTTTTGCTTTTCGCCTCCATCAGAAAAGCGGCCGCCGCGGCAGGGAATCGAACCCGCGACCTCGTGCTCAGCACGAAAGTAATCGAAGGAGAACCTAGAGGAATAAGGGTTTCCAGGCTACAAACGATTATTCGGTTTCCCCAGTTGTGACGCAAGCGTTCGCTCATTGTCAGGTATTTTCGACAACTGCTTGGGAAGGTCCCGTATCACCAAACCTGTGTCTGCTCGCTTCTAAAGCAAGTAAGTCTATTGGCAGTTAATCTTATATATAACTCCTCGGCATATCTCACGTATGAGGGACAACAGCGGGGACCATCTGTTTAACGGAGTGGCTGGCAATAGACCGTAAACGATATACCGTATTATCGCGTGTATAACCCGCCCCTCTATATAATCCGCACCCCAACTTTCAGCCCGCCGGAAAATAAAAAATAATAATCGAGTATTGCCCACACATTTGATACAGGAAAGGCTGCACCAACGCTACTGCTCAAGCAACACATCACATACTATGTAGGCAGAAAAAGCGCGTATTTAGCAAGTAGGATACACTGACTACAAGGCGAAAGTCGCAATTCACTAATAAACTTCAGTTGTTAGAGTGCGCTCGTTTTTGTTTTTTCTTCCTTGTCCTTGAATGTTTTGCAAAATCGCTGCCTTGGAAGGTTTAGTCAGTGTTACTGCGTAGGAGCTTCACGGCACAACGCTCATTGCAATGAAGCTACATTAAATGGGAAAACCGTGTATTATCCGCACCCCTACTTTTCCACTGAAATGTTCGCATTTATTGCGGGTTATACGTGCGAAAATACGGTAGTAGTCGGCAGAAGACTCGATGGAGGGATGAAATACGAAAATAGGGGGAGGGACAGAGGATCTACTCGGCTCGCTCATGCCGAGAACACAAGTAGGCTGATGACGACTACGACGACGATGATGATTATGATGAGGATGACGATGATGATTACGACGACCACGACAATTACGATGACGACAACGATGAGATCAATGACAGCCCATTTGTGATCCTGGCAGGAAAATTAAGGCATTTACCACAGTTGGGAGTTTTAGGCCGAATACAATACCAGGGTGGTCAAAGGTGGTCAGGTATTTTTCTGGTGTAGGAGTGCTGTTTGTGCCTCAGGAAATCTATCTTGCTGATATGGTTGTACCTGTGTACTGTAGCCTCCCTGATGTCGGATGATGTTATACCAACAGGACAAGGCAGCACTGCATACCTGAGAATATGATTGAAAGCGGGACCTCCACACATTTCAAGTTATTCAGGGTCAGACTAAATGGCAACCGTCAAAGTTGCAAAAAGTATGACACATCTGGAGGGCATCGCAATCTCAGAACTAAGTTGCGTACACCACGGTAGAAATACCCAGTTGTTCGGAATTAATCCGGAGCCTCGAGGTGCCTTATACAGCTGGCGTAGTTTCGGCGTGGGAAACCCAATTTTCTTGAGAAAATGTCTTAATGAATATTACAATAAAGACAACGACTTAGCCTAACAGATAGATTTCCGAAAATACTCCGATATCGTAAAACCCGTATCGTCACTGTTAGTGACTTGCCGTCCGGTACGACTTCTGGCGGAGAGAGCGCGTTTACAGAACTAGATGAACGGCCATTTCTTAACCACATTGATATACGGACTTTCTAAGTATTTGTGACGCCAAATAAGGCGTCACAAAAAATGCCAGTGAAATAGAGGTGCAGTCCCCTGATTTTAGTTTTTATTGCTAAACAAATAAAATACCTCAGATAGAACTATAAGATGTCCAATCCTGACGTTAAAATATTAAATAAAATTTGTCTGCTATGTTGGTTTAAGTGTTCGAGGTGCTCTTGCTGTGAGAATATTCATGACTCCCCCTTATTCTCTCCGACTGCACGTCGAAAAGATTCAGCAATGGCCTTCGCCTTTACCAGAACACCAGGCGGCAAAGGCGCTCATATGCTTCTCAAGAATGACAAACCTTCACAAGAGACTAAAAAAACGGAAGAGCCTTGTGACAATCACTCAACTCGAACGTCTAGGACCCCTACTGCTGGGCATCCCTTTATACACTCTGTTCCTACCTTTCCCTTTCCCTTTTCTGCTTTCCTATTTTAATGTGTAGCATTCTTTGCCGAGTACGTAGCCCCCCAGCCAGGAGCGTGTAACGCCCTGTATTTCCACAAAAAAGCAGATATCGCGAAAGTTCCACCTGTAATCGTTATAATAGCGTAAATGGAGATAACTGGTCTCACGAAATTTTGAAAAACTAGAAATTAAGAAAAATACAAAAAAAAAAGCAGAAAATGTCGAAACGTGTGACGCCCTGCAATTGCACAATGCAGATTTCGCGAAAGTTCCACCTGTAATCGTTATAATAGCGTAAATGGAGATAATTGGTCGAAGTAATCTTTATAATAGCGTAAATGAAGATAATTGGTCGAACAAAATTCTGAAAAACTAAAAAATAATAATAAAAATATAAAATAATTACGGAAATTAGCGAACCGTGTAACGCCTTACATTTTCACAATAATGAAGATTTCTCGAAAGTTTCCCCTGTAATCGTTATAATAGCGCAATTGGAGATCATTGGTTGAACAGGATTTAGAAAAAAAAAATATTGGCTGAAGAAAACTAGCACTCAAGACAGGCGGCATAAGAATGCTACGCTTTAGTAGATAATTCTCGAAATTTCTGCAGAATTTTTTCCCACTTTCCCTTTCTCATCGTGCAGAATAGCTAACTAGGCTACAGCCTCGTAAACGTTCCTGCCTTCCTGTTATCGCCGTCCTTACTTCCTTCCAGCAGAAACGGTAAAGACCAAGAACATCTATTCCTATCCCATCCAAAAACTTCCCTCACTGAGGAAAGTTCTTGTGCAGGTTGTTTGATGACCGCACATATCGGTTGGATGGCATCGTAAGAGTGAATACCACACGTTGCGTCTGGCAGGCCAGGTTGGAAGCCACTAGATCCTAAAATATATCCGAGGAACGACTTTAACATAAATTTCACGTACACACTCGTGACCAAGCTTAATGTGGGAGTAAATTCGGAGAGCTGCCTCGTGGCAGCTTTTGAGACTTTATGCAAGTCACTTATACTCAATGGATAACACCAAACCAACAATGATTAAAGTCTGTTCATGGCCGCTTGATGAAAAGCCTTCTCTCCGTCGTGCGGTCGTTTTTTGATATTTGTACTTTACGATAAGCTAAATATCAACATTTCGTTGGTTTTTATTTTCGCAAAATCGCACGCCATGTAGGCATACACCGACCTACCCTGTCTCGCCGGAACTGTCATTACTCAGGCTCTAACTGCAAGCGCAATTGCGAATTTTGATTCGCGAACGCATACTGTGTTGCACGAGTGTAAAGAATAACAATGACGAAACAGCATGGCCTGCAATATTATGTCTCGCACTATAAACAGCCATACCCCGCCGTCCCCCCGATTTGCAAGGCCACGAATTCGCTGCAGGGACTCTTCGAAGGGAGCTAGCTGATCGACCCGAAGCTTGCTTCTGTTTTGCCCCGAACACGGGCCCGGGCTTGTACCGCAACTATATCTCGCGAGCATACGCCACCATCCTCCACAGTCCACCGCCGGTGTATTTATTGTCGCGCCGTCGGTGTTTTTCTCGGTGTTTTGTCTTTTGTTTCAGTCCGAAGGCCGCGGCGGTCACAGCGCCCGCAGTGTTGACACTGCGGGGAGACCTTCGCGAAGACGAGGGCGGGGCGCCGATCACGGCGGTGACCGAACGACGCCACGCGTGCGCTTCGGTCGTCGTGCGTGCGTGCGTATACGCGCGGGCAGCGTGCGGTTCCCGTGAGGCGCTCGAACGAGTCGGCAAGTCACGGGGGTCACGCTACGGCTAGGGCTTCAGCGCTCCGCGAGACGGGGGACAGTGTAGCGAACTGGACTGCGACATCAGCGACGACAATGGGAAGAACACGGCTGCGCGTATACCCGAGGAGAGTTCGGGGAAGAGGCGCAGTACCTCGATCCTTTCGTTAAGACGGACGAGATGAAAGGTAGCCTCACCGCGCACGGAAGGCTTGGGAGCGGCGGGGAGGGGATCGGTGCGCACAGAAGAACAGTTAGGCGAAAGGAAATGAAAGTGGTCGAAGCGAATAAATAAAGTGAAACGGGCCTGAGTCGTCGCAAACGGGCCGGGCACGCAACTGTTGTGGCGCAATGGACAGAGATAAGTGGTATCCCCGCCTTGGCGGCTCAGCGCGATCTGGTGCAAGTTTTTGGAGGGGAAAAAAGAGAACTAAAGAAAGGGGACTATAAGGAGAGGCGGAGGAGAAACGGAACGTTGCACGCCGGAAAGGGAGAACGCATGACAGGGTTTCGATCGGGGCTCGCGCATCACGCGAGGCGACCATTTGTGTGTGCACAAGCGGCGCTGGGTCAAGACTGGCGAGTGGGAGGGCCGCCGTGAAGAAGAGGGGAGGGAAGCTGGCGAACGTCCTACGAGCACGGTACGGCAGTCTGGCCGAAAGACGCCGGTCGCCCGGCCATCGGTCGGCAACGACGATGTCTACGGGGCGTATTACAGCGCATCGTTAGGCTGAGATAGCGAACTCCCCGTTCAAATAATTTTTCATTGCAAGACCACGCATCAATTGGCGTTTGAAATGGTTAGCAAACTGCACCGTATGCCCAAGAAGACAAAGAAAAACAATGCTCAAATAAAGTTGAAAGGACCCCGCATATGAGCATTTCCCATGAGATATTTCTGTAAACAAAGCCAGGAGCTTGTACGTACGTGCGTACACGTACAGACGCGTCGAAACCTTTCGAGAAACAGTCAGTGGCCAGGTACCGTACCCAGAAATTTTCTTCGAGGTGGGGGGATTGTGGGCACAACGGTGACTACTCTGAAAAATTATAATTGGTTATTTTCGCTTAGGAATCATGCGCATCGGTGACATATATAGAGTTATAACAGACTGGAGAACCGGTCCCCGGTACCGTACCCAGTAGCGGACAGGCGCCACTGCTCCTGCGCAGAGGGGGGGTGGTGCACCGCGCATGCGCAGGCGCACCACCGACCATGTACCATGCGCCGCACCGGGACCGGTTCTCCGCTCTACTATAACTCTAATAAAATGATAATTTCAGAATATTTTTTCTACACGAAAAAAACTGTCCGAAATTTATTTCTTGGTTAAGGAAAAGAATAAAAGTTCGGATTATAACTTTTGCCACAGCAGCGAGGGATGGCACTTCGTTTTATGAGCGGTAGCTATAGCTGACAACGCTATGCCGCGACCACCGTGACCAGAAGACGTACTCACAACTGTCAAAGAAAGTTTTTCACGTACAGAGCGATCGTTCCCGCGAAGTATAACCCACAGTTGCAATTTATGTCCCTTCTAGCCGTGCTTCGGCTGAGGGCACAAGCACAAAATTCATCCGTATGTTAAGTGCTTCTCGGGATTCTGTACGTCCCTTACGAGATCCTGATTTCTGCATACCGAGTCCTCTCCTGACATGACAACACTGGAAGTGTCACCCCGATAGAAGTGAGGTAGGAGTGGGTTGAAGCAAACAGATGCAAGTAGCACGATGATCAGCACTTTATAGTGTTGTTGGCGCATTCTTTTTGCATAGATACGCTTCCAACCCGCACGGTTCCAGACGGTGGTCGTAAGATCCTTTTCGTATTGTGAGCAGTTCAGCACAAGAAAGTTCTTCCTAAGCGACAGCTTGCAAAAGTCTGCAAGCACCTGTTCTGAGATCACTTGAATTTCTCGGTTGGCGCTGAGCAGTGCCACCCCAGTCAAATCTGTCTTTATTCATGTGGTTCCGGAGGTAGCTTTCAAGTCTTCTCAGTGGAGAGAAAGCCCGTCCTGGGGTAGAGGTCAACATGGGGAAGGCCGCCAGAATAGTGAGGAGGCTGTGATTATTAGGGAGGAAGTGGCGGTTACACGTACCTAGCTAGGGTTTGCAAAGCGCAAGCTGGCCGATCCTTCTCTTCGATTTGGCAGCATTTGTTCATCCACAGCGTCAACTCTGCTGTGATGACATCGGCTGAGGGAATCTCACTAAGATAAAACTTGACTGTTTCATCTTGCCAAGTTGTCAAGTGCAACTTGACGCGTTGTAAAACCTGTTAAGTATAATCTTGCAGTCAAGATAAAACTTGACCGCAAGATAAAACGACTGTATTTTCGGTGATCCGAAAATATATACTCTGAGGCTCAAAGAATATATTTTCGGATCAATGAAAATGTTGAAGCCGGACAATATTTCGGGGGGAGGGGGGTCAGAACACCTTAAACCCCCTCCTGGTTACGGCCCTAAGTCAGCCCAATTTAAACTATTTCCCTCCGTTTGTTTACAGGGATCCCGATGGTTTAGTCGTTGCAGATTTCATTTCGCTCCTCCGAAGTTTCCCGGCGTAAACCATAGAAACACCTGTTGCGCTAACAAAGACGCAACGGAGAAGTATCGTGATATGTTGCGCGCGCCGAACATGACTTCCTGCTTGACAGAGTGTAACTTGCTCAAAGGACGCGTTAAGCCGACTGAGAATCACGAATCTCCAATGCGCCGTGCCAAACGCGCCCTTTGACCCCCGCCGAGGCTCAAGCGGCATCGACGCGGACCCACACCCGGTTGGCAATGCGTCCCACGAGTTCCGCGCGTACTCTCTGTCAGCCAGAGTAGCTTGCCTGCGACAGGCGGCCACGAAGACTCACGCTATCGATCAGCCCAAAGCATCAGGCAGAAGGGACATGCGTGCACGCCAAATAGAGAGAGGGAAGAAAGATCGTGCTCTCTTCGAACCAGAGAAACACAGCCGAGAGAACACGAGGAATTTCGTCGACGGACGCCTTGCCCTTGACTTGGACCGCAAGATGGGGCGAGTCTGCGACGGCCAGTTCAGTTGTTGCTTCCATGCACCCAATTCCGGAATCCCTCTAGGGCGATGCCTTTTAAATGCGGAAAACCATTAGAGAAACGGTTTTGCTGACCCAATTTCGAGAACCTGCTTAGAACCGTCCAGTTGCGCAGAGCGGATAGAAAACTGTTTTATGGAGGAAATTTGTGGCGAACACAGCGCGGGCTTCACACGGCTTCAGCGTTTAATTCAGAGCGAAGTGAATGTGAGGGGGAGAGCCGCTTCAGATGAACCCACGGAGCCGAATTCATGCGGATGCAGCGGAAGACTACTCTTTTGCAGGCTAGTGTTGTATGCTTGGCTCCATCTAAGCCTTTGTCTGTCCATCTCTCAATAAGGCAACACTCGGACCATCCTTTGTACAGGGAGGAGGCGGAGCTGCACCCCTCTCGTGTTCTTTTTCTTTTCATCGTAGAATAAGATGTATGTCGTAACTCCAAGCAAAAAAACTGTGGTTGATTCCTCTGCCATAGGAATGGGCAAAACACGAAAGTGAAATGTGCAGCGAAATCTGCAGCTGAGCATGATTTGCGGGTCGGCGGCTGTCTTGTGGGTGTGTTTGGAGAGCAACGTCATGCTGGCGGGTCGCTGCGGCAAAGTTGTACTGGCGTCATTTCCGTGACAGATATGACGTCAGTAAAATCTTGGTGCATTCCGCCATAAAACAATTTCGTGTTAAATATAAAACCTTAAAACGAACAATCCTAAGTATAACGTACTCTTTAGTACTAAAGGTTGCTTCCTCTCAAGAAGACCCTGTGTGCAGAGGTGCACCTTTACAGGCCGCTTGCTTCGTTGTACTAGCGTCACTTCCGTTACGGATATGACGTCAGCGAAATCTTCGTGTATCCGAGAATAAGACATCTTCGTGCTAAAAAAATTGGCCGCGTATTTATTTGCTTCGCTAAAAAGGCCTAAAAACGATAGCTTCCTTCCGCCCCTTGCCGCGTAACACACCTTCTTCCTCTAGCCCTCCCATCCCTCCTCTTCTTTCACTTCCTTCCCAGTCCTAGCATGATGAATGCAATGGCCGGTTCACTCAATTCGATTTCCCGGCATACGCACTGCTGGAGCGCCATCTATTGAGACATTTTGTTTGTTGTGCTTGTAACAGCGCGAAGAAATATTTTTGTTTTATTGTTCGCTTTTATCCCGCCTCTCTCCGACACTGTGTTTTAGATATTTTTTTGTTCGTTTGCTATGGGGAAAGCACATCGAACGTCTATTCTACGTCTCAGCTCGGAATCTGTGGCAGGCTGTGTTGTCCTCGGACGCCCACCGTATCCGTGCTTCAGTGGTCATTGTAGTACCAAGCCGAGATTGCTTCTTATTACATTGCGCTCAACTGAAGTTGTGGCTCCCGTAACATTTTTGTTATTCTAAGCCCGCCTCTTCGTGCTGTCATACGCTTTAATTATAAGCCGAGACCAACGCAGCGTCAACATAAAAACAAGAAAACGATACTTCAACAGGTTTGCCCTTCTTGAGAGCCTATACTTGCACTAATTACCCCGCGTGTGGCCCTTCCGTCATAAAATGCCACCAACGCATGCTTTTCAGTTTATTAGGATACGCATTTCTCCGAACAAATTATCCGGAAGCATTTATTTTCCCGGGAGTTCAGTTCGTGAACAAAATTGTAAATTTTCGATCACACCTTTTCTTCGCAACACTGCGTTTTCTGCTTGTTTCACTTGAAACCTGCTTGCTTGCTATAAGCCTTTCGCCAGGGTTGACCTTCATCGACAAGGTCGTCAGCAGCAGTTTGTTGATCCAGAAGCTATGACAAACCCGTGCGCGTGCGCCCGCAGCACTTAGCGGGGAATTTAGGATTTAGAGAGACAAGGGAGAGGCGACATCATCGCTTACACTGCAGGGCCAAATAAGTGCCCGCGATCCCCAGTTGTTCCCTTCACGCCCACGGTCTCATCCCGGGACGGATAGGCGGGAGAAATTAATATCCCTCAATTACCGCTGGGGCTTCACAACGCGCTCAGCAGTGCTTACACTCCATATAGCGAGGACCACTCACGACGAAGAAAAAAAAAAAACTTAACGAGTGGGCGGTAGGACGAGATACGGCGGTTTACCGCCATTAGCTTAATGCGGACTGTAAATGAAAATGAGCGGTCGTGTAGTAGATCTATAACTTAACTTATACAACCCGCATAACAACTTTCTGAAAAGCGCCTATGTCGGCATCTGGTGGAAGCCTGCGCCGTCTTTTGGCAATGCACTGCACTGGGTTCTGACATACCAGTGTAATGTAAGAGTTTTTAGCTGGAAATCCCGTCTTCCAAACGCGACACCGTGGGTTCACACGAGCGCTTGTGCCCAACATGACGCGGGTTTCCCGAATAATATGCGTGAGCGAGAACGTTTTTTTCCCCCAGGGAAGACGTGGCGCCAGCGGACGAG
>NW_027526295.1:249133546-249171454 GCF_048455015.1 Haemaphysalis longicornis
AGTCCTAAACACGGCAATAAGGAATATCTGGGCTCAACTATCAAGGATCCCCTGCCTGCCCATCGTAAGATATCTAAGTACCAGTCGATCTGCAGGCTATCTATTGAGTATCTAAAGACCAGTCTTAGGGAACGTTGTCTTGAAAGAGATAGAGAAAGAGAGAAGAAAGAATAAAAGATGGGGCTTTGAACTTGAAAAGAAGGTTCGGGAGAAATATGCCACACAAGAGAGAAATATGCCATGAGGCAGCAGACGCACGCAGCGGGGACGGCGCTGCTATGTTGCATGCGTTGGGCTAGTTACAGTTGCGAGCTCCGACCCCCGCAAGGCGCAAGAGAAAGATGGAGCCCACGTGTGCAGAGAGACATGACGGAGGCTGTGCGCGGGTATGCCGATCTTCTTAAGTGCCGCCGGCGGTGCTCGCATCATCCGCGGCCGACCATCGAGTAGCGCGTAGTACGGCGAGCAGCACGTACTGCACGCGCACCGGGTTACACGCACGCCGCGAGAGAGCTGAGAATGAGCAGACCGCGTGGCGTGCACTGTAAATGATACGCCGCCATTGAGCAGCCAAGGCGCACACGAATAAACGCTGCGGGCTTCGCATGCGGCGAACGAGGCATTTGTGTACAATACGGCCAGCCCTCGCTCTCTCCTCGTCCGTTGGTCTCCGTCGAAGAATGCACGGCTCATTCTCGCTCTTCTTAGTGGGCACGTTGTGGTTGTTTGGTTTTCACAGAACATCGCGGCGTGTGGTTTCGAAGAAGCCCGACATGTGCTCGTACGTTGCGCGTGTTGCGAATGTTGTGTGCTTGGTTACGTTCTCCGTCTCTCTGCGCGAGGTCGTGACTCTCGTCTGTAAGAATTCGATGCACGGCGCAGGCGTAGGATGCGTAGCACCCCAAAGAATAGAGATATTGTGCTCCTTTATCTTTCTTCTCTCTCTCTCTCTACCCTCTCTCTCTCAATTAAGCTAAACAAGCACACAGGACAGCTTGCCACGAGAAAGTAATAAGAAAGAAACCTGTGCGTTAAATTGAGGAACTAATCGAGGAGCAGTCAAAACAAATCGCACTATTTTAAGTGCGAATGCACTTTATAAGCGACCCCAAACCATCCACCGCCGGCGGCGGCGGCGGCGGCGGCGGCGGCGTCGGCGGCGTCCGCAGTGCTCCTCTATGTTTAAAAAAGAAACAGCATCCGGCGCCAGGTTTCGATCCGAGGACTTTGCGGCCGCAGCGCGACGCTCTACCGACCAAGCTACGGACGCGACGGTGATATCAGTGTTAGACGCGCCTTATATCTTAACGCATTCAAACTACGTCGTCAGCGGCGTGCGTTGGCGACTCAGCGGCGTTATAGCGGCTTGCTAACTGCGTGGTGTACACGTGATACTACAAACCCGATGGAAGAGATGGAAGAGAAGGCGGCGAGGCGGTGGGCTGCGGGGGCCGAGCGCAAGCGCCGCAAGCGGGCCGACAACCATGCATTCGCACTTTCACATTCTCCCCCTAGGGGAAATGCGGGGGAATTTTTTTGTGAGAAATTCGCACTTAGACTTGCAGGAGCCGAAATGCAGCAGGAAACGCTGCACAGAGAATGAAGGCAAGGGATACGTAGGGGAACGCTACGCTACAAGACAAGTGGTTCCCACGTAACGGCGGCCATGAGACATAAGACCTCGTTGGTTTGCGGCTTCGCGCTAATGAAGCAAGGCTAATATTTTGACGGAATGTTCTCTCGTACACGTTCAGGCTAGGAGCTATAAAATTCATCATATCCATAACCATAATCATCATCATTATCATAATAATAAAAATCAGAGTAAGGCTTGGTTCGTTGTCGAGATAGAGTTGTGTCGCCGTGGAGGGGTGTTAGGTACCCGATGACGAGCGGTAGATGATGAAGAGAGAGTCTATTTACAGAATTTACAAGTATATACAGAAGACATTAAAGCGCAATACAATGCAAAGGATAACAGTTTATATAATTATGCGCATCATCGCACGAGGGTATCGCGGCACGACCCTTAGTGCGGAGCCCGCCGGCCAACAAGATGCCAAACCCCCGCACGGTTGGCTACAGGTACAAAGCGCGGAGATCTAGCGCCCAGTATCTACCACGGGAGCGAATCAGATAGCGTTCGCTTTCGGCTGCAGCTCCGGACGAACTCCATGAATTTTGCGCATTCCGTCGCCGGCCTGTCTCCGTTAACGGGCCCAAAAGCGGAGCGCTAACTACCTGAGGGCCTTGACTGCGCCCCCTCCGTCCTTCTGACGGTCAGGGGAGAAGAAAGGCGTTCTCCCGACTTTCTTCAGGGAACAAAACGCCTCCACTGGCGGTGACCATTCCTTTCGCTTCTCCCGTTTGTGCGTGTGCGTACGTGTGTGTGCGTGCAAAGTCTCTGTATAGTTTCTGTGTGTATGTATATATTCTGTACAAATCCTGTTCATCACCTGCACTCTTAAAAAAAAAGGTCGGGGAATTCACTAATAGAATACTAACAAGTTACTTGTCCCAGTACACACAAGGTTCTTAGTAACTGGAGGTAGAAAATTTAGTACTAGGCAGGGTTACTAACTGAAGCAGGCAGTAAGTACCACTACCTCCCCTGGTAAAGTCCTAGCTGTAACACTCTTCTGAGCTACATGAGTTTACTAACGGGCCATGCATAACCTAGTCACCAGCACGATCTTAATTTAGTTCATACTACTTCCTACACTCAGTTAATTTACTAACCATGCAGTTGTTAGTGGCAGAGCCTAAATACAAAACCGCGGGGGTAGTAAGGTTCGTAAGGAGTTAGTAAACACGGCCGTTACTACCTTTTTACGACCTGTTTTATTAAGAGTGTGTTATTTCGCAGCCCTCCTTATTATTTCATTGCCCTTCCTTTTATTGCTCTACCTGGCTTTCTCGGTGAGACCTACGCCATCTGTTGAGAGGCAAAACTTCGCCATGTAAATTTTATCCGCTCAATAAACTCTCTCTCTCTCTCTCTCTCTCTCTCTCTCTCTCTCTCTCTCTCTCTCTCTCTCTCTCTCTCTCTCTCTCTCTCTCTCTCTCTCTCTCTCTCTCTCTCTCTCTCTCTCTCTCTCTCTCTCCCCGTCGGACTGGACACGGAACACAATACGCACATTGAGAGGGAGGGAGCCCATCAGCGCTGCCATTACCACAACCAACATAAGCAACGTCGCCGCCACCACCCCCGAAAGGTCAGTCTGGATCCGCTACATGGACGGCAACTAGTCGTTCTCATGGGAACAACCATGTCGATATTGCCATTATGACAATACGAGCTTTTTCTAAGAGGAAAATGAAATTCCCGTGTGAGCAGTGTTTCCCGCGCACATTTAATTACGCCCGCTGGTACACATTCACTTACAGCCCTGTCGGGGCGTGCCTCATACCGCTTAACCCAGGCCTAAATTTGGTGCGTGAAGCCATGATTGAAAATTCTTCATGGCGCTTGGATCACTGGAATGAGTTTTATCTTGACATCACGAAAAAATAGTTTGCGTTCGATGCAACTTCGAGTGGAGAGCCATGTTTCCGGCACGTTTATAACGCACTTAAGACAAAGGATGAGTGACACGACGCACGCTATAATGTGCGAACATCGATAGCGCGATCTTTATATCCAAACTGTAATGTACACAAACCGACGGAGCCTTAACGGCCCAAGCCAAGTATAACGATCAACCGAAACTGTTCCGAAAATGTTTCTCACGAATGGGCTTAACGAGCAACGTTTGAATGAACAGTGTACATCTTTATGAAATACATGTGGAATGCTAGCAGGTTTAGTTTTTCTCCATGCGCGCCTCAAATCCGAATCGAGCTCCCAAAACAAAATAAAACAAACAAATAAGCAAAAAAATTAGCATCTGCTTAGATCGTCTATACCAGGATATACGTAGCGTGAGCTAAGGTTCAGCTGGTTATTCTAAGTTTTCCTGGTTGTCTAGGATTACCTTGATTATCATGCTTACTGCTGCTTCAATGACACACACACGGTATACGCATTAGCTAACACATGTATACTTATCAAGCGGCTCCGGCGCCGCGTCACCAATCGCTCCAGAGCTAAGCTGGTTCCCCAGGCGCACGCCGGTGTTGCTGCGACGCACGAGCCATCGGTTCCACACCCGGCCACCCCTCGCTTGATCCTCACGTGGACCGGGCCACCACGTGCGGATCAGATGTCGGCGAAGACGCTGGGCGTGTGGGGTGTGTGAGAGACGCAGAGCAACGAGCAACGTTCTGTGCGCCCTATAACGTCCCTGCCCCTCGCGCATGCGCAGCACGGCTCTCCAGGAGCCACGCGAAACTGCTCAACATCAGCTAGTGTAGCTCACGCTACAAAAACCCTAAAGGGATACACAGCAAGTAAAGGCGCTGTAAGCGCCCCTTATCGCCGTCAAACAAAGGCGTTTCGAATCGAATCGACAAACACATGGGCCCGACGAGCGAGGCAGTAGCAGATTGAGGGGGAACGTCAAGCCCGCTCCGCTACGCACACAGCGTGCGCTTACGCGCCCATTTACTATGTGTCCACACTTCTGCTTAGCTTTTTTTCCCCGTGAAGCCACTGCCGTCGTGGCTCTCTCCAAACAGGGGCGGACAATAAACAGGCACGCGTGCTGCTATCTGCATGCACCCACCGGATACAAACCTCACAGCTCCACGGCTTCGCGGGCGAGCGTCGCGTGGCGGCGTCAGTACACAAAGGTAGAGAACGAGGGAGAAAGAGGCCTGGAAAGTGAGCCGCGACAATCGTATCGCCGTGTCAGCAGCGCGACATTTGTCAAGCGCGCCTGTCGGCCGCGCAGGCAGGCAGCGTGCGGTTAGCCGCGCTCAGGGGCGCCGTCAGGCAGATTCACGCCTGGCGCTGGGGCGACGTCTGCCGTGATTCGGATCCGGCTCCGGTTGACTAACGATCCGCTCGTTTGTTATCATCGAGTGGCGCACTCGAGCGTCAAGTCGCATCGATCAGACTCGACGCGCCCCGAGGCACACAGCTAGCGTCTCCTTCCTGTATTGGGCGCCTGCCTGGTCACGCGGCGATATGGTTTTCGCGCACTGTGTACTCCGGGATGCACGTTTGTGTTCGAAACGAAGAATCTGTTTTCCTTTCCATTCGCTCTTCCTGAACGTAGCCGCGATTTGAGGCGTGCGCATCGTTGCTTTCCTCGAACGGTTTCTCAGGCGCCGGCGTTTCTCGGTCGGGACGTCAGTCGGCTGTCACGAATGCCCCAGCGAAAGAAATGACCAACGATGTTTTCTTGGAGAAGGCCTCTTGGGGTGATAGACCATGAACCAAACAATGCTAACCACGAGATCGGCTCACACTGTTCACCGAAATCTTTAAAGGAACCCTGCAACGATTTTCTTTTTTTTTTTCCAATTCTTAAACGTTTTCGTTGAGGACGCAGTCAACCAACACATCCAGTACTTTAATAGAGGGTCACAAAGGGACTCAGTTAAAAATTATTGCTCTATGCCCATCGGATAACTGACATAACTTGCTCGAAAATTTTTTCCCTCTTTCCCGGTCTCGGCCTTCGTCGACCGCTGAAATTACGCCATTTCAACGGTGTAGCGCCTACGGGCCGGCTTTCCTTGAGTTGAAGCAACGAACGCATTCGATAGCCACTTTAAAAATAGAGCCACAAAAACAAAGCAGAAACGGAAGGCCACCTTTCCACAGAGCTTTGGGAGAGAGCCTTGGCCAGCTCCGGCCTCGAAGATCAGCTGCGTCTGATCGAAAGGGCTGTCGACGCGGCCCGAGCTCAAGGCATCCTGGAATGAGGACGCCTCTCTCAAGCAGTTTCTGGATTAATTAAAGTTTATTCTCTCTCTCTCTCTCTCTCTCTCTCTCTGCTGCGACGAGCAAATCACGCAGCGCCACTCCGTGCTGGCGATAACTAAAGCTTTCACATTGCTTCAGGGTGCGAAGGAAAGAGTTAAAACATTTGTCAAAAGTGTTGCGGAGTCCATTTAACTTAATTTAATTTAATTTAGAAAAGAGGCAATAAGGAGACAAAATACAAGTTTGGTTCTTTAAAAACACTGCGCCATGTCAATAACAATATTAATAATTTTAACAAAAATTTTATAATGTAAACTAGATGTGAAGGAAAGCTACTAAAGCACTGTTGGCTCAACAGCTACACTTTCGCCCAGCGTTATGACGTCACAAAGACTTGGTGCGATTGGCGGCTGGGAACCAAAGCTACCGCCAAGCAACACGAGTGTGAGTTTGTAGCGGTGTCGCTTAAACCATTGAAGTTATTTTTGCTCATTTGTATGGATAAAATTTGTGGCTATAAACAAATTCAACGTATCAAAGGGCCGAACATTTATTGAGCAGTCTGTAAAAACACTCACCTTATTCCCAAATTCACATTCGCCGCGTAGTATCGGTTAGGGATAAACAGAGTAACGGCTTTTTAAGCCATTTGTACTGGTTGCACAAATCAGCAAAAAACCAGTTCATTGAATTTTGTGAAAACGCAATTCGTCTTTTTCCTCCCTTAAGGGTTTAATTCCAAAAAATCCAGCCTCAGTGAGCACGCCGTGTAAGTAATCTACTCCTGAAATTTCAAGTCTCCAGGTCAGACAGTTTCGGCTGGTCGTAGGTGAGTGAGTGAGTGAGTGAGTGAGTGAGTGAGTGAGTGAGTGAGTGAGTGAGTGAGTGAGTGAGTGAGTGAGTGAGTGAGTGAGTGAGTGAGTGAGTGAGTGAGTGAGTGAGTGAGTGAGTGAGTGAGTGAGTGAGTGAGTGAGTGAGTGAGTGAGTGAGTGAGTGAGTGAGTGAGTGAGTGAGTGAGTGAGTGAGTGAGTGAGTGAGTGAGTGAGTGAGTGAGTGAGTGAGTGAGTGAGTGAGTGAGTGAGTGAGTGAGTGAGTGAGTGAGTGAGTGAGTGAGTGAGTGAGTGAGTGAGTGAGTGAGTGAGTGAGTGAGTGAGTGAGTGAGTGAGTGAGTGAGTGAGTGAGTGAGTGAGTGAGTGAGTGAGTGAGTGAGTGAGTGAGTGAGTGAGTGAGTGAGTGAGTGAGTGAGTGAGTGAGTGAGTGAGTGAGTGAGTGAGTGAGTGAGTGAGTGAGTGAGTGAGTGAGTGAGTGAGTGAGTGAGTGAGTGAGTGAGTGAGTGAGTGAGTGAGTGAGTGAGTGAGTGAGTGAGTGAGTGAGTGAGTGAGTGAGTGAGTGAGTGAGTGAGTGAGTGAGTGAGTGAGTGAGTGAGTGAGTGAGTGAGTGAGTGAGTGAGTGAGTGAGTGAGTGAGTGAGTGAGTGAGTGAGTGAGTGAGTGAGTGAGTGAGTGAGTGAGTGAGTGAGTGAGTGAGTGAGTGAGTGAGTGAGTGAGTGAGTGAGTGAGTGAGTGAGTGAGTGAGTGAGTGAGTGAGTGAGTGAGTGAGTGAGTGAGTGAGTGAGTGAGTGAGTGAGTGAGTGAGTGAGTGAGTGAGTGAGTGAGTGAGTGAGTGAGTGAGTGAGTGAGTGAGTGAGTGAGTGAGTGAGTGAGTGAGTGAGTGAGTGAGTGAGTGAGTGAGTGAGTGAGTGAGTGAGTGAGTGAGTGAGTGAGTGAGTGAGTGAGTGAGTGAGTGAGTGAGTGAGTGAGTGAGTGAGTGAGTGAGTGAGTGAGTGAGTGAGTGAGTGAGTGAGTGAGTGAGTGAGTGAGTGAGTGAGTGAGTGAGTGAGTGAGTGAGTGAGTGAGTGAGTGAGTGAGTGAGTGAGTGAGTGAGTGAGTGAGTGAGTGAGTGAGTGAGTGAGTGAGTGAGTGAGTGAGTGAGTGAGTGAGTGAGTGAGTGAGTGAGTGAGTGAGTGAGTGAGTGAGTGAGTGAGTGAGTGAGTGAGTGAGTGAGTGAGTGAGTGAGTGAGTGAGTGAGTGAGTGAGTGAGTGAGTGAGTGAGTGAGTGAGTGAGTGAGTGAGTGAGTGAGTGAGTGAGTGAGTGAGTGAGTGAGTGAGTGAGTGAGTGAGTGAGTGAGTGAGTGAGTGAGTGAGTGAGTGAGTGAGTGAGTGAGTGAGTGAGTGAGTGAGTGAGTGAGTGAGTGAGTGAGTGAGTGAGTGAGTGAGTGAGTGAGTGAGTGAGTGAGTGAGTGAGTGAGTGAGTGAGTGAGTGAGTGAGTGAGTGAGTGAGTGAGTGAGTGAGTGAGTGAGTGAGTGAGTGAGTGAGTGAGTGAGTGAGTGAGTGAGTGAGTGAGTGAGTGAGTGAGTGAGTGAGTGAGTGAGTGAGTGAGTGAGTGAGTGAGTGAGTGAGTGAGTGAGTGAGTGAGTGAGTGAGTGAGTGAGTGAGTGAGTGAGTGAGTGAGTGAGTGAGTGAGTGAGTGAGTGAGTGAGTGAGTGAGTGAGTGAGTGAGTGAGTGAGTGAGTGAGTGAGTGAGTGAGTGAGTGAGTGAGTGAGTGAGTGAGTGAGTGAGTGAGTGAGTGAGTGAGTGAGTGAGTGAGTGAGTGAGTGAGTGAGTGAGTGAGTGAGTGAGTGAGTGAGTGAGTGAGTGAGTGAGTGAGTGAGTGAGTGAGTGAGTGAGTGAGTGAGTGAGTGAGTGAGTGAGTGAGTGAGTGAGTGAGTGAGTGAGTGAGTGAGTGAGTGAGTGAGTGAGTGAGTGAGTGAGTGAGTGAGTGAGTGAGTGAGTGAGTGAGTGAGTGAGTGAGTGAGTGAGTGAGTGAGTGAGTGAGTGAGTGAGTGAGTGAGTGAGTGAGTGAGTGAGTGAGTGAGTGAGTGAGTGAGTGAGTGAGTGAGTGAGTGAGTGAGTGAGTGAGTGAGTGAGTGAGTGAGTGAGTGAGTGAGTGAGTGAGTGAGTGAGTGAGTGAGTGAGTGAGTGAGTGAGTGAGTGAGTGAGTGAGTGAGTGAGTGAGTGAGTGAGTGAGTGAGTGAGTGAGTGAGTGAGTGAGTGAGTGAGTGAGTGAGTGAGTGAGTGAGTGAGTGAGTGAGTGAGTGAGTGAGTGAGTGAGTGAGTGAGTGAGTGAGTGAGTGAGTGAGTGAGTGAGTGAGTGAGTGAGTGAGTGAGTGAGTGAGTGAGTGAGTGAGTGAGTGAGTGAGTGAGTGAGTGAGTGAGTGAGTGAGTGAGTGAGTGAGTGAGTGAGTGAGTGAGTGAGTGAGTGAGTGAGTGAGTGAGTGAGTGAGTGAGTGAGTGAGTGAGTGAGTGAGTGAGTGAGTGAGTGAGTGAGTGAGTGAGTGAGTGAGTGAGTGAGTGAGTGAGTGAGTGAGTGAGTGAGTGAGTGAGTGAGTGAGTGAGTGAGTGAGTGAGTGAGTGAGTGAGTGAGTGAGTGAGTGAGTGAGTGAGTGAGTGAGTGAGTGAGTGAGTGAGTGAGTGAGTGAGTGAGTGAGTGAGTGAGTGAGTGAGTGAGTGAGTGAGTGAGTGAGTGAGTGAGTGAGTGAGTGAGTGAGTGAGTGAGTGAGTGAGTGAGTGAGTGAGTGAGTGAGTGAGTGAGTGAGTGAGTGAGTGAGTGAGTGAGTGAGTGAGTGAGTGAGTGAGTGAGTGAGTGAGTGAGTGAGTGAGTGAGTGAGTGAGTGAGTGAGTGAGTGAGTGAGTGAGTGAGTGAGTGAGTGAGTGAGTGAGTGAGTGAGTGAGTGAGTGAGTGAGTGAGTGAGTGAGTGAGTGAGTGAGTGAGTGAGTGAGTGAGTGAGTGAGTGAGTGAGTGAGTGAGTGAGTGAGTGAGTGAGTGAGTGAGTGAGTGAGTGAGTGAGTGAGTGAGTGAGTGAGTGAGTGAGTGAGTGAGTGAGTGAGTGAGTGAGTGAGTGAGTGAGTGAGTGAGTGAGTGAGTGAGTGAGTGAGTGAGTGAGTGAGTGAGTGAGTGAGTGAGTGAGTGAGTGAGTGAGTGAGTGAGTGAGTGAGTGAGTGAGTGAGTGAGTGAGTGAGTGAGTGAGTGAGTGAGTGAGTGAGTGAGTGAGTGAGTGAGTGAGTGAGTGAGTGAGTGAGTGAGTGAGTGAGTGAGTGAGTGAGTGAGTGAGTGAGTGAGTGAGTGAGTGAGTGAGTGAGTGAGTGAGTGAGTGAGTGAGTGAGTGAGTGAGTGAGTGAGTGAGTGAGTGAGTGAGTGAGTGAGTGAGTGAGTGAGTGAGTGAGTGAGTGAGTGAGTGAGTGAGTGAGTGAGTGAGTGAGTGAGTGAGTGAGTGAGTGAGTGAGTGAGTGAGTGAGTGAGTGAGTGAGTGAGTGAGTGAGTGAGTGAGTGAGTGAGTGAGTGAGTGAGTGAGTGAGTGAGTGAGTGAGTGAGTGAGTGAGTGAGTGAGTGAGTGAGTGAGTGAGTGAGTGAGTGAGTGAGTGAGTGAGTGAGTGAGTGAGTGAGTGAGTGAGTGAGTGAGTGAGTGAGTGAGTGAGTGAGTGAGTGAGTGAGTGAGTGAGTGAGTGAGTGAGTGAGTGAGTGAGTGAGTGAGTGAGTGAGTGAGTGAGTGAGTGAGTGAGTGAGTGAGTGAGTGAGTGAGTGAGTGAGTGAGTGAGTGAGTGAGTGAGTGAGTGAGTGAGTGAGTGAGTGAGTGAGTGAGTGAGTGAGTGAGTGAGTGAGTGAGTGAGTGAGTGAGTGAGTGAGTGAGTGAGTGAGTGAGTGAGTGAGTGAGTGAGTGAGTGAGTGAGTGAGTGAGTGAGTGAGTGAGTGAGTGAGTGAGTGAGTGAGTGAGTGAGTGAGTGAGTGAGTGAGTGAGTGAGTGAGTGAGTGAGTGAGTGAGTGAGTGAGTGAGTGAGTGAGTGAGTGAGTGAGTGAGTGAGTGAGTGAGTGAGTGAGTGAGTGAGTGAGTGAGTGAGTGAGTGAGTGAGTGAGTGAGTGAGTGAGTGAGTGAGTGAGTGAGTGAGTGAGTGAGTGAGTGAGTGAGTGAGTGAGTGAGTGAGTGAGTGAGTGAGTGAGTGAGTGAGTGAGTGAGTGAGTGAGTGAGTGAGTGAGTGAGTGAGTGAGTGAGTGAGTGAGTGAGTGAGTGAGTGAGTGAGTGAGTGAGTGAGTGAGTGAGTGAGTGAGTGAGTGAGTGAGTGAGTGAGTGAGTGAGTGAGTGAGTGAGTGAGTGAGTGAGTGAGTGAGTGAGTGAGTGAGTGAGTGAGTGAGTGAGTGAGTGAGTGAGTGAGTGAGTGAGTGAGTGAGTGAGTGAGTGAGTGAGTGAGTGAGTGAGTGAGTGAGTGAGTGAGTGAGTGAGTGAGTGAGTGAGTGAGTGAGTGAGTGAGTGAGTGAGTGAGTGAGTGAGTGAGTGAGTGAGTGAGTGAGTGAGTGAGTGAGTGAGTGAGTGAGTGAGTGAGTGAGTGAGTGAGTGAGTGAGTGAGTGAGTGAGTGAGTGAGTGAGTGAGTGAGTGAGTGAGTGAGTGAGTGAGTGAGTGAGTGAGTGAGTGAGTGAGTGAGTGAGTGAGTGAGTGAGTGAGTGAGTGAGTGAGTGAGTGAGTGAGTGAGTGAGTGAGTGAGTGAGTGAGTGAGTGAGTGAGTGAGTGAGTGAGTGAGTGAGTGAGTGAGTGAGTGAGTGAGTGAGTGAGTGAGTGAGTGAGTGAGTGAGTGAGTGAGTGAGTGAGTGAGTGAGTGAGTGAGTGAGTGAGTGAGTGAGTGAGTGAGTGAGTGAGTGAGTGAGTGAGTGAGTGAGTGAGTGAGTGAGTGAGTGAGTGAGTGAGTGAGTGAGTGAGTGAGTGAGTGAGTGAGTGAGTGAGTGAGTGAGTGAGTGAGTGAGTGAGTGAGTGAGTGAGTGAGTGAGTGAGTGAGTGAGTGAGTGAGTGAGTGAGTGAGTGAGTGAGTGAGTGAGTGAGTGAGTGAGTGAGTGAGTGAGTGAGTGAGTGAGTGAGTGAGTGAGTGAGTGAGTGAGTGAGTGAGTGAGTGAGTGAGTGAGTGAGTGAGTGAGTGAGTGAGTGAGTGAGTGAGTGAGTGAGTGAGTGAGTGAGTGAGTGAGTGAGTGAGTGAGTGAGTGAGTGAGTGAGTGAGTGAGTGAGTGAGTGAGTGAGTGAGTGAGTGAGTGAGTGAGTGAGTGAGTGAGTGAGTGAGTGAGTGAGTGAGTGAGTGAGTGAGTGAGTGAGTGAGTGAGTGAGTGAGTGAGTGAGTGAGTGAGTGAGTGAGTGAGTGAGTGAGTGAGTGAGTGAGTGAGTGAGTGAGTGAGTGAGTGAGTGAGTGAGTGAGTGAGTGAGTGAGTGAGTGAGTGAGTGAGTGAGTGAGTGAGTGAGTGAGTGAGTGAGTGAGTGAGTGAGTGAGTGAGTGAGTGAGTGAGTGAGTGAGTGAGTGAGTGAGTGAGTGAGTGAGTGAGTGAGTGAGTGAGTGAGTGAGTGAGTGAGTGAGTGAGTGAGTGAGTGAGTGAGTGAGTGAGTGAGTGAGTGAGTGAGTGAGTGAGTGAGTGAGTGAGTGAGTGAGTGAGTGAGTGAGTGAGTGAGTGAGTGAGTGAGTGAGTGAGTGAGTGAGTGAGTGAGTGAGTGAGTGAGTGAGTGAGTGAGTGAGTGAGTGAGTGAGTGAGTGAGTGAGTGAGTGAGTGAGTGAGTGAGTGAGTGAGTGAGTGAGTGAGTGAGTGAGTGAGTGAGTGAGTGAGTGAGTGAGTGAGTGAGTGAGTGAGTGAGTGAGTGAGTGAGTGAGTGAGTGAGTGAGTGAGTGAGTGAGTGAGTGAGTGAGTGAGTGAGTGAGTGAGTGAGTGAGTGAGTGAGTGAGTGAGTGAGTGAGTGAGTGAGTGAGTGAGTGAGTGAGTGAGTGAGTGAGTGAGTGAGTGAGTGAGTGAGTGAGTGAGTGAGTCGGGCACAGATTACTTCTCCGGCTCCTATTTTCTGAGCTGTCCACCTGGTTTCGGAGCTAGACAAGCTGTATTCCAATGCTCGGAATTTCCGATTCACCATTGCATACATTGCTAGGTCAGGCTCCATCTTGCTACAAATAGCACAAAACATACGAAACACAGAGACGAATACGGCACACGACAAGGCGCTGGTCCCGTGTCTCTGTGTTTTGTCGGTTTTGCGCTGTTTGTAGCAAAGTGAACTCACACCAACTCGCCCAGTTTTCAGTTCTTCATTCAGGCGTGTTGGATCTTCCTCAATGCCGTCAATGCACTCTGTCAAGCCATGGATGCCCTAAATCGCTAATCAGTTTCATTGTGGCCTTAGAGCAGTTACAGTGGCATTTCCCTTGCGTTCAGCCCCAAATTAGGTTCCACATCCCCGCAATCCAACATATCTTTCGCAAAAGGTAAAACACAACAGAATAATAGATCGATTACACATCCTCGCTTTCCTTGCCGCCGCTTTGAACGACATTATTCCCGTTGCCTTCTTTTCTTAGCCTCTTTTTCAAAAACTATCTCGCGTAAAGACAACAGCGTGTCAGCCAGGGCAGAGAAAGAAAAAAGACAAACACTTTCGCTTTGTTGGTCGCCTTCCTTCTCTGTCTTGTCTGACGCGCCGTTGTTTTTATACCAAGTGGTGTACCAACGCGGCCAAGCTTCCCTTCATTTGACAGCTCTTGCATCTTCCAACGTTACCAAATACCATATCGTTTCTATACTTATCGTTGAAGCTCCCGTTTTTTTTTGCCAGAGGAGTTTCCTTGCCTTGTACCACAGCTGTGGTGCTCATTGTTATTTCACGTTGGAGGGCATGTTTAAGAGTCCCGCGCTGTTCAGCAGCTATTGATGTCATGTATACTATACAGCTGGTTTTGCAGATGATACACCGAGTTATCTCGCTTTCGAAATTCTCGACCTCGCCCGGTTCTGCGAGTGCTTCGCTCGCCTCGAGAAGGCGAAGGCTGCATCACTGATGCACAGCTGGGCGAAGGGTTACCTTGACACTTCAAGGTCTTGCCGAATCTCAAATCTGTCGCTATCACTGGCACCACTGGGAGACGAAGGGTAAGGTTCAGCCTATTTTGTAGCGTGAGCTACACTGGCCGAGGTTGAGCAGTTTCGCGTGGCTCCTGGAGAGCCGTGCTGCGCATGCGCGAGGAGCAGTGACGTCACACGGCGCACAGAACGTTGCTCGCTGACCGGCGTCTCTCACACACCCCACGCGCCCAGCGTCTTCGCCGACCTCCGTTCCACACGTGGTGGCCCGGTCCACTTGATGATCATGCGAGGGGTGGCCGGGTGTGGAACCGATGGCTCGTGCGTCGCAGCAACACCGGCGTGCGCCTGTGGAACAAGCCTAGCTCTGGGGCGATTGGTGACGCTCCGGCGGAGCCGCTTAATAAATATACATGTGTCACATAATGCGTATACCGTATGTGTGTCATTGAAGCAGCAGTAAGCTTGATAATCAAGCTAATCCTAGACAACCAGGAAAGCTAAGAATAACCACCTGAAGATTAGCTCACGCTACGTATATCCTGGCATAGCCGAGCTAAGCCACTGCCAATTTTTTAACGTCGATTGAGCTCTCAGTATACCGTGGATTAAAGAGTGTTGTAAATTTGTGTTGCGGAATTTGACAGCGTTATCCGGAGGGCCAGTGTGAACAGGTTTATCAGAATAAAAAGGCGACTCCGGCGGTTTCCTTTTTTTTTTGACAACGCCGAGGGTTTCGTAACATTCAAGAAACGCATTTTTAAACCTAAAAGATGACTACCTGAAGCAGAAACACGCACCAAGTTGCCGAAGGTAGTCGAACATTGCCGGGTATGGTGCTTCGCGTGACCTAGTTTATGTCGTTACCGCTTGGAAGTCGTTGGGCAGCTGCATCTGCTCACTGCCGGTAAACAAACTGAGCACGCATTGTCGCGTGTTACTTGCACATGGCTCGACTGCGTGGCTGCATGACGAAGATCCTCTGGATTAATCTTGTCAGTTGGCGACAGTGACAAGTAGAGCGACTGTTTTTGCATCGATAACTCTTTATTTGCATTCGACTCACCACCGGGAGAAAAGACTCACGCCTGCCAAGCGCGGCGTTTGAGCACACTCCCGATTGCGAGAGGCAAACGTTTCATCCTATGCGTGAAATTTATAACACTAGCTGGAAGTCCTTTTGCGAATCACTCGACCCTCGGAAGTCTTTGTCTGAAATATGGAGAACTGTGCGGGGGTAATGACCCCCGTGCAACAGCGCTCCCCATTCAAGGCTCTGGCTCTTCACCAGAAACGCGGGGAGCTCGAAGTAGCAGAGGACTTCTGCGTTCGGATCGCCAGTGGAACAGGCCCTGCTGGTTCATCCCTTGCCACTGACATTCCCCCTTCGCGGGATTCTCGGATGGACGCGCCGTTTTTAATGGAAGAGTTCGAGGCGGCATTGGCTCTCTGCACCCGATCGTTATCGCCTGGGCCAGATGGAGCCACCTATGCTGCCCTCTGTCACCTTGGCAATGGCGCCCGGCACGCCCTTTTGAAATACTTCAACGACCTATGGCGTGATGGCATAGTCCCTGAAAAATGGAGGTCTAGCCGCCTTGTTCTGCTCCTGAAACCTGGAAAATCTCTGCTGGACCCGCCGGCATACCGACCCATAGCACTTGCCAGTTGCGTTGGCAAGCTTATGGAGCGAGTTATCCTTGCACGCCTGGAGTGGTTCCTGGAACACTACATCGTCTACCCTAGAGTCATTGCTGGTTTCTGTCGTGGCCGTTCTTCTATCGACTGCGTTATCGACCTGGTGACCATTGTGCAGCAGCAGAGACGCATCAAGCGCATATGCGCTGCACTCTTTCTGGACGTGAAAGAAGCGTATGACAACGTGGAGCATGATGCCATCCTTAAAGCGCTGCAGGCAGTGGGGCTTGGCGGCCACGTCTACCAATGGGTGCGAAGCTACCTCTCGGGGAGGTCATTCTTTGTAATGACTTGTAATGTAATGGCCCAACGTCAGTACACTACACCCAACGAGGTGTCCCCCAGGGAGGCGTCTTGAGCCCCACGTTGTTCAACCTGACTCTCATCGGCCTCGCAAGCTCCCTCCCAAGAACGGTTCATCTGTCGATTTACGCGGATGATATTTGCATCTGGGCAGATGGAGTGACTCGACGGCACGTGCGCGCGCACCTGCAAAAGGCTGAAGATTTGACAAACACCTATCTGCACAAGCAAGGATTGGCCAGCAAATGCGCAGTGCTTGCGTTCTCACGGAAGCCTATGTAGGCGTACCCTTTGACAGTTAATGGCGAAAGGGTATCTAATGTGAAGCATCACAAGTTTCTCGGAGTGGTCGTCGACAGAGACCTTTCTTGGAGCCCCCATGTTCGTTTTTTGAAGAAGAGGCTGTCTGCAGTGGCCTACATTCTCCAGTTCATCGGCGGCAAGACGTGGGGAGCATCTATGAAGTCAATGTTTCAGCTGTACGACGCACTATTCTTGGGCTCCCTACGGTACAGCCTGCCTATACCTTCAGGTACGTGCCGTACCAATGTTCAGCAACTACAAGGCATACAAGTGCAGGCCCTCCGAACTTGCCTTGGCCTGCCACGGTGCACGTCAACAGCTGCAACCATTGCTGTGGCTCGTGATCACCCCTTACCCACGTACGTGACAATTGAAACATTCAGGGCGCATATTAGGCACCTAACCAGGCTGCCGCATCATCACCTTGCTAGTCTACCATGTAAACTCCCCCATGCGTCTTTCGCAAAGGTTGTAGCTTCCAACATCACCAGCATGCCATCCAACTACACGCCTGCGATGAGGCCGCCACTCCCACTTTGGTGTACGACGCAGCCTCGAGCATGCCTCACTACCCAGGCTTAACAAAGAAGCAAGATTTTCCAACGCTGGCAGTACAGCAGCTAAGTCTATTTATTTACACGAGAGATACAGTAACTGCACCCATATTTACACCGATGGCTCCGTAACAACATCTAGTTCTGCCGGCGCCGTTAATATACCACGAATGTCCATGTCCACAGAATTCAAAATAGCCCATCTTACCACTTCCACGGCTGCAGAACGTACCGCCATCCGTTGTGCCCTTCACACCGTTGAACAAACTTCATGCCGAAGATGGGCGATCTTCTGCGACTCAAAACCTGCGCTTCAATCGCTCCAGTCAGCCCTGTGCCGTGGACGTCATGAACAGCTGCTGGCCGAGATAAGACTACTGTACGACCATGCCACCCAAGCGGGTCATGACATTGCCTTTAAGTGGCTTCCCAGTCATTGCGGCATTGTCGGAAACGAAAGTACGGACGCTGCCGCACGCTTGGCACACCAAAAAACGGAGACCATATCTATTCCGTTATCCAGGACGGACGCCGCTAGAGCTCTCCGCAAACTTGCTCGGGAGACCACGCTTTCCAAATGGACAACCCAAGAGTTCACGAGCGCTCGTATTCATGCCCTGGACCCCCATATCCAGCGCCCGCTTCCATTAGGCCTCCCACGATCTGATGCAACCATTCTTTGTCGTCTCTGGCTTGGAGTAGCATTCACAAATGCTTACTCCTATTTGATTGGAATCGCAGCCAGTGAGGCATGCGAAGTCTGTGACACACCATAGGCCATACGACATGTCCTCTGCGATTGTCCACGGCTTTCATCCGAACGCAGCCAGCTCTCTGCGACTCTATGAAAGTTAGACTCTCGGTGCCCGTTCTCTGAGGAGACAATCCTGGGCCACTGGCCTTCTCCGTCGTCTGCGGACAAGGCGACAAAAGCGCTCCTGTGTTTCCTCAAAACGACGGAATTGCACAAAAGACTGTAGCGCAAAAGACTACCCGCTATGAACTCAGTGAACTTGTTTGTCTATAGTGTCCTACCGCTAGGCTCACCACACTGCGCTATGTCTGTCCCTTTCCCCTTCTTTTTCTATTTTCCACTTTTTCCTCATTGTTCCCCTTTCCCCCGTGCAGGATAGCATACTAGGCCGTAGCCTGGTTAACATTCCTGCCTTTCCTCTACTTTTTCTCTCTCTCTCTGAACGTGACTGTTATCATACCGCCTCAGGCAGCACGTGGAGAAAACGCCGACCGGTTCGATTCGTGAGAATAAGCGACCGGAGTATTCCCCCAATTGCGCAGTCGTGTAACGTCCGTTCCGCAAACGGCTTTGCGGCAAAGCCACCTTTGTCGAACTTTTTTCGAAATCTTAAATGCTTGCAGAACGTAGACAACCAACAACACATCATCTACTTAGAATAGGGGTCGCAAATTTTTTCGGCTAAGAATTACTGCTTAATGTCCATCGGATAACTTAGAAACTTGCTCAAAAGATTCCCGGCCTTTACATTCTTCCTCCGCTGCAGTTACGTCGTCCCAGAGGTGTAGCGGCTATTGGTCGGCTTTCCGTCAGTTGCAGCAATAAGCAAATCCGATAGCCGCTTTAGAAAAAAAAATCACAGATATAAAGCAGAAACGGAAGGTGTATCTGCTGCGACAAGCAAAGCACGCAGTTCCGTTCCATGCTGGCAGTAACTACAGCTTCCGCAGTGCTTCCAGATGCAAAGGACAGAGTGAAAGCGTTTATCGCAAGTGTTGCAGAGTCCCTTTAATCTTGGGAAAAAATCATACTACAGTTGGCCGCCACCCGAGTTGCACAGTACGCCGAGTTTCACGTACTTGTCATTATTATTTGGTTTGCCGGGTAGTTGTAAACAATGTGGATTTCTCGTCTGCTATCTACACAAGGGCGTCTGTGGGACAATTATGGTCCCATAAAACGGCTGTAACTCGTAACTGGACCGGAAAAAATGATACGAGGTCATAAGTTCTTACGAGCCCAAGATACCCAGTCAAGCGCATTGGCCTTAGAGGATGAGATCGTGCGCCAGAAGCTCATGTTCGTACGATTTCCAAATTTCCGTCTGAGGAGAGGAGGCGTTTCTATCTCCCACTCCCTGCCCAGCGTTTCTTAGTTTTGGACCAAATAAACTTGTTCTCCTTCTCATCATCATAATTTCCACTTGGCTGCCACGTCCACAAGCCCACCCACAATGTATGCCTATCCACTCGAGGTGATCGGCCAATGACGATGTCAGCTGCCATGAGGATCTCACGGCAAATTCACAACTCCCGACTCGGTGACGAGTAGTTAAAACATACCCACCCCTATTCTAACTTACCCACTCAGAGATCCGATTTGGCCAGTGGCGATGATTGCGCCCGCACGAGCCTCATGGCCGATTCACCGGTTCCTGGTGGCAGCGATGCCACCAGCTCCACCCAGACGTGTGCACTCACAATTCAACGAGAAGTGATGCTCACGCATTCCGACATCGTGAGAGGAACCCCCGTACCATCTTTATCAACCACTGAGCAGCCAGCCATCTGGTGATTATCAAATTTTTGTCAAATTTTGGGGGTTTTACGCGCCGAAAGCTACACCTGGCCTATGAGGCGCGCAGTAACGGAGGGCTCTGATTTAGCCTAATTATGACCACCTCGGCATCTTTAATGTGCGCCGAAATCTGAGAACACGGGTGTTTCTGTTTTTCGCCTCTATCTGAAAAGGGGCCATTGCGGCCAGGATTGAACCCATGTGCTTGGGCTCAGCAGCACAATTCCCTGAACGCTAAGCCACAGTGGCGGCTAGGAAAAAAAACAAAGAAAACTTCGCGCCGCGTCGTCTTTGCAGGCTCAATAAACGTTTATTCCCCTACACTCAAGAAGCGCCAACCGTGTACCACTTTTGTTTGCGCCCAAAAATTCACATGGGCGAACGCATTCAAGGTAAAGTCGAACACATTCGAACACATTCAATGTAGACACATTCAATGTAGGGTAAATGTAAATCATTGGCTAAAGAAAAAGGGAAATATTACCAAGCAAAGCAAGAAGTTCCCTATTTCTCGCAATATAGCCTAACGCAAACTAAGCACGGCGAGAGTATCCCAATTGGCTACAGATAGCTAAGTGTGGGTGCAAAAACAACTCAGAATGAAGAAAAGAAACTAGGAAGGTCTATCTAATTGAACGTCCCAACGCGAAGAACTTATAAAATGTACAAATATGACACAAAGTATGCCACAAAGGAAGCAAGAGGATTGTGAAACATAGAACGACGTAACAATGCATATGCAGTTGTTCAAAATGCTCAGAATTTATGCACACATTTTTGTGCGTTTTGAATAAGCCACGTAGACTACGGAAGTATTAATCACAAGGTCGAAATTTCCATTGCCTGGTAGCCACTAGAACGGAAACCGCATTAGGTTTTGTCGTGTACTGTTTCAGGCCGCAAAAAAGCCCTCCCTTATATATATATATATAATTCTCGCTTTTCTACGTGCCTTAGTTTAAATGGGTTTCATTTTTTTAAAGCCAGAAATGGCTTGAAACCCGTTAAGAGTACCGCTCCGAACAAACCAAGCTCGTCTGATTCGAAGCGCAGTTCGTGCGCTGTACAAAGTTTACCCATCTGGCTTTAAGCTTGTCGTCCGTCGGACAAAGGATGACAGCATACGCTCGATGTGTTTGAAGAAGACTGTGCGCATCCCATAGCATAACTACAGCGACAACGCAGCGTGCATTGTTATCATAATCTGATGTCAAAAAATGAAATTACCACGCTAAGTGAACAGCGGCGTAGACATCTGGCAGCTACGTCACATTTTGACGTAACGACGTAGCAATGAAACAACGTGGCAGCCAGTAAAAATGAGCTGTCGTCTACAATTCGCATGCGGAAAGGTAAAAAAAAAAGATTGTATTTATGTCATCTGGCGCAACGACCTATTGTTATATGAGCATATTATTCAATTTTTACTACGAACTATGGACTTTAGAAAATCGGCTAAACTCCAGACTCATTTCGGGTCTATAGCACGGATACCTTGAATTATCACTATTTTCATAATATATATTTTCATGAATGGTTTAAAATATTGCCGTGCCTTCCGCCTCGGTTCAGCGAAAACCAGCCATGTCCCTCGAAATGAAGCCGTATTCGCATCGACCATGTGGAGTGTGCGTTATGAATACCTGCGTTAGTTTTTTTTAGTTGGGTGTATACTAAAAAACACTGGAAATAGCGAGGGCAGTCTCGACGCAACACTCGCGAACTCTTACCGCCATCGCCTCGGTCTAACTGCAAATCCCTATTGCGATAATTGTGGATTGCCCGAAACAGTAGAGCACGTCCTTCTACAGTGTCCGGCATACATCCAAGAAAGAAAAGATTGAGTGCCTCAACTACGCACCTACATCTTTAAAAGGTCTCCTTGGACCCTGCCCTCTCCATCGCCCCAAAGAAAAGTGTTGGTTGCCGTATTTGACTATTTACACGAAATCAGCGTCGCAGAGACAATGTAGAACTTTACATGTGAGATCGTGTGGACCTTTACGCCACCACGCAAAGCTTCGTGTTCACGTTTTCTTTTAACCTCTCCTTTTCCCCCTTTCTTCTGCCCTACTTCTTTTAGGGCCTTTACTCCCTTCTCCCGATCCCCGCAGAGTAGCATGTAGGCGGGAACATGCCGGCAAACCTCTCTGCTTTCATCTAATAAGAAGCTCTCTCTCTCTCTCTCTCGCTCTCTCTCTCTCTCTCTCTCTCTCTCTCTCTCTCTCTCTCTAGCGAGGGCACTTCCTGGTTGACACGAAATTTATGATACATGGCAAAAAGCTATCCAGCTTAGCTGATGCAGTTACAACGTTCAATCGTACCGACGTTAGCTTCTTATAAGTGATCGATATTGTAAGCGGAAAAGCAGTATAAAAAGAAACACCTTTACGCGTAAATGTTTTTCTTCAAGCGTCCATTAAGCGTGACAAGATTTTTAGGGCTTTTTAATCTCAATAAATACGATGGAAGAACCCTCACAGTAAGGAATAAAACAAAAGAGAGTCTCTTAAAAGGCCTCCACGCGTAGACTATACGACTCCGCAGAGGTCTCTGCACCTGTTGTATACGGTTGCCCACTTCCATGCGAATTATTTTGGGATATCTATTTTCAGTACCACTTATACGTTACATACATCTGTACACGAGTCTTACCAGTGCATACGCAACGCCCGGGCTCCCTCCCTCCGCTCGATCCACACGAGGGCTCGCCGAACAAAGAAAAGCGCAATGAATACTCGTCTAAGCAGAAGCTCGCATCTGTCCAAAACGCCATACGAAACGCCGCGACCGGCGACACGAAACAATGTGTCGACAAAAAACAAAAAAAAAATGAATAGAAAAGTTCTCAGAGGACAAGAGAGAACCTGTACAAGAAAACTGTGCATTGATCATTCGGCAGTCATGCGTGCATGGTGCAACAAGAGGAACGGATTTACAGCGCACCGTATGCGTGAATTGACAGTGAACTGAACAAGTTTCTCGTTGCCCATTCTTTCTCGCTTCGTTTATTTCTTTATCCGCAGAAGAGAAAAACCAAAAGTGCTCCGGGAACGGAAAACAACTCCAGAATGCCCGGCGCCTTGGTCAGCGTCGGTGGCGGCAGGTGCCCGGCTTGAATAAGGGAGGGGCCCAGCCGGCGTGTTTGCGCTGCGACCATTGTCCGGCCCTCGCATCTCGTTGGGTCCTTGTCCGTCACCGTGGCGAAGTCGCATTGTCTGTAAGATGACGGTGACAACGGTGCCGAAGACTGGGCGAAATGTGCGCGGCTGCGAATGCGCTTTGCTTTGGACGAGCGCCCTTGTGGAGTTGACTTTAGGAAATCACTTCGAAGATGTTAAGCAAAGCCGGCGCATCCGCTCTGTCCGTCACAAACGAGGAGACCTTGTGGAACGTTTCAGTGTGGGCGCCGCTGACGATTTCCGCAGCGGCACCTCCAGGTCTCGTTTGGGAAAGCGGACAAGTACCAAGGAAGGAAGGAAGGAAGAATGTAGAAGAAAGGCAGGAAAGTTAACCTGGCTAGAGCCTAGTTTGCTAAATTTGATTATGCCTTAAGGACGGTATGGTTGCTAGTGCTTTGGCCACTTTGCTTAAGAGGGAAAAAAGCGAAAAAAAAAACACCGTGTGGCATTTATAATGGAGGAGCCAGGTTTTCGGATAAAAGTTGATTGGGCGTAAAGGGAAAAAAAGAAGGGCGCCAAAACTCCTCTCCCGCATTCCAAGTAAGTCGCTCTATTGAAAGGCCTAATTCGTAGACCGTGTGTCGGCGTGGCATGCAGCAAGAGTTCCTTTTTCTTTTTTCTTTTTTTGCAGAGGACTAGTCTCGGAGGCACACCCAAGTGCTCGTTCGGTCATTCTGTGGAAAGTGTGTGTGTGTGTGTGTGTAGGAGGGTGGATTGATTTTCAAAATCGTAATCATCGTAAGCATTGTCACTCTCATCATCATCGCCGTATTCAGCGTTTTCATGCCTGATACTTCCAGTTGTTCCATCCATCCTATTCTCTATGGTTCTCTATGTACCTATTAAGCCCCAGGCACACTCTACCATATTGTCTGGGAATGCCAACTAAACCCAGGTCTTCCCCCCATCCCTAACCCCTCACGCAAGCAGTGGGAGAGTACGCTGGCCAGCTCCTGCCCTGAAACGCAGCTTTTACTACTGGAAAGGGCGAAGACAGCCGGCCGTACCAACGGAGTCTTGGACTGAGGACCCCGACCACAAATATGCTCACTTCAACTGTGATTAAAGTTTCTCTCTCTCTCTCTCTCTCTCTCTCTCTCTCTCTCTCTCTCTCTCTCTCTCTCTCTCTCTCTCTCTCTCTCTCTCTCTCTCTCTCTCTCTCTCTCTCTCTCTCTCTCTCTCTCTTCTGTCCTGCGCTGCCCGAGTTCATTCTTTCCCCCCGGATCATCTTACTTCATTCCTCTGTCAAGTTAATTGTCTTCTCCTCGTATCTCGCCGCCATTTTGTTACCGTTGTGGTTTACCGGTTATCAGTGCTCCGTATTACACACCCAGCCCAAGTCCAATTCGAGCCATGATGTATTCCTCAAGAGCTCGCTCCTTCACCCAGTACGCTCGTTTTCTTTATCCTTAAGCGTTACACTTACTCTTATCATTCTATGACGCAGGTTTTCAGTTAAAGCGTCCAGTTTCTGCCTCGTAGGTCATCACCGGCAGTAGGCATTGGTTGAACACCTTTCTTTTTAGTGACGGAGGTAGCCTATCGTTCAGTATTTTAAGAGAGCTTGTCGAATGCACGCCACTGTTGATTGAATGCATTATCCTATAGGATCAACACTGCCGTCTTGCGAGGGAAAAATTGGACAAATGTGTGTCTAGGTAGGATCCGAACCAGAGACCTCTGTAATGAAAAACTGGCATAAATCCCCAAGGGCACGACAACTGATTAAAAGTGCAAAAGGTGAATGCGTTTTGACCTTCTACTTAGAACCGTGTTAACAAGACATATATTGAGGTCGACATGAGTAATATGAACATGCTAGCCATTAGGGGAGTGTCAAAGTGCGTTCCCTTTAAATTTTCTCTTATATTGAAGATTCCAAAGCGAGTATGTTCCGAGTCATAGTGAGAGAGAGAAAAAATACTCCACGTGAAAAGGATAAAGGTGGACCTATTCAATGCATTGAGGCATTTGACTTAGAAGAACACGTTAGGCAACTGTACACTCATGGTTTGGCGATCATGGTTTGGCGACTCATAGTTTGGCGGCACTGCCTTGTCACAAAGCGCAGTCGCGCATGAAGCACTCCTCGTGCTTGCTCAGTACGAGGTGTGACAGCGGGCAGAGTTCTGCCATCGTTCCCACCGCTGATGCTGCCTTTGGGACACCCACACAGACCCCAAGCCAGGACAGGGAGGCCGTGGCGTAACGGACAAGCGAAAATGACTGAGCAACCTTCGGAGTTACAGGACATGCAGAAGAATGAACTGAGCTCACACTTGGCAACACATTGGTAGCAGGGGCTGTAGCCGGGAAGCGGGGAGAAGGGGTTCTCTTCTTATCATTTTTTCCAGTGTCGTATATACAGTCAAACCTGGCTATAACGAACCCGGATAGAGCGAATTATGCTATATATCGAACAAAAATAATTCAGTTTCAGAAATACATGGGAAACATATTCCTTATAACGAAGTTCACATCCGATATATCGAACTGTGGGCGCCTAGAATGGCCGCCGAATTGAGATGTGGATTGGCCGCGACCACGGAGCAAGAGCCGCGACTGAGACATTGCGCCTCGCACGGAGCGATGTGTCGCCCAATACTTTCCGGAACTGTTTCCGATGCGCGGGACTCGCGACCGAACCCGCCCAGTCAGTGAGTGCGGGCCAAGACAGCAGCATCGGTGAACTGTGGGAATAGCTCGCCAACGTTACCGATGATGTCGCCAGTGAAATCCGTCCGACGCTTATAGTGAAGCGCTTTCGGCAGTCGATGTGCTCCGCCAATGCTTGGATTTTTGAGGACGCGGACTCGAACTGGTGAAAACAATGTTTCGTGTAGAGAATGCTATGCTAGTTGAAGCCGCCAAAACGAAAGTGAAAACAAAAATCACTGTTTTTTTGCAACGTGGGCAGTTAAGGTGGAAAGTAGCTTTGATACTTGCAATAAATGGTATATTTTGGTCTGGTAATGGCTTCTGTACTGTGTTCGTTTCTGCATACCTGGATGGCGGAGTTGGGGAGGGGGCGGGGGGCTCCCGGGGATTGTGAACTCGTAACAATGAGCTCGTTATAGGCGGGTTCGGCTATATCGAACTATTGGATATATCGAACTAATGCCGGTGCATATTGCAGTTCGCTATAAACGGGTTTGACTGTAGCACCCGTAGGAAAATATTTCTGGCGACACACACACACACACACACACACACACACACACACACACACACACACACACACACGCACGTACGCACATGCACACGCACGGAAACACAAGAACACGCGCAAGCACGCACATACACACACACGCGCACATACACGAGCACGTACACAGACGCACACACGTACACACGCGCACACACACACACGATCACGCCCACGCACACACACGCACACACACATACACACGCACGCGCACACATACGGACGCGCACGGTCGCATGCACACGCACGCACACACAAACGCACAGACATGCACGGGCACCTACACACATGCACACGCACACACGCACACACACAATCACGCACACTCACGCACGCACACGCACGCACACACACACGCGCACACGCATACACACGCGCACGCACGTACACGCACGCACATTCACACGCACGTACACACATGCACACGCACACACGCACACACACGCACGCACACACGCACATACACACGCACGCGCACGCGCACACATGTACACACACGCACGCGCGTACACACACACACGCACGCACGTACATGCACGCGAACGTACATACATGCACGCACACACGCACGCACGCTCGCACATGCACGCGCATGTACACACATGCACACGTACGCACGAACACACACACGCACGCACGTGCGCACACGCACACGTGCGCACGCGCACACGCCCACACATACACACACATGCACGCACGCGCATGCATGCGCACGTACACACATACACACGCACTCGCGCACGCACGCCCACGCCCACACGCACGCACACACGCACACATGCACGCGCACGCATGGAGGGCGCATTCTAGGGAAAATACAAAATAACATTAAAGAAAATGCTCGTTGAGATCGTTGAGAAGCTCAACAATACACCCTAGCATCCACGAAAATTGGTTTTGTCTTGCTGTTACAAATTTTATAAGCTGCGCGCTTCGAGAATTTAAATGTAAACCGATAGGTATAGATACACTAAATACAACGCGAACATCCAAATTTCTGATTAATACTTGAATTTAGTTATTAATTTAGTACTGTTTATAAATCATTCATAAATTGTGTTTATAAATCTTGTATCATTAGGTTACATAATAAGATCATTGATTGATTGGCAATCACTTTTATTTGGAAGAGGAGGACCGGAGGTCGCTGGGATGGGAAATGGGGGATAGCGGAGGTGCTGGGTACCCTCCGAATCACCCGAGCCAGGTCGCTAGCAACCCCGAACTGGGCTAATGTGGCAAGGTGATGAAGATGTTCGAATATGTGCCTATTCAATATCAAAATGCTGGGACTGCACCGCTTTTGATTCGCATCGGCACAACCATGGTGTCTAAGACGTATCGGAAATATACCAAGATTCGCAATGGTAAATAACTTCCTTCTCTGTACCAGATAATGTTACTGAATTTCGAACATTCTAATTAACATTATAGGTATTCCATAGTGACACATCTGAAATGTAGGCCGAAGGCGGAGATCTGAATTGTTTTCGTTCTCCGGACGAAAATGCTGAACCAACATTCGACGTTGTCAGACCACTAGGGCCATCTGTCGACCCGTACCGCGGCAGAACAAAAGGAAGGCTTTTCTGCGCAGCTTCCGAGCTGTGGCGAAAGCCCACAAAAAGGCACTTCGGCCGTTGAGCCACAAAGCAGCAAAATAGCGTACATATTTGTCACTCCTCCTCATCAGCAGTGTTCAGCCAGATTTATCAGAAGTATTTCTGAGTTGAAGAATCGAGGATGGGGACACAAAAGTGAAAGGTTGTCAGCATTAAAAATAAAATATCACACTGCTCCGATTTCTTCGGGAATCCGGAACGAATTTGCACATATAGTATTCCTTATGCTGAATAGGAAGCTTCCGAAAAAAAGAAAAAAAAGAAAAAAAAAGACAACAGGAAGAGGGTTAAATAATCGCTTTTTTTTGCGTAAGCATAATATCATCCACAAGCTCTGTTGCATTGGCGGCGAGATCCGGAGCTCATTGTGTATATACCTGCTACCTGCTGCACCACGTAGTCTTGGTGCCCCAGGTAACATAAGTAGTGCTGGCGTACGCAGGATTTCTATGCGGTAATAGGGGAACCACACTCCGTAAATCAGATTGCGATAACGTGACAAGGTGAGGGGAAAGTAGGAAAGGTAGAAGACAAATACTACAAAAATCTCCTTAAAAACGAAAAAATTCCGATTGAAATGGCGTATATCCCCTAATGTTCCAAATGTTTCATTCATTTTAGTTTTTTTGCAGGATAATTGCAAACTGGCTGATCGTTGTGACGACAGCAGGTGTAGAAGCCTTGTGCGCTTGTCGCACCACTTGCGACAGAAACATATCTACCCGTAGACGTTATTTGTTGACAGGCAGATTCAATCGCCTCGTCAGTAGCCCCTTTGAAGCAAACATTTCGCTGAGGGCTACGACCCGGACAATCGCCGCACAGCGTACGTCGCGTTGCCCACGTTTTGTTGCTAATTACAGTAGCGTCGTTACATTTGCTTTTTGTGAGAGCGACGCCTGTGAGTGGGTTTTCATCGGTGCGAGCAACTGACTCGTAGTTTGTCGTGTTGCCGCCAGTGGAAATCGTCGCACTCCAGCTAATTTACCTTTCGGTGTGAGCGCGGACTACATGTAGGCGGGTTAACTTGAAAGTTAGATTGATGAATAATGCACTCATCAGTTAACCATAGTTGTACTCGTAACTCAGCCGCACCTGACGTCATCACATAATGAGTACGTTTTGTTATCTCAGTCACACTGAACACCTTAGATCGCGACCGATTCCGATCGGCGCCGATCTCTATCAAAACTGCCCATTGTGACGCAGGCGCAGTAAAAAGCGATTTATCGTGATGTTGTGTGCCAAACATTCGAGTGTGTCAACTAGCCCGTTTTAGGCAGCTTAAAATACGTGTGATAAAGCGTAGGTTCCGTTTATGGAGGCGTACCGTACACACCCCTTCTTATGTGAAAAAGTGGTGTTCTTTATTACAACTTTGTTAATAGTGTTGTCACAGTAGTAGTCATGTAGTCGCTAGACATCGCTCTAAACACATCTTAAGGAATGCGCCAGAAATAATGCAGCAACAAACTCAAACACACCAGGCAAACACCGCCGCGACAGCCGCGACCATTAGAAACCATTACCGGAAGTGCCGCACCGGAAGTCTTCTGGGGCGAACCGTTCGGTGCAGTCATGTTTGTTTACAAACAGCGTAGGTGTGTATACAGACCATCCAGTCCAGTCCGGTCCAGTCCAGTCCAGTCCAGTTCAGTCCAGTCCAGTCCAGTCCAGTCCAGTCACTGCTGCTCGCACATGCGCAGAACGGCTCTCCAGGAGCCACGCGAAACGGCTATCAAGCGGCTCCGGCGCAGCGTCAGACTTGGGTACTGCGCAACGGAAGCGCACAGCTGGGCACGCGCCGGCGCCAGTGCGTCTGCCGCGGCTATGACGTCACTCCTCTGGAATGCGCAGACCGGCGAATGTACACACCCAATTCTCTACACACCCGTCCTCCGATTGGATTGGATTTCCAATCCAAACCAATACAATCTAATTTAATCCAATCCAATCCAATCCAATGCTCCTCGCGCTTGCGCAGCACGGCCCTCCGGATTCCTCGCTAAACTGGCTAAACTGCTCAACCTCGGCCAGTGTAGCTTACGCTACAAAAACGCGTCCGCCATTGAGGTACCAATAGGAACTATAGCGTTGTCTTGCGATAGGTTTTTTATGGTTTATTCCAAGAGTGATGTTGACAAAAAATGGGAGCGAAATGCAGTAATCAATAAACGCCTACCCACCATGGTACAATTGATGAGGGCCCACCTTCTCTTTGGTACAATAGCACATTAAAACGCCTTACCAACAAAAAGAACAGACACTTGCACTCAGGTAAAGCATCAAACTTCCAGTGCATCATCATCACCACCACCACCAACACCACTATCATCATCATCATCATCATCATCGTCGTCGTCGCCGTCGTCGTCATCGTCGTCATATCTACACCCACTGCAGGGCTAAGTCCTCGCCCATAGATCTCCAATTATCGCGGTCCTGTGCTAACTGCGACCAACTTATCCCCGCACGCTTCTTGATCTCATCTGCCCATCTAAGTTTCTGCCGCCCCCTGCCACGCTTGCCTTCTCTAGGGATCCACTCTGTTACCCTAAATGACAAACGGTTATCTTGCCTTCGCATGAGATGCCCTGCCCACGCCCATTTCTTTTTCTTAATTTCTGATAATATGTGCTTAACACGGCTTTGCTCCCTGACCCACTCCGCTCTCTTTTTGCCCCTTAATGCCACACCTATCATCTTTCGGTCCATTGCTCGCTGCGTATGCACTGGAAGTGCATGAAGGAAAAAATACCGTAATTCCGAAATACTTTCCCAATCTATGATCTTAGACGTTAAAGGGGTCCTGAAATACCTTCCGCCGATGCGTGAATGTACATGTAACCAAATAAAGCAATGTATTAGCAATCTCCTCCCGCAAGAATTTTGTTGAAGCGATGAGTATTAGCTGAGAAATCGTAAATCAAAAACCGCACATTATCGTTGCGCTGCGTTTCCTCCTCGTTTCAACTTACTCTCCGCTGTTGACGGCGAGCAAGCCTTCCCTCCCATGATGCTGCGCTCCTCGGCGGTGACGTACTTCCGCTATTGTGCTGCTCACACAGCCGTCTGCTACGGGCAAAGCTTTGTTGACACCATGAATCCGGCACTCCGCTCAAGGCTGGAAAAGCGAACGAAAAATCTGGCCGCATGTGTGCGGCGGCCTGGCCTTGCCCTTTCTCGGTGTACGTTGCTACAGAACTTTGCTATCGGCGGCACGCGACTCTTTATCGGCGGCGAACTCGCAGCCGCACGGGGAGGATCCTGCGCTCGCTCCCTTGGATGCACAGCGCACTGTTTATCCAAAAAGCGCCGTATCAGATGTGGCCCCGCTGGTTCAGCTTGGGGCGACGCGTGGTGGAGAGCGGCAACGTTGGCAAAACATGTTCCGCCGCGGCTCTGAGCTGTCTAGCGCTGGAGAGAGCACCATTTCTTTGACAACATCAAACATCGGTTGCCCTGGCAACAAGGCACAAACCGCTCTAGAAGTCAGTTACGGTTGCGTGGTCCCGGTTCAGCTTGGGGCCCCACCTCGCGGCATATGGGCACTGCAGGCATACTACTCACTCTCATTTGGAAGTGCGAGATGCGTTTGGCATTACAGGAGGCGATGGTGTGCGTGTTGTGGACGCCTTTGTTTCGCGATGAAATGCGACGTTGTGCTTCTGCGGGTGGATAGCGCTTCCCATGGTCTGGATTATCTTTCTCGAGCGGCGTACGACTCAACCTCGCATAGCGTATGTGCAGTGTGCGTGGGTAAAAGCCATCTCGGCTTGTGCGCCAGAGTTAAGTGACTTGCTGTTCATCCCCGCCAACCGCGCGCGAGGTGAGTGCCGAATTTACGAGGGGCAGGAGGAGGCAACCCATCGTCTCTCAATCGCGGTTCGAACTTGCAACGCATGTTGTGACGTTGTGTTCGTTCGAAACGCATCTCTGGATTGTTTGGAAGTTGAATAAAATGTATGCGTCAAACCCGGGCATTCGGCTCAGGGCGTTCTCTGCGATTGCAAGAAAGAAGTGCCACGGGGCTTCAACGCTTTCTTTATGGAACGTACTTAAGAGAATATTCATGTCGTGTTATGGCCATGTTGCATTCAGTACAAACGGTTAAGCGTTTGTTTACACTTGTTTCGTTTGTCGTAAAATGTCCAAGCACTCCGGCACTCCGCTGGCAGATCAGCCGGCGAGCCGACGCTGAGCAGACGACTCATCTCTTTGCCGGAAGTGCGTGAAAAAGCCGCCCAATAGCAGGATGTCTAGCTCATGACGAACATCTGGGAATCGATGATGTAGACATGTGAAGATGGCGGCGTCCAAAAAGACGAAGGAAAGGGTGAGAAAAAAGCGACAAACTTTGCAACAAAAGTGTGAGCTTTCCGCTGCGCGTAAAATAGTAATACTTGGCACAAATGATGTTGACGACCCAATCTAACGATTGCGCTAGTCAATTTAGTGTGCTCAAAACGCCTTTCAGGGCCCCTTTAAGCGAACAATTTTCTTGTCTACTCTACAGGTCTGTAGCACCATTAACCCAACTCATTGGAAACCTATCTCATTATCCGGCCAACATAGTGCGCCGATCCCGAGTTTGGTTTCGAAGAAACAATTAGTTCCACTTTTTGCTCCGTATTTGGTGATGAGCTTTCGTGATGAGCTCCATGATGAGCTTTCGTGAGCTGCTCACGATGGTACCCCTGCTATGATTAATGTCATCTTCGAATGTAACGGTATCATTGAAGTGATTTATTCTTTAAAAACGGAATCGTGAGATGAAATTGACTCTATAAATTCTTAAGTTTTAAAAACCCTAAACATTTCTCTCCTGTGATAAGGTCGTACCTTTTAGCAATTACTGTAATCTGTAATGGTGCCACGAGAATGGAAAATCGTTCCGATACCCAAGAAAAGTTCGTTATTCTCCCCTGCGAGCTACCGCACAATATCACTACCTTACGTGGATTGATTTGATGGCAGGGTTTAACGCGCTGACGCAACGCAGGCGATGAGGCCCGCCGTAGTGGAGGGCTCCGGCTTAATTTTGACCACCAGGGCATCTTTAACGTGCGCCGAAATCTCGAACACACGGGCGTTTTCGCTTTTCGCCTCCATGAGAAAAGCGGCCCCCTCAGCCGGGAATCGAACCCGCGTCCTTGCCTTACGTGGGCTGTAGAGCAATGGAACACGAAACCTATTCTCCAACCATCAAATTATTTAGTCCTGAAATGTTTTCTTTCCCCAGCCAGCACAGACTTCAGAAACGACTGTTGTGTGACATAAAACCAATGCCTTTTATCAATGAGATTAGCTCAGGTAATGATTATAATCTTCCTGTATACGCCCTTTTCCGAGACTTCGAGTTGTTGACAAGTAAGCTTATAGTTTTTTTTTTTTAATTTTCCCGCCTGTCATTTTCTACTTGATAAAATAATCATTGAAAACCAAGAACAGTCCATTCAAGCTAACTAGACATGATCATGTACGTAATGTCCTATTAGCTATGCTTCAAGGTACAGTTCTCGGTCCCGGGCTTTTTTATTTATTTATTTATTTATTTATTTATTTATTTATTTATTTATTTATTTATTTATTTATTTATTTATTTATTTATTTATTTATTTATTTTAGAACATACTGTAAGCCAGAGGCCCAAGCAGGAGGGGCACAAAGTGCTGACATCATCGAAGATGCAATAGAGTACACAGTGCAAGAGGAAAAAGTGGGAACAGCCAAAGGATGTTTAGAAACACTAGTCGCCAGGCACAACTGAACATTATCAACATTTTAAATTTAAATTAACCATCTGCTTACTAGTATGTCGTCTGTAAGGGATGCAGTATACCCTTTGGTACTTGGTTGAAGGGGGTTTATTTGCAGAAGCAGAAGCGACGCCAGAGAAAATCCAAGCGTCCAGAAGATGGCTCATCTCAAGCACCAACCACATTCTGCCGTACTTCTTCCGCTGCTACCAGCGTGCGCGCATACACTTATGTCTAGATTGGACATGATCGCGTAGCACTCTTCCGTGGTTTGAGGCATACTCCAATGGGCTGATGGCGCAATGTGAGCTGCCTATTATTCTTGCTACACGACAAATACCAGTTTACACGTGAATGACCGCATCATTTACCGTCCAGTAATTATCAAATTCCGCAAAACAAAGTACTCGCAGTTAAAAAAAGAGGCAGAAAATGGCTATTGACTATGAACATTAAGAACTGTCATTTCTTTTTATCGGAGAAAATTATTTCCAGCTCTACGTATTACTTGCAGCTTCAATTATCTCCAGTGTATTTTTATAGGTATTTTGGTGTAAGCATAACACCAGATCAGCGTTGTACACGTTCCTCTAAAACAGGAACAAAAGCTCGTTCCTCGTTCCTTCCCAATTTTGAAACGAGTTCCCGTTACAAGTTACTTTATTGCGAAAGGAATGCATTCCAGTTCCACTTCGAAGGTAGAAACGTGTCGTTACCTTAACGTTACATTTCATTTTTAAAAATAAAAATGCGGTGTCATATAATTCTGAGATGAAATAAAATGAGAAAATTAAAACTGACATCGAACTACGTATATCATACGAATATGAACACCGCCGGCAGCAGATTATATGGAGATAAAAAGAATCCAAAGAAACGCTCCTAGACCAATTTTTTCAGGAAGCACCGGACAAACTCCAGGCATGTCTAACTGCGCCCCTGATATACTAAGTTCACATAAAAAACACAGAAATGCTTAAATTCACTCAGCTAAACATATCTAACTCACGAGGGGCTCCTCATTTACTCTCGTTCGGTCAAATGACCGTACTCAAGGTTCCCTAAATCGACTTTCTAGCTCTCGCTCTGACTGTCCGAGAACACCAAACACTTCGGTTTTATCACACAAACCACGCCTCGAAGACCTACTAACACACACCGAGCCGCTGATTGCCCGGTCAACAAACCCAAAGATTTGTACACAATCACGTGATCCACACTCTCCCTCTCACTCCCAGGTATTCATCAAAGCAGAAGTATAACAGATGTTGAAACCGACCAACTAAAGCAACTCTTAACGCTGACCGTCGACCTTCGGGCGGCCTCTCTCAGGTATTGTTTATAAGGGCCCAACAATGACGAAATTCTTGTCATTTGTCAAGACGACACGTGCGGACGTGGCGCCCCCGTTGACCCATTCCCGCCAGATCGGCGACAGACCCCGCCGTGACGAACTGCGTGCGTAGCCTAACTGGGAGCAGTACAACATCCCATGTACAATACAACGGTACAACATCCCACGGGGCACCCATGGCTTTATTGATAGTCGGTTGTCCTTCGAATGACCTCACAGCGGGCGCAACTACCCCGAAAACAACGCACCCGCACCTTGCGCGCACTAATGCGGTAATTACCCCTGAAAATATACAGATACGGTGGTTTCACGAGGGACCTGCAGCGCCGCTTGGACTGAGACAACCTTTCCCCGGCAGGGAACAATTCTATCAGCTAAGCGCGCATCCTGGCCTTCCCAGACAGACGATGAAAGGTGAAAAGCATTCTCGCGGCGGCGCTAGTCACTCGTCGAACGCCGCCGCGTAAGCTAAACCGCCATGAAAGCAAGCACAAGCTGCGGCCCGCTGCGTGGTTATTCTTCTGACCTTGACCTTCGAAGAACCACGTTCCGCTGTAGGGCGGACAATTTGGCCAGCTTATAGAAAGAGAAGCTCAGTGGCGACTTGTGGCTTTTTCTACTCGAGCCTTGGCATCTAAAGCAGCCAAATCCTAGCGATGTAACGTGTGCAGAAGGAACGCCGTTCCTGCCATTCCTTCATAAACCTAACGAGTTACCGTTACGGTTCCACCGACCATTAATGGAACGGTGGCGTTACTCCGATCCTCCAAAAAGGAACTAGTTCCAGGAATGCCGTTCCTTGGAACGCCGTTTCGTACAACACTGCACCAGATCGTCAGGCCACATAACAATAATTTCTGAGAAAGCAAAGAAATTTCTTGGCTACCTCAGGCGAACCTTTCACCTTGCTCCATGCTCAGAAAACGCTTAGCATACTTAACATTTGTTCCTCCAAAACTTTAGTTCGCTTGCGCTATGCTCATATATTCAGGCCAGTCGTGCCATTCAAATGTCAATAATCTAAGGAACGAACCCATCTGGTGGGCCTATAATTGCGACGCAGGGTTTCTAGAATGGTCCTTCTTCGCCGATTATTCTATTCATTGCCTGACACATCTATTATCATGCCCGCACTTCCCAACTTCGCCCGGACTATGAAATAAAGCACTGCACGGGCCCGGGCCGGCCCGAAAGCCCGGGCCCGACCCGGCCCGCGGGACGGGCTGGGCCGCCCGAAGTCGATTATCGGCGGGCCCGGGCCGGGCCCGGGCTCAGTGTCGCGGGCCCGGGCCGGGTTCGGGCTCGACGCCGTGGGCCCGGGCCAGGCTCGGGCTTCAATTCATAGGCACGGCCGTTAATAGGTCCGACGTGAAGTGTAGAAAAGAGCATCAAAATGAACATTCTTAGTTTATTTTTGCGCGCTTCTTGCTGTTAGTTGTACGCATTGTTTTAAAAAAAGCTAAAGCTACCTGCTATATGCACAATGTATTGGCTTCCACCCCTGCCCGCAGACACTACAGCTAGCTAGCTGCATGGGGAAAAAATACGCCATCTGAACGACATTCCATCGTACATTGAAGAGCACTGGGCTACCTACTGAACACGGCAGGCCGTCTGAATGTACCTCTGACTCACCGCCATGTGCCGAATCTCTAGCGCGGGGCAGTACCGACAACAAAAATTATCTGGGAAGTTATTACATCGCTGAAAGTCGTCTGGCATTCGCTGCAGTGTTAGCCACAAAAGGCAACTTCTAATGGTTTGTCTGTCCGCCGAAGATTTTGGCGCGCGCGAGCGCGTTTCTGTCCCGCACGAGGAAGGCGTAGCGCCACTGATGTAACTCGTCATGTCATAGCTTGATGCGTGCCCCACGTGACTGTTGTTACATTTAAAAGGAGTAGGATGAAGTAATTCCAAGTTTTACCGAACTCATTTCTAACCTAGCGACTGGCAAGAGGAACGGTATAATGGTCATGCTCGTCTATGTCCACGCAGGCATCGAATTTATGGTCATCAACCTCAGTACTACTTGCATTCTATTTTAGTAGACATATCACGGCATTGCGCAACCTTATCGTTCTAAGGCGTGACTGCCGGGCTTCCGAAGCGCTCGCATTCAGCGCGACATGACGGTGATTTCTCCAAGCCGGAGTGGACGGGCACCATCGCCAACAAATGCGTGGGCTTGAGTACGCGTGGGACGCTTGAATTGCAGATGAGCGCTTTCCGGAATACGGCGCGTCAAGGCAGCGCCGGATCGACTGTATAGCGGCGCGGACAAGTGGAATCGCGCAGCAGCGATGGACGGCGGATGTTGTGCTGAGCCTCTCTGGAAAGGGGCAGAGGGGGGGAGGGGGTCAAGGATGCTCATAGGCCCAGCGCAGAGTGAAAGGGAAGTGCCGCAAAGGAATACAGTGTAGTTGTTGGGGTAGGGGTGGCGGTAACTCGGGCTGTGACTCGCCAATGGCCTCACAGTCGACGTACTTTCAGACTGTCACTGCATACGAAGTCACTGCAGACTGTCACTGGAGACGACGGGTCCTCTTACTTTGCATGGACACGAGAACCCCAACGTCTTTCGTCTGTGGACTTCATCCGGGAATCAACTTTTTCAGGTTTATCCGATCGCCTTTCCTCATCATCATCTGATCATACACTTTCATTTATGCCCTGCGGCAAAGTAAACGTTCAAATTATATTGCATGACTGAGAAATTTTAAGGCGATTAACATTTATCTCTAATATTTATCCGTCTTGTGGTATGTTTATCTGTCCTTGTCTAGCCTCTTACGGCGGGAGAAGAAGTTACCAGTCTCGCAAAAAAAGCAGCTAGTGAGATTCGAACCCACGGCTTGTTCGGTGGAAACGAGAGCATTACTTATTGAGCCAACCACAGGAGATGGCTGGCCAGGAGTTCAGAGGAGTTTCATCAATTGTGCCTAAGCGCTGGCAACATGACATGCGCGAACAGACATGATTTATCGCTCTTGAAGAAATGGGTTTAACAGGAGAGAGAGAGAACAATCTTTAATGAAAACTGGCGATGTCAGCCCAGCTAAGATGCCTGGCTTGCTACGCCAGATGAATGCGATGACGATGATGATTATAATGATGAAGAGGAATACTTATGATTTTAACTAATTTCAAAGTCTGATCAAGACGTGTTTTTTAGGTATGCCAATGATACCATGGCGTTTAGCTTACAGTGATATCGGGAGAAAAGGCCTTACTGGAGGGTGGGGAGAGAGAGAGAGAGAGAGAGAGAGAGAGAGAGAGAGAGAGAGAGAGAGAGAGAGAGAGAGAGAGAGAGAGAGAGAGAGAGAGAGAGAGAGAGAGAGAGAGAGAGAGAGAGAGAGAGAGAGAGAGAGGCTCCAAGCCTATTGGGGAAAAACGTTTAGGAATGTAAAGATAGCGGTAAGGTGAAGTGAATTTCTGAATGGCTGAGCTTACGAGCAAGCCCTTTCAATTCAGTAAAAGATGCCTTGCACCTGTGGCTCTCTTCAAGCCTTGTTAACACGTGCCTGCCTTGCAACATGTTTGCGACTTGTATCGCTAGGCTACTGCGGAACAAATTCGTTTACGTAGTTTTCAACGGCACCGTCGTCTTGGGAAGTTAGCCTGCGGGTATCCGGCCCTTGACGCTGGAACGAACGCCCGCCGCGTGCAGTTCCCCTCG
>NW_027526295.1:249171554-249218023 GCF_048455015.1 Haemaphysalis longicornis
GATCTTTATTATTATTATTTTCTTTCTTTTCTTTTTTTGTTATTATCCCTCTCGGGAGGGCAGTGCGCCATCGTCGAAGTTCATAAGCGATAGAAGCAACACCTTCAACCAGTACCGTGACGCGAGCCAATGTCAGCGTTGCAGTACCAGTTCAAGACATCGTGTCATCCTCTTCATCGACGGCGGCAGAAGACAAGGCGGCGAGACGGCGCGCTGCCGACGCCGAACGCAAGCGTCTGAAGCGCGCTGCCGACGCCGAACTTCGTGCACGAGAAGCACGAGAATATACTCCGGCAACGGGTATATTCATAGCGCGCGCAGTAGAGGGAGAGGAGGTGGCACCTGCTGCTGCAACGCCTCTTTCAGCGCCGGAGCCCGCGCATGCGCGCCCGCACCTGTTGTTGAGAGCGAGGAGGAGCGGGGGAGGGGCGCACGTGCTGGGTGGCTGCGGACGCCGAGTTACGGACGCATAACGTCGTGAGTTAAAGAAATGCTCGGCATTTAAAAAATGGCTCCAATCTACGCTGTGAAGGTGGTTTGACTGCGAATTCAAATTTCCCGCTTTCGCAGTGCTCTCGCGCCCCCTGCCTGAACAGCGCGAGCGGGAGCGCTGTTTTATTTGCTTGCTTTCATGTCGCACGTGCCGGCACCTTACTGCGCAGTTTGGAGCGCGCCGTTTCAGGCGGCCACTTTTAGCGTCTTTCGAAGGGTGGTGAGGAGGGTGACACCGCGTCTTTGGCGTCATCTCTCTCACTGTTTCCCCTTCACTGCTGTTTCATGCTTCGCTGCCAAAGATCGCCCTCCCCAGACGCTGAATCCGAACGACGGTCTGTCTCCTCCTTCTACACGACTGGGCGTAGCTTATTTTGATCCCAGGTTCGATCCCTGCGGTGCCAGCAGTTTATTTGTGTAGCCAGGGCGTAGCCAGTAGTAGCCCGAGATGTACGTTTGCGTAGCCAGTAAAAACCTGGGCGTTTTCTGGTGACGCGGAGACGAACATTTTATTGGCTGGTTAGAGGTATACTGCTTCGCAATATTCGCAGTAAAAATCCTTTATTTGAGTGCGCAACTTGAGAGAAGACTGTGCTGTTGCCTGGTTTTATCCAGTCCAAGCGGCGACGGAGAGCGTACACCCGCTACATGAAGCGACAACACAGCAGAGACAGAGAGCGAACTCCTCGCTTTCTCGGCGGTGACGCGGTGGGACTCGCGACACGAACCTACGCGAACTCACATGCTTCCGCTGAGAAACGGCATTGGTCAGGAGCGTTGCTATACGTTCGTGAACAGGAAGTCTCCTTCGTCACTTTTTTTTTTTTTACTTTTTTTATCCTCCTAGTTTTGCGTCTCTCCTCCAGATCAGAACGGCCACAAAACACGCACTCGCTCTTTTTTTTTTCTTTGCGTCGCCGCTGTCTCCGCAGGTTGAAGCGTGAGAGAAGTAGTACGTAGCTCTATCCGTGTGTCTCTTTTTCTTGCTCCCTCCCTTCCTCCGTGGCTTCGAGCTGTGGTTTTCTTTTACTTTTCTTCCCCTCTGGTGGCGTGAACGCCCGCCGCACATTGCCAAGACTGCCTCGTTCACTGCCCATAATCGCCTGCAGTGGTGGTCACCCCCAAGGTTTTTCGTCTTATCCGAAAAGTACGTGCAACGCTGTGCGTCTCAGGCGGATTTTGTTACATTAAGTCTGTGGAAACCAAACAAACGTTCCCACGTTGCTCGGCATAAGCGAGAATTCCTCTTAATCGAGTTCGTCTTAACAGAAGTTCCCTGTATATAAAACACTGAAAGCTTGTTCGTTAATTATTCCAATTTATGAATGATTCGAACTACACGCCAGCGCGCAGGCGGCTTGGTGCCAGGCACACCGCCAGAAAACTGCACCCGATGTCTACGCACGAGGCTTCGTCGCCTCTAAACACATAAAAAAAACGGTGAGAGAAGGTAAAGTCGGACTACGGTAGAAAATGGCTAGCATACATATGCGCACACTAATATATGCTATGGTTGAAAGGACAAGTGTATAACATGTGCCTCTTTTCGTCTTTTCGGGTTTCCATAACTTGAATTTCTTAAAAAAATTTTCTACACGCTGCATTACTAAATTTGATTTTAAATTTTAAGTTTAACAAAGTCATGTTTTGTTTCAATTCAGTTACTATGCACGCCGTATAAAATTTTCTTTTTGAGACCTTAGCCCAGGGCAGTCAGTGGCTTTGTTACAAAGTATGTAAGTTTGTGTACGTCACTCTTCATGTCATTGTATGGTCCTCACAAGGTAGGCATCATGCGACGTCAGGGGCAAAACACGTGATGACATCTTGCATATGCAGAGACCTTGAACTTCCGAGAAGTACGCGTGCACGGCGAAATGTGTCAAAACATTCTTGCAAGCCCACCGGCCGAATTCTCCGCATTTCAAGCGTCGGGCCGGTGTCCCTTTGTGCGGCGCACGCGTGCCCTAACGTTCTACGGATGCGAGCATGTATACGGTCGGCCATCTGTGTGGAGGCCGTTGAAGAGCAGCCATTCAGTCGCTCATATACTCAAAGCAGCGAATATTCGGCTACCGAGGTGACAACTAGGTAAGACGTAAGCACTGCATCGTGTCGGTGAAGCACGGAAAAATTTAGTGCCCTTCCCCTCTGTGAAGAAGTATGATCGGCGGAGCTGGACGCGGTCCAAGGAGTGCACGAAACAAAACACTTTGGTTAGCACTTTGCGATATATACTACCTGCCTAACCAGTTGAATGAGGATTGGGAGGACTATTGTTCCATTCTAGCGGATGAACATAGGTTCTCTCCCGTATAAGACCATGTATTGAGAGTAGACGAGAATTCCACAATACCTACAACTTTACTGTGAAGTAACTGACCATGACAAGTAAATGAAACTCGGCTCAATGATAGAGCCATCTTAGCATCTAACAGGCATATAATTTGTATCGAGATAGTATTGATTAAACAAGATTTGCAGCCATTTTCTGTAGCCATACTCCCTCCGTAGATGGCCTTGTATTGTCAGCAGCTGGGAATTCTGTAACGTTTGCAAGACGAGCAAATGAAACTCGGTGTAATAACATAATCGTCCTATCGGCCAATCTCAGCATAACTGTTTTCAAGATATCTACAGAGCATTCCCCTGAAAGCTAACTGTGGCGTAAGATTGAAATGTGTCAACACGAGTTTTCCCTACACACCATGTGGACGCACACAGTTTTCGTCTGCATCTAGCCTATAACAGCTACGCCTTAGAAGAAAAAATGTCGCGTTTCTTCTTCACCCTTTTGAAGCGAAGTCAGTGGGCACCAACATAAGTTTCGGGCTGCTTAATCAAGGGGAAAGCCTTGATTTTCTCATTCTGCGAGAAAGTGCGGTTGTTGTCCGGCCCCGGAATCGGGAGCTTTGAGGGAATAATGTACCCGATTCCCAAAATTCACATAATTCTGAATGGGCAACGTAAAAGGTGAAGAAAAGTGCGTGCCGCGAGACACCTGAATGTGGTGGTACGCGTGTAGAGTAAGTGTACACACGACGCACAGAATTGTTGTTGTTGTTGTTGTAATCCTTTATTTCAAAGGGAAGGCCATGCGGCCATAATAAGAGAGGAGGGGGAAGAGGCAGGGAGGAGTAGCCGAGTAGCACAAATGGTGGGTCCTTGAACGCCTTAGAAGAGATCACTGCCGTCAGCAGAGCCAGGCTAGGGTTACTGGGATCATGTGAGTGCAGTCAAGTCAACTTTCACGACCGGGGTAGGCCCCGGTTTACACTAATCTCGAGAGACCACTCTCTAGGCCGAACACCCCGAGGGCTGAGAGAAAATTAGCGTCTTCGAAGGGGGGCTCGTCTTGAGAGGAATCACGTGGCAAAGCGTTGACGAGTATTGGGCGGTACAAAGAAAATGCGGCGCAGTGCCATATTAAGTGGTTGAGGGTGGCGAACACTAACGTTTGACAGTAGGGGCAGTAAGCAGGTGGAGATTTTGCCGGGTGAATCCATTTTCTCATGAGGTGGGATGTGAGGGCTGCGTTAGCAATAGTTTTGTTGATGAAGATTTCCGGAGAGCGAGGCATCGGAGGAGCCAGAGCCAGGTAGCCAGCGGGAGTAACGGACGCAAGGCGTACTTTCCGAGCATGGCGTGCGCGGTCAAGTTGAAGGCGAGGGTGAGGAGAGGGGCGCGACGCGTCGTCGTCCAGGGAGTGAGACACTCCCTTGCTGCATCGTGTGCAGCCTGGTTGCCCCCATCCGAGTCCGTGTGACCCGGCACCCATGCCAATCGGGCAGTGGTCCCATTGCGAGCCAAAATGGCGATCACGTGTTGGATTTCGTGAACAGCTGGGTGATCACTGAAGGGCTTGCGGAGTTCTTGAAGTGCCTGATGGGAGTCCGTGAGGATCCGAAAATGTGGAGGCGGCGGCGTTGCAATATTGTAGGTCAGGTGATCCAATGCGCAGAGGATGCTCTGAAGTTTTCATGATTCTAGGGAGCGATTCTCAGTTCCTAAATGGGTACAAGCTTGGCACTTGCGATGCGATGCAAAGCGCTAATTAAACGTGTTGATATGCCGCGCCCCGCCTCTGAACTGGACGAAAGGTACCAAACCATCTTTATTTACAATTATATTGTGCATAATACACGTAAGAGAACATTTTACAATAAAAAGAAATCATGGGTCATGGAAAAAGATCAAATCCCCTCCGCCTAACGATGACGATGGTTGAAACGCGAAGCTTTCTTGCGTACGAAAATCAAATGGCGAAGTTCCAAAAGTCAAAGCCGCTGCAGTTCAAACCTCCTGAGACTCAAATTGCAAGCGTAACGATCAAAGTGCAAACTGCCTGCGTATCAAGGTCCAAACTCAGGCGACACAAAGGAATCCCTCACGAGAAAGCTGAGCGCCTCCCCGTCATTAAACGGAGGGGATTTGAACTTTGTTTGAAGCGATAACGCGCTAAAGACCGAAATGAAATTATGAGCTACCAGAATGCGATAATGACGCAATTGAATAGACGTCGGCTTCATAACGCGAGTAAACCAGGTTCGATTCTGACCCCCGCAAGCGTTTTTTTTTTTTTTCATTTCATCATCACCATTATCATCACGCGCCAGCACATTGTGAAAAGTTGGCTTTCCGGCAGTGAGTATTGGTTACAACACCTCCGTCAGTGAGACCAAGACTGTTTTGATTTAAAAATATCGGCATTGATGAGTTTAGAACCCCGGCGTTCGTTCCAAAACTCAATATTGAACCTCCAGGATACTGAGGCAGAACAGCGGAGCTGTCTTAGTAGCCGCATAAAAGTGTCCATGACGCTGGTCCCACAGTAGATGACCCACAGGAAATGTCGGGATTGTGCCCACAAGGGAACGGAATCACGCTTCGGGCGCTCAAAACCTCTCTCATTCCCCCCTCTTTTCTTTTTAGACATAGGGGAACGTGTTACTTCAGCTATTCCTCGTCTATACCAAATCGCCGCTATTTCAAATCGCCGCTAACTGTCCATTCCGAATCGCCTCACGTACGCAGCTCCCTCGACCGTTTAAGGCGTAACCACAAAGTTTTCATCACTGATTGAGGTCTGTACAAAAAGGCAATGTTTCCTGTTTGTTTTTTTTCTCTCACAGTCTCGAAACTTGACGCCGGAGATTGTAGGAACAACTACGTGAGAGGCTACCGGTCGCGCAGGAGCGCCGGACTCCTGGCCGGAGATCTTAAGGTGGGTGAACGGAGCCCGGGCAACAGTGGCACCCCGCAAGGGTCGATCATCTCCCCAATGCTGTTTAATCTCGTCACGATCGGAATGGCACGAAGACTCGAGAAGATAGAAGTCGTCGAACACACGATGAACGACGACATCACCTTGTGGGTGCGCAGGGGAAAGGAAGGCCACATCGAGACGACAGATAGAAGACTACCTCCGAGACACGGGGCTCAGGTGCTCGCCGAAAAAAACATGAGCTGCTCGTGCACCAATCGACGAGAAAACAACGACGCCAGGCACAGAGACAGCGCGATCAGATCACGATCCGGACTGGGGGCGGCACCGTCATACCCACGTTACCCAAGATAAGGATACTCGGGTAGGATGGTAGAAGCCGGCGGAAGAAACACTGATATGATCAATTGTCTGACGAGCAAGGCGGCGAACGTATGCAGACTGCTCAGAAGAGTGACCTCGAGAAGAGGAGGTATGCAGGAGGACAACCTCGTCCGGCTAATTCAAGCCTTGGTGATCCGCCACGGAACTTACGTGGCTGCCTACCACCACTGTTGTCATAGCGAGCAGAATATTGACATTCTCAGACGAAAGGCCCACAAGACGGCACTCGGTCTACCCGACACGGCAAGCACCGGCAGACAGGAGGGAATCCACAACGCGCTCGAAGAAATCATCGAAGCACATCAGACGCCCCAGCTAGAGATCTGAGCAGTTGAAAAAAAAATGAAAATAAAAGAAGAAGCACTAGAAGAAAAACAGATTTTTATTTCAACAAGGGTAACAATGAAAAAAAAAAAACACAGCATCTCCGGGGAAATTCCTTGTGATGCGACTAAACTGCACTGAGGGAAACGCTTTTTGAAGCCAATGATTTCACGTGACATTGTGCGCAGATTTTTAGGGCGGAAGCTCTGCTGGGGCTTCTGTGATGCAGCATGAAACAGTTATATTTTTTTCAGTATAAACGAAAAAATTCATCGGGCACTTGAGTCTTTTAGTTGATTTGAAGGCGAAAGCTATAGTTCATCTCACAAGCTAGCTGCAGCACTGTGGAGGCTACATTGTTATCAATAGTGCGCCCACTGAGGACGCCTAATCCGCCGTGAAGGGGGTCCTGAAAGGACACTCCCTTCTCCCCTCTCGGCAAGTGGCACCGCAAGGACCCGGCGCTTTTTGTCGCTTCCTTCGCGGTGAGTTAGGCGCCCTGAGGGGGACAACAAAGTCGCCTCCACAGTGCTGCAGCTAGCTTGTGAGATGAACTATAGTGTTTATCGAAGAATTCTTCATTGCTACATCGTGTTGGCGGTGCCGTCGCGTTCACTTTTATCCTGGCACTGTACAAGGTTAGTGCTGTAGTTAGCTCCCTCAACTGCGGCACTTGGCGACCCACGTTCAAATCCTATTCGAACCCTAATAAGTTTCTATGTATATTTCTTATTTACTGATTTTCCTTTTACAGTGCCCATGATTTGGTTTAATTCGTGTAGTCGCCAGCGACTACAGTCATTTTTCGCATTTGATCAGACATCTATAAGGCTTCCGCCGTAAGAAGTACGTCGAATATGCTATAGATCTGTGTGGAATCGTCTTTTTTGATTTTTAATATTTTTCCACAAAAAAGAACATAAAGAAAACCTGTTCACGCCCCTCAAAATTTTATTAAAAAAAACTTGCATCTCTAGTCCCAGCTCGACCGACTGTCGAGGACGAAGGCCGGCTGCCTCATGCTCGACAAGCTACCAAGAAGGTACCACAATCAGCAAAGAGTGAAGAACACGCTGCGCGAAGACGTCCGTCGATCGAGCTTTACGCGTGGCCCCAATCCCCAGAAACGTGCCCCCGGAACACAGCAAGGGCCGACGCCGATCTAGAGCCAAGGCCCTCACCGACAAGTTCGGAGAGAACCTCGGCGCACAGTTCGTCGACGCGCAATTTGCCCGAACAGCTCAAGCTACACAGCCGCGGTGGTAGACACGTACGGGTTCACGAGAGTGACCGTAAGCATCAAGTGCAACAGAACGGAAGAGGCAGAGGAAGTGGCCGTCGCGTTGGCGCTCGTAGGCGGGGACTGCGCCACGGTTCTCAGCGACTCTCGTCAAGCCATACGAAACTACGCCAAAAGGGAGGTATCGCCCACCACCACCCGAATCCTGGAGCGGGCTGACCCAAGATTCAAGAAGCGCCTAGTCTAGTTTGCAGCACACGAGGGCAAGGTGTCGGGCAAAAAGGAAAATCGCGACGAGTCTGCTATCTGCACTATCTCTCCGCACAGCCGGCAACGAGGCAGACGCAGAAATACTCTGGTACAGCACGAAGGACAGAATGGTCACCTACAACGAGATCACAAAGCTGAAAGGAAGCTCCCTCCACCCAGCGACAAACTGGACAGAGCCCAGGTGGTAACAGTTAGACTACAGACGGGAACCTTCCCGACACCACTAACTCCTGCACAAGATATATCCCGAGACCTACCCTGACATCAAGACCAAGGTCTGCAGCGGGCAAACGGCGACTCTCACACACGTGCTGCGGGTCTGTAAGAAGCATTCAGAAGAAGCTAAAACGGGAACTCTACCGCGGCGACTTGAAGCGTAACTGTCATCGTACGACCAAGACAAACAGCTCTGGGCTGTCCAGCAAGCCCGAGAGGCAGCGGCTCGACAGGATCGAGACTCTTCCCCGAAGGTGACCTAGGCCCGGTCGACGGACGTGACGCGGGCCAAGGCTCGCGCCGCGTCGGTTTTGCAGGCTCGATAAATGTCTATTCCACTCCACTCCCCTCTCTCAGCATGGCACCTCTTCGTCATCGGAGAAGCATTTTCGCTCGAGCTGGGACATTTGTATTCCTTTTGCGTGAGCCTTTCCCAAACGGCTTATTAGCAGCGTGTCAACCTTGTTAATGCTCGCATGCTTATTCATTGCTCAGAATTCTTCGCATTCAATCTACGTACAATTAGGAACAAAGCAGTGAAAACAAACAGCAAAGAGTCTGGCCTGGAAGACAATGTTTACTATGAAGAAACAAACACCGCCGTTTTATCCTCAAGAGCTAACATCCTCTTCCAGCACAACCTGTTTTTGAGTTGCTACTTGTTTGTTGTCGCATGCGAAGCTTCGGCACTCACTCGGCTCTTCCAAAACACGATGTAATCGTGGCCTTTAGGTAAGACGATTTAATCGAAGCTTCGTAGAGCCTGTTCTGTAAACACGCACTGTATGGTGGCCCGGGAGAGGCCATCAATTTTAATTAAATCTAGACGGAAGATGCCTGCAGAGAAACATTTTGATTTCGTCTACTTCTGGCGATTGCACGGCAATCCTGGATTGAGAATGTTTTGCTAGCAAGTAATTCCTCGGGTGCACCTTTATTACAAAACCATATAATCGCGCATACAATTAATAGATACTGTTTCGAAATTATGGATTGAATTTCTTTTGACGGAAGATGGGGCAGTCAGGCTGACAGGCAGAATGCAATACGGTTCTGCATCGCCTGATACTGCGCTCTTCAGTTGATGGGACAAAATGAAAAAGAAAAAAAAGAAACACCCGTTCCTAAAAAACGTTGAAAGAAGCACGAAAGCTAAAAGCGCATCCAACCTTCATTGAAAGTGCGTCCAACCGATCGTGAAGTCTTCAGACACCCAAATCGCAAACGAAGAACCAACCCAAGCAATTATTTTTCCCGCATTAGGCAAACGCATCTACGAACGATCTGCATGTGTCCCGATACGTGTTTTACGAGATAAAAGAATGGTACTACAGTAAAAGCTGGTTAATTCGCACTCCAAGGGGTCCATAGAATTGTTCAAATTAAGCGGAGTTCCAACTAGCGGGCGGGCGCTGGAATGAGTGGACGTCGCGCCACACTGCGCGGGCAGGACACAAAGAAGCCACCTCTGGACTTGTTATCGCGAATTAGGCGCTGCTACACGCTTGTGGCAGGTGATTTTTTATATAATGTTCGTGGAGGTCGAACAGCGAACAAAAGTGAGTTATACGCCCGAAACAGGCAGTGACGCTGCATTCATGTGAGCGGTGAGCCGTTATGTCGAAATAATCGCGCTGTCTACGCGCGAAAACAAGTTTTCTTACTAGGCAGGGTAGCGGCAATCAAAATTAGAAGTAATCGGTGATATGCATTTGCTTGCGTTTCTTCTGTCACGACTCCATGAACATCGCTTGGAACTTGCCGAAGAGCACCAGCAGAGCGTCAAAATTCTAATCTGCTGAGAAATAACGTGCGGAAACATCCAGCCTCGACGCTGATTTGCCTACATCTCTAGTAAATTCGGTTTGGTTCGGATTTGCAACACATTGTAATCACTCTGGGCCGACTTCTTCTGTGAGAAGCGATGGAAACCAGGTGACCCCAGTTTGAATTAACCGTTCTGGATACCGACGCGTTCGAATTATCGGGAGTTTTCCGCCATTGAAATACACAGGGCTGTGCCGGCACAGGGCGTCAGTTCTAATTAACCGTAGGTTCGAATTAACAGAGGTCGAATGAACGAACAAACGCGTGTTAAGGAAATATTAGCAGAAATTAAGAAGAAATGGACGTGGGCAGGGGATGTAATGCGAAGGCAAGATAAACGTTGGTCATTAAGGGTAACAGAGTGGATCCCCAGAGGAGGCAAGCGTGGTAGGGGCGGAAGAAAGTTAGGTGGGCAGATGAGATCAAGAAGTTTGCGGGGATAAATTGGTCGCAGTTAGCGCAGGACCGGGGTAATTTGAGATTAATAGGAGAGGCCTTTGCCCTGCAGTCGGCGTAGATAGGCAGGTGATGATGATGAGGAGGAGGAGGATGAATTAACGAGCTTTTACTGTATACGCCTCCATCATTATCGATGCGTGTGTTGTATTATCTAGAACCATGGGCGTCCGAAGGGGGGTTCAGAAGTGGCACCCGCCCCCCTGCTTTAAGCCTCACCAGCTTGCCCCCCCCCCCCCCCCCATTGCCTTCCCATTCTCGACTGTTCCTCAGTTCCGATGCTCCGCTCATGCTTGCTTATTTACCCGCTGCCATTGGTCACGGGACACTGTCCGAATGTTAAACCTACAAAAAAACTAAAAGGCAACCGTTTAACACGAATTTGCTTGCTCACTACAAAAAATTTGCAACCTAATAAACACGCAGCTAAAAGAAGCTAAAAGAAAGTATTTTGAGCAAAAAATAACGGAGGCCGGAAATAGTACGAGAAAAAAATGGAAATCATTAATTCCTTTTTAAATAGAAACGCACATTCGGATAATATAACTACAGTTGTTCACAATGATAATTACTAATAGCAGAGAGACTCTGCTAATAGTGACCCAACTGACATAGCCGATCAGTTTGCAAAGTTCGTGTTTAACGCCGAGAACACCCTACCTCCATTAAATACAGTGGTCTTAGATCGCCCACCTCATTTGTTCTTTCTGTTTCCCACGACTCCAGATGAAATACTCAGCGTAATAGGTACCCTAAAAATGACAAGTGCTGGCCTTGATGGCATTCATCCCTCCCATATAAAAACGGTAGCTCACCTTATATCAAATGTATTCTCTTCAATTGTGAATTTAATGTTCAAAACTGGTGTTTTGCCGCATGAACTGAAGCAGGGTAAAATATTCCCCGTACATAAAAAAGGAGATACTTCGTCACTGAATAATTACCGCCCCATTTGCATCTTAAGCTTTTTGCGCAAAGTAATTGAAAAACTGATCTCTACACGTCTGACAAATTACTTAAACAAATTTAATATACTATCTCTCTGTCAATATGGCTTCCGTTCCGGCTACTCCAGTGACCTTGCGCTGATTTCACTTACTGACAAATTAAAAAAGGCTATCGACAGCGGTTACTATGCGGGCAGCGTTTTCATCGACCTAACTAAAGCTTTTGATACGATCAATCATCACATTCTTTTTAATAAACTTGAAGCACTTCGTATAACTGGCCGACCATTACTATTATTGCGCCGCTATCTCTGTAATCGTACACAGAAGGTGGTAATTTCTATTGTGTGTGGTAATTTGGCAACCAGATTAACTAACATTGGCGTACCCCAGGGCTCCATTCTGGGGCCCCATTTGTTTTTACTCTATATTAATGATTTGCCGTATTGCCTCTCTTCACCCAGTTGTATATTATACGCAGTCGATACCACAATTTTTAACTGCGATAGTAGCGTTACGTCCTTAACTGAAAAACAAAATTCTGACCTGTCACAACTGGCTCGGTGGTGCAGTATTAACATTTTACAAATTAACGCGTCTAAGACAAAATTTGTCGTCTTCAATTCCCCGCAAAAATCTTTACCTTCTATCCCTCCCGTTAAAATTACTCTCATTGACATCCCTGTAAGCGACTGCTGTAGATTCCTAGGCGTTGAACTCGACAGTAACTTAAAATACCACCGACACATTGCATATATTAGAAAAAGAAATCATGTATGGCGTTAGAATACTGATTAAATCTAGCAATTACTTCAATCCCTCAACACTAATATCACTGTATTTTTCTTTCGTTCATTCACACATTTCTTACTGTATTATTTCATGGGGTAACACATACACCACTCATCTTACTTCAGTTCAGACAATTCGAAACCAAGCAATAAGAATTGCTACGTCAAGCCCATTTCTCCCTAACGCTACGTCATTACTTCACGAAAACAATATATTAACTGTTACCGAACTTGTTAAATATAACCTTGGTATTTATATATATAAAATTACAAACAATCAACTTCCGCACTTAACATCGACTCCTTCAAATAGCAATGTCACAAGGTTTGCCTTAAACAATAACTTTCTGTTCCTAGAAGTTCGCACTAATTACGGCAAGCAAACCGTTTATTTTTCAGGAATTTCTTTTTGGAATGGTTTACCTTTTGTCATCAAAGCATCCCGTTCCCTGAATGTAACTAAATCGAAGTTAAAAAATCATATCACGTCCACAAGCTAGCCTGTTTTTCTGTTTCTTAATCGTTTCTTGTTAATCGTAAGCTGCGTTCTGTAATCACTTGTTTTTGTAATAACCGTGGTTTTCTTTGGTTTTCAATTGTATCTGTGAGATTACTAGCGTATATTCAGACTTTATTTGTCTCAATTGCAATTTAATGAAGTTCTGTCTCTCTGCCATGTACATCACAATGATTCTCACTTCTACATTGTACAAGAGGTCCAAGAGGACTGTGATTTGGGCGAGTTGGTGAACGTTCATCATTGTAAATCAGCGCGAAAAAAAAAAAAACACAGCCCAAAAAAAGAAACGAGAAGTAGACAGGTCAGCGCTTTCCTGTCCACTTCTCGTTCCTTTTTTGTGCTGTGTTTTTTTTTTTCGCGCTGATTTTCAATGATGTACAAGAGGTCCCTTTACAGTCTCTGACTATTGGACCTCTTTCTCTATATCTTTCACATGTTATCTGTATTTCGAACAATAAACATTTTCTCATTGTGATTCTGATTCTGACCCCAAGGTCACAAAAAGGATGGGGGGGGGGGGGGGGGGCACTTTTTGGTCTTTATTCAACAATAACGCAAGTGGACACAATCAAGAAGGGCGTAGGCCAGCCAACCTTGACGCAAATTGCCGTGAAAATTCTGCCTATGCTTTTTTTTTCCAGCCACGGCCGGACTAGGCTCCCTTTCCGCACTCCCCTTACGGCCTTCGCATTGGGACGTTTTACTGCCTGCCGCCGCAAGTTCGGGGTAGCGCTGCCAGGTCACCGTTGGTCCGCCGCCGCCAAGCGCGTTCACAACTTCACAGGCACATTGTGTGCGACGCAGCACTGGGTACTGCCACATGTGTGACAATTTGCGAAGCGGAGAGTTCATGGTTGGACATCCTGCGATGAATATGCTGTCATGCACTGCTTTTCAGCAAGCTGCCAGCAGGCAACCTAGTAACGTGGGCCACCACTCTAATGGTGGTGCTATGAAAAGTCTTGAAGATCAGGCACATTGTGGAGATGGAGAAGTGGCTTCGTGTTCTACGGTTCAATGCAAAGACCTGAAATCGGTACAATCACATACACAGCCAAACCCGCTTATAGCGAACTGTAGTATGCACCGTGATTAGTTCGATATATCCAATAATTCGATATAGCGGAACCCGTCCATAACGAATTTTTTGTTACAAGTTCGCAATACGTGGGACAACCCACTCCCCCCTTGCTGTTCCCACATAACGAAAGGAACACATAAAGTATGCTATTACGTTACACAAAACAATTCATTTATTGCATGCAAATACAGCTACTTTCCGTCTCCCCTGCCTACTTCGCAAGAAAGGTGTGATTTTTGTTTTCACTTTCGTTTTGGCGGCACCAACTAGCACCGCATTCCCTACACGGGACATAGTTTGCACCAGTTCAAGTACAGGTCCTTTAATATCGAAGCAATATTGGCGGAGAACATCGGCTGGCAAAACCGCTTCATAAAGCGTCGGACGGCTTTACGTTGTGTCATCCTCAGTCTCTTCAGTGCTTTCAGCAGCACCAGCTGCCATGATATCGGCGATGGTGTGTGCGCTCGAGGGGCTCACAATGACGGCAACATCGTCGCCAACACTCCGGATATCCTCTGAGGACACTCCTTTCGGCACAGCATGTGGTACGTTGGCGAGCTCTTCCAGCAGTTCGCCGATGATGCGTCTTGGTCCGGACTCTCTGGCTGGATGGGCTTAGTCGTGAATCCCGTGCGTCGGAAACAGTTACGGAAGGTGTCCGGCGTCACGTCGGTCTATGCGAGGCTCAACATCTCAATCATGGCCAATCAGCACCTCAATCGCCGCTTCGAAAACACCGATTTTAGTGGCAACTGTAGGCACGCCGAGTTCGATATATCCGATGTATAAGCAATATGCTTCGCATGAATTTTCGTCGCAGATTTGCTTTTGTTCGATATATAGAGTGATTCGCTCTATACGGGTTCGTTATAATCGGGTTTGACTGTTGTCAGTGCCTCATGGTACAGCTGTTGCCTTCGAACAAGCTAGCATTATTTTCTCAGTTGAAGCCTCATCGTTGAACTTCTATCCACTCAACAATCGGATTTACGATTTGTCAGAGAATATTGCCAAGCTGTAATAAAATTCAGGCCTGACCAATTTTTCCTAAAAATCAACCGGAAAAATTCGCACAGCGGGGTACGAACACAGATCACATGGAATATATATTTTTAAAACTGTAAACGACGGTTCGGAACATTATAGTTGCAGAAAACTGGACAACTAGTCTGCCTTTGTATTTTTTCTACCCTGTTTAATTGTTCAGGACGCGTGTTTCATGTTTAGTTGCCCGATGGACTCTATTGTGCAGGTTAGGGTGGACTTCTTGGAAAGTTAGTACTGCATCGTAGACGTGTAATCCCTGTACCATGCGGTCACAAATACGTACGGCAGACATCGCGATGATTGAACGTGCGCTTGCGAAAGCATCTGGAGCACACTGGGCAATCTAGTAACGTTTCACTGGGCAGCTCAGTTCACATGGCCGGAAATGCGAATGCACGCCTATCTTTAACGAGAGTTGTAGGGATAGCAAAGCATAAAAACCAGCTCGCAAAAAAAAAAAAAAAAACCATCAGGACATTTTAATTGGTTCGCCTTGGTCAGGCTTGCATAAGCATGCCGTCTTTGGGTTTATCGGCCAAATAAATTGCGTATCTTGCCCTTTAATAATTCCAAACGGCCGCAGCCAGCTTTCTCTGCGTTTATTTTTTATTTTTTTTTTGTGATGCCAGGTGTCACACAATTGTCGCTTGTTGCCTAGTTTTTATCTATAAGAGCACGAGCAGTGGTTGCCTGACTGATCGGTACACGCTGTGGAGTGTAATTTTTTACTGATGTGTACATTTTTTTGTGTAATATATGAGAGGTTTTACGAATACATGCTGATTGATTGATTATGGGGTTGAACGCGCCGAGACTACACAGGCAATGAGGCGCGCCGTTGAGGTGCGCTAGGGCTCCTGATTCATTTTGACCGCCTTGGTATCTTTAACGTGCGCCGAAAATGTTGGACACAAGGGCGTTTTCGCTTTTCGTCTCCACCTGAAAGACGGCCGCCGTGACCGGGAATCGAACCCGCGTCCCTCCGCTACGAATAAAGGGTAGTTGGAAGTAGCGCTTGTCCCTCTCGTCCTCCTTCGTCCTTGGTGTAATTTTTGGCGTTTTACACGTCTACATCGCGCAGTACGTTCTTGTGGTGTTTGTTGCTTTTCTATTCAGGTATAGTTATACGAAATATGCTACTTCCCCCAAATTCTATAAAGCTTGGCACAAAAAAACATTTATTCGTCACGGTGTTCCTGAAGTCAGAAACATTGCAAGGGAATATACATACGTGAATAAATTTTGCTCTTATTTTATTGCGTCAACAACTGCCTTGCGTAAATCTTGTTTGTATATCAGAACAAAAAAATCTGGGCTATATCAGTTACAACAACTACCCCATTAGAATACTATAGCGCAAAGAACGGGAACGGGAATGATGTCCTACCAACTAGCCCAACAGTACTCCTTGCTAAACAACTACCCCGTTTCATGCGGAAATGCCGCCGAGACAGCTCACTGGTTATATTGTCGACGCTCACGTTGCGCCCGCTGTTGCCTTGCAGGGAAACGCGGCCACGCGGAGCTTGCGGTGAGGTGGTGCTGGCCACGTGCGGTCTCGGCTGGAAGGCAATGTTTACTATGAAGAAACAAACACCGCCGTTTTATCCTTAAGAGCTAACATCCTCTTCCAGCACAACCTGTTTTTGAGTTGCTACTTGTTTGTTGTCGCATGCGAGGCTTCGGCACTCACTCGGCTCTTTGAAAACACGATGTAATCGTGGCCTTTAGGTAAGACGATTTGATCCAAGCTTCGTAGAGCCTGTTCTGTAAACACGCACCGTATGGTGGCCCGGGAGAGGCCATCAATTTTAATTAAATCTAGACGAAAGATGCCTGGAAAGAAGCATTTTGAGTTCGTCTACTTTTGGCATTCAGATTGCACGGCAATTGTGGATTGACAATGTTTTGCTAGCAAGTAATTCCCCGGGTGCACCTTTATTACAAAACCATGTAATCACGCATACAATTAATAGGTACTGTTTCGAAATTACGGATTGAATTTCTTCTGACGGAAGATGGGGCAGTCAGGCTGACACGCAGAATGCAATACGGTTCTGCATCGCCTGATACTGCGCTCTTCAGTTGATGGGACAAAACTAAAAAAAAAAAAAAAACACCCGTTCCTAAAAAACGTTGAAAGAAGCACGAAAAACCCGCCGCGGTGGCTCAGTGGCTAAGGCGTTGCGCTGCTGAGCACGAGGTCGCGGGTTCGATTCCCGGCCGCGGCGGCCGCTTTTCTGATGGAGGCGAAAAGCAAAAACGCCCGTGTGTACGAGATTTCGGCGCACGATAAAGATCCCCACGTGGTCAAAATTAATCCGGAGCCCTCCACTACGGCGCGCCTCATCGCCTGCGTTGCGTCGGCGCGTTAAACCCCACAATCAACCAATCAATCAATCAAGAAGCACGAAAGCTAAAAGCGCATCCAACCTTCACTGAAAGTGCCTCCAACCGATCGTGAAGTCTTCAGACACCCAAATCGCCAACGAAGAACCGACCCAAGCAATGATTTTTCCCGCATTAGGCAAACGCATCTACGAACGATCTGAATGTGTACCGATACGTGGTTTACGAGATAAAAGAATGGTACTACAGTAAAAGCTGGTTAATTTGAACTCCAAGGGGTCCATCGAATTGTTCAAATTAAGCGGAGTTCCAACTAGCGGGCGGGCGCTAGAATGAATGGACGTCGCGCCACACTGCGCGGGCAGGACACAAAGGAGCCACCTCTGGACTCGTTATCGCGAATTAGGCGCTGCTACACGCTTGTGGCAGGTGATTTTTTATATAATGTTCGTGGAGGTCGAACCGCGAACGAAAGTGAGTTATACGCCCGAAACAGGCAGTGACACTGCATTCATGTGAGCGGTGAGCCGTAATGTCGAAATAATCGCGCTGTCTATGCGCGAAAACAAGTTTATTAACTAGGCAGGGTAGCGGCAATCAAAGTTAAAAGTAATCGGTAATATGTATGTGCTTGCGTTTCTTCTGTCCCGACTCCATGAACATCGTTTGGAACTTGCCGAAGAGCACCAGCAGAGCGTCAAAATTCTCATCTGCTGAGGAATAACGTGCGCAAACATCCCGCCTCGGCGCCGATTTGCATAAATCTCTGGTAAATTTGGTTTGGTTTGGATTTGCAACACATTGTAATCACACTGGGACGAGTTCTTCTGTGAGGAGCGATGGAAACCGGGTGATCCCAGTTCGAATTCACCGCTCTGGATACACACGCGTTCGATTTATCGGGAGTTTTCCGCCATTGAAATATACAGGGCTGTGCCGACACAGGGCGTCAGTTCGAATTAACCGTAGGTTCAAATTAACCGAGTTCGAATTAACGAGCTTTTACTGTATACTCCTGCTCCATTATCGATGCGTGTATTGTATTATCTAAAACCATGGGCGTCCGAAGGAGGGTCGGGCAAAAGGTGTGTAAGCGAGTAGTTTAACAGGAGAAGACGTCAAGGCAGGATTACGGCGAAGATAGCCAAGCACCCGGTTAGCGGAATCGGCTATGGTATTAATGGGAGTGGACAAACAAATCACATATGGTATGGACGCTAAGATATTTTAATGAATCGGTACTGTCGATAAGATTATTATTAATGGTATATTTCGGTAAGACGTAATTACGGCGACGCTGAAAGGATATTAGCTTAGTTTTAGAGGAGTTCATGGACATTAGCCAGGTGTTGCACCATTGTTGGATGTGATTAAGGTCACCTTGAAGAGCGTCACTGCGTCAACTGGAGCCGCACTTGTAGCTTTCGTTACAAAGGCGAATGTTTCAACATTGACGAGTGCGTTTTCGACGTTGAAGTCGCGTCATCGGTCATCGATTGTGTTTTTACTGTGTATGAATACGGCTGCCGTGGGAAAGTCTTGTCGTCTTGGTTGCTCCTACTGTTCGGACTAGAGCGAACTCTTCATTCCGACTGAACACCCCGGCGGCAATGGCAACATTTGACTGACAGTGGCCTGGGGACTTTCTTCATTCCTTGTTTGCTGTTAAGCTTTGTTACTGTAGCATCAAATGCAAGTGACTTCGCGGTTGCGACGCTACCCCACCAGTGAAGTAGACGCCATGGTTGGTTGGGGCTTCGGTCGATACGCCTCGCCCCCGAATGGGCTGGGTGTGTTTGATTGACATGAGAACTCGGAGGACACTAGGGGTTGATATTGCACGGCCGAGTGTAACTCGTGACGCTCGTGGTGGCGGCTGCTGCGGCTTGATTCTTTGTTTACGGTCGCCGTAACAGGCATAATCTATACCGACAGATCTTTTTCCTTAGCAGAGGAGGAATTTGTAGCTCGTTTTCGTCTCCCAAAAGTACTATGCATGGGCTGTGCAGTCATCTGGCGCCCAGCCCCCTTTGCGACGACTTTAAGGCAGCTTTCGCGCCATGACTGCCGAGGAGCAAGTGTTATGGTCGCTGCGGTTTTGCGCGACATGCACCTTCCGGGGAAGCGTTGGTAGCGACCGCACAGCAACCGCCACCAGTCGACAGTCTGCCAGTATGTGCGCAATAAGATCACTACAGACATGTTTTTCGCCTTTTTTTGGGTGGTTCTCCGGGCATGGCTTCCGCAGGCTTCCATGCTTCCATAGCTTCCATGCGTTTATCCGTCTGCAGCTGGAGCGTACGCTTGAGTCACAGCAGCTGGATGGAAAGGAGGTTTCTATCGAGTGGCCGTGCTTAGTTATCCTCTGCTAGGAAAACTCAAGAACGTGGTGTTGCATGACCGTGCGTTTCATTTATCGTGAGCGCGACAGGCCGTTTTGCTGAAGGCGTTGCGTGTCACACCATTCTAGCGAAAACGTTACTGGCAGGATATTATATAATCTACGGTGTGTATATACTATCAGAGGCGATTTCTACGCATTTCAACAGGTTTAGTCCAGCGTCTTCGTCGTCTGGCAGGACGCAGAGTATGCAAATCTTGAGAAGGGGACAGTTGAGACCGAAAGTAAAAGCGTAACGCCAGAAGGAGGGGGAGCGAGAGAACAAAGAGGGCGAAGGAAGAGAGGGGAGTAAGGGGATTGGAGGCCATAAAAAAAACCAACTGTAGAGAGATTTGTCGAACAAGAGCTGTGAAAAGAAATGCGAAATGAAGGAAACAATTCTGAAAAGATGTGGTTGTTTCTGTTCCGTTCTTCGTAGCTCATGCCCACTTAAGTGACTTGCCCGCAATTGGGAGCTTTGAAGAGTGAATGGGCCCGGTTTTGAAAAATCACAAAACTGTGAATCGGAAAAGTAAACGTTGTAGACTAATGCGTGCCGCGTGACACGTGAACGTGATGGCACATGAGGAGGACAGGTGCACACCTGCCACGCAGAACCCCCATTATAGGGAGGCTGTGTTGCGTGCCAGTCTTATTGCTGGCGAGTTCACTACGAAATGAAAAAGAAGGAACTGACGCGACCGCGGTATACCGGAAAAGCAGCCGATAGAAGTAATGCCACAATTCATGCCGAAAGACAACGGAATGAAAGCGAGGGAAAATACGCAAGTGCAATATATCGGTTAAGAATTATTGCAAGTACAATGTATCAGTTGTTAATAAGTATAGGCAAGCTTTCGCCTTCAAATCACGTAAGCAGACTTAAGTGCCCCCAGGAAAGTTTGCCTCGAGAAGCGGACTGAGCAATTATTTTGAATGTGGGGTGTTTCCATCACCCGCTTTCTTTTTTGCCAGTCGGCCTTAGTCTTGTGAATGCATTGCGGGCCACCGGTGGCAGAAATGGGCAGAAACTGCTTCTTAGGACGGCAACTTTCAAACAAAACGCTCATATGAGCGACTAAAATAAAAAAAAAAAAATAAATGAACTTTGCAGTGAAATACAGATTAAAATTGTCCGCGTATCTGCTCCTTTCGTTGAAAATGCCGACAAAATACGATAGACTTTCGTCGACATATACCAAGTAAATGCCTCCCTTCGCTTCCCCGCTCACCTCTCATGCTGTTCTTCTTCTGTTGCGCTCCTCCCAAGGTAAACACGCAAAAGGTTTGCTCAAGTCAATTTAAATTTACCGCGTTCCACTGCTCCAGGCCGGGTGCCTCAATGCCAGCGCTTTCGTACGGCGGATACGCACGTGAGTGGAGGCGGCCTACTTCAATGCTTATAGAAGAACCACGTTGGCCTACTCGAAGTGCGTTCCAAACAGAGCGTGGAACCAATCTAGTGGAACCTTTTGTAACTGTTACCGTTTGATTTTTTTTTAAATGCCACCAGAAGGTATAGTAGGGGGGGGGGGGGGGGGGCGACCGGAGGCGACCACGTGAATTTTTTTCCTGCAGTGGATGTAACATTTCATTTCGCAAAAATCAAGCATCCATAACTTTTTTTATAAAGGAAATCTGTATATATCACGTATGTACTGATTTTCTGCCTCAAATTTGTGTAATGTCTTGTTCTTGGTCAACAATGTTGACAAGTATGAACATTGACACCGGATTTCGACGTTTAAATTTGACTATGGGTATATGAGACTATTGCGCCGATTGTGTTTCACTTTGGCCAGGTGGCTGAATCGAGTCACTGACAGACAGACAGACAGACAGACAGACAATTTTGTCTGCCTGTCTGTTTTGTGCGTTTAAGTATCCCAGATAAGACTATCTATCGTCTTTTATTAGATAAAAGCGCGGTTAAGTAAAGTAGTTGGATTTGCTTGCCCCCCGTAGCCACCTGTGCAGCAGTGGAGCGAGAGAACGCAGCGAAAATGCGCCATGCCCTTTTCATGCCTCCTTGGCATCCTTTGAGTGTTTAGGCAATTCTTTTTCTTTTCGCCTCTATAGCGAAGCCCTCCAGTAGCATCGTGTTTTCCACCGACCTTAGTTCCACGTCGATGTTGCCCTATTTTTTCCTACCCTAACCACCACTCAACTGCTTTTCATAATTGCGGCACACGCGCGTTCAACACTTTGCTTTATTTTTCTTTTCGTTCAATAATTTCTCCGCACCCCTCTACGCTGTTCCTTTTCCCTCCGTCCCCATCGTACACCGCGGACCTCCCACTTGTTTCATTTTGCGCCCGGTTAGGTTCCCTAATTGCAGGAGTAAACGCTTATCGACCCGTCCATTGATTCGCTCGTCGATCCGTGAGCGCTGCGCCGTCTCGGATTCAGTCGGCCCTTCCCCTTGCGTCATCACTTCGTCGATCCAACTCCCCTCACTCCTCTCCGAAACAAGGGCCCCGAGAAAAGTTTCCCAGAAAGAAAGACAACCCGCCCCTTTTTTGTGTGCGTGCTTATGTACGGGGCGGCGTATTAGGAAACAGTGTTGTGGTATACTCCTGCAACACTTAAATGAAGAGAGTGGAAACACTTGACAACTTCTTCCGTTTAAAGAAGACAATATGAGTGTGTCATCGATTTATTCTTCTTTAAAATGCTTGAGTCTTTCACTGCGCCTAAATTCGACAGAGCTGGAAGTATTGTCACGACAAAGAAAGGAATTATCAAGTGTAGCGTAGCCCCATGTTCACCTAGACCGACGATGACGAAGGAGGGAGCAGCACGCAGAGTGGCTGGGGGTGCTGCTTGTACATAGCTCGACTCATCTTGTTAAGAGGTCGCTTCACCACTGTACACGAATCTTCTCATCTTTGTCCTTCCGCCAAGTAACAATATTTTTCTGCTTATAACGAGCTCAAATCAATGTAAACTTTTGAAAATACTGTATTAAGCTCCAATTTATACATGAATACTCAGCCACAGAGGGCTAGAATCAGAATGCGTTAAGAAAATGTTTTTTTCTTCAGCAAACACTGCTTTCCGGACAAGAATCGTTTCATAAAGTTAGCTGTCTCTGTGGAAAGAACTTCTTTGCTCCTTGTAAATAAATGTAGTAAACCCTGCTGATTTATGAGGTGCGTGCCATGGTGGGGGATTAAATGGGGCGCCTTTGGTTCTATAACCTTCGCTGAAATCTCTTAAGCGCGCACTTTGAATGATGCGAGAGCATTATGTACCTCATGGGGCAAAAAAAAAAGGGGGATGTTAGCGAAAATTCGCGCGCCACCACGCTGACTATACAAAAGGAAACATGGCAGAGACAGAAATCCAACCCAGGAACGCGCTGTGACAAGGTGACTCTGGCAGACGGAACGAGGAACGCGGCTATCTAGGTACTTTATTAATGAACGTAAGGGTACACAGGGGAGAAAAAGTTTATCGGGGCACTCTAATCTGTTAACGTGCTTTGAGTGCGAAAGCATAACGGCTTCCCCTGGCGATACTTCACTACTACAGGATCGTGCAGGATTGTGAAACTGCCATAATTCAGTTTAGCGGCCTTTTAGTTGGGTCCTACGAACTGTCCGCTGCCTGGTAACCAATTAAGACGCAGAAAAATGCGCACAGGATGTATCAGTAAAATGTCAAAGCCCCTGTCCGAAGAGAAAGGTGGTTAAAACACGAAGCTTCCCGCCATTAAACCTGCCAAAGTCCAAACTGCTTCGACGGTGTCGGAAAACGCGGTCGGATAGACGTCGGCTTGATAACGCGAGGGACCCAGGTTTGATTCCGACCAGGGCAAGCGGTTTTTAACAGCGGAACTATTTAATCGTAAGCTTGGCCCGGTAACGTTAGCAAAAAAAAAAAAAAAAACCAAGAAAAAAAAAAAAACCTGCCGCTCCTGTAAAGGGTGCACCACCGCATATGGTAATTTAGCAGTGAAGCTGGCTTTGGCGCTTGTTCGAGCGTGAGCACAAGGGGCATTGCGTATGCGCACCCCTTACTATACCATTTTATAGGTTACAGTATTTCTTCGGCTACTAGAACGCAAAAGAAATCGGCGCAGATTTCACAAGTGGTGCAAGGCTGGAGAAACAGCTGAGCTGGGGTCAACCTAGCCTCCCCCCTATGATCCGCTGTCAGTGCGGAGGGGGTGACACGAGCAGCCTCGTAAAATCCGGCTAACCTTGGTCTCACCCCTCAACACTTAGCCTAGCATATATCAAAACTTAGCAAAACTTAGCCAAAACGGAAAAAAGCTAGGTCGACCCCATGCTCCGCTGTTTCTCTAGCCTTGCAGCACCAGTGCAAGTTGCGCCATTTTTATCTTGAGGCGCTTGTTGCCCCTTGGCTTATCGTCATCATCGTTTCGTAAAATCCAATGTGTAAGGTTGACTTTCTGGCAGTGTGTTTGACGGGACGGCCGTCATCAGTAAGGCAGGAAAAGCTTCGTTTTAAATGACTCATGAGCACCGCCGCCAGGAACGGACATACTGCTTTCGCATTCAAAACACGTGAGCAGACTTAAGTGCCGCGATGATTTTTTTTCATCTCTCCATCAGAAACGATGTCTGCACAGTTTAAAATCGAACCTGCGACCTTGTGCTTGGCCAATCCGCTATGTGCCACCGCTGCTGAGAACGAACCGAGCGATGCGGACGCAAAGTGCCCAGCTCCAAGTGTGCGCATCGTATACAGCGGCCGCAAATCACGAGTCATTCCTATACTTAGAATCACGAGTCAACTCCCGACTGACATGCACAGATTGCGTAATGAGCGGGTGAACACGACGCCATTCTTCCTCGCCATTCGCGACATGGCTCGCACACTTAACTATGCGCGCACGCGCTGCCATGAAGCGGGCGCAGCGCGCCGAGACATGGGCGCAATCATAATGGCCCCCTTCTTTCTGCAGGAGTCAGCCAAAGACTGGGCCATTACTCGCAACTTTGTTGTCGGCAACGAGGCGTGGCATTAAAAAAAGAAGGCGCAGAAAAAACACGTAAGGAACAAACGAGGCCGAGCGATGTGTGTAAAGCAAGCATCGGGAAGCGGCTTCAAGCGTCCTGTAAAGGGGGAAATGGCCTCGGCACTTAAGACGCCGTCAACCACACCTGTCGGCCGGCGCTGAGAGCCCCCCGCTAATGCGCAATTAACAGTCGCCTAATTAACAGGTGCACGAGGTGGCAAAGCCACCTTCACTTTGCCGCAAGGCGTCGCCTGTGCCCGCCGTCACAGGCTCTTCCATCGTCGCCGTCCTGAGAGCCGTTGTTCTTGCCACCAGCCGTTACGCGGCAGCACCTCCGGCAACGAGGTTCCACTGCTGCGAGAGGAGTTAATCGCCAGGCTTAACCTCACGGGGCTAGCTGAAACACTAATGTCAGGGCGTTGGGGTGGGGGTTTGGGGAATGCAGTCGAGGCTAACACGAGGCACGGACGGCCAAGTTGGACAAAGGTCAAGTAGGTGAGTTAAATCCCCCTACCAGATTGAAGGAAAGAGCAGTTTCCTAGGAAACGAACTTCCAAGAAGCGTCATGTACTCGCTAACGCCTGTCACGAAAGCTCTTCGGGACGGACTCCGAGCAACTCGAAACCTTGAGTTAAGGGTTGCTTAGCTGAAGCAAGCAGGTATGTCGCCCACAGCTCTTCAAGGGTTATTAACAGTTCTGACAAGTGGATTAAATACGATGAGTTTCACCCCAAAAAGTCAAGGCAGTCATGACGTGAAGGAATCCTGGCGTGTTTTCAGCATCCAAGCTGACCAGGTCGATGGGAACGAGATTCTATATGGCGGGGTTGTCTGATCACAAAACATGATGGACGTTTGCCTGCAAGCAAAACTTTTTCGTTCCAGCACGCGCAAGTCATAGAATCTGCAGCCCCACCGTAATCGCAATTAGCACCTGCTCCTAGCTCTTTTGAGGAACAGGTTGACGAGTGGAATCCTCATCCTGCTTTTCATAACTGACTGTATGCGTCCTATACGCTCATCAACTCAATTAGATATGAGTGCTTGCTGCTCGCACGGGTACACAAATCACCTGCCACAATGTAATATCAACACACTCGCCTAGATCATGCAGCCCAACTGCACAGTCCGGCTGAATAGGCGTTTTTTCTCGTGATCATAACAGCAACTGGAAGTTTTCTTGCTTTCTTTTATTTATTTATTTTTGAACACTGTGTACTTCGAAAATTAGCCAGGTAGAATTTCTCTTCGAGTATTTCGAACCAAATTACGTGTAATTTCTGTCCCCAACCTGGCGCCCTGTACCACATGGTATGGGAGTGTCAGAAAACCCCATTCCTGACCCCACACTCTCACCCAACGTACGAGCAGTGGGCGGGCCAGCTGGCCAGTTCCGACCTCTCAGTCCAGCGTAGCCTGGTGGAGAGGGCCAGGGTAGCCAGCGCGGACCAGGGCTTCCCGGGCTAGAGGAGGCCCTTCACCGGGCGGGCGCCAAACCATCAGCGCCTGAAGCTCGTCTAAATAAAGTTTATTCCCCCACTCGCTCAGAATTCTCATAGCTTCACTAGTTCATTACAGCTCAAAATGCCCGTGTTTTCTTTTCTTTTCGCTTTTTTTTTGCACCGGATGGAGGGCGGTGCATCGCTTCCTGTCCGGGTGCCCAACTGCGTTAAATCAATCGGCTTTGGCTGGTGTCTCATTTCATGACGCGGCGCAGTTCACTCTGTAGGTATTTGGGCTCCAGAGGGACGACCGTTACGCAACGCTGTGATTCAGTCTGGCCCTGACATTTCATCGAAGCTGTTACGCAACGCGCTCTTCTCTTCCGGTACAATTCTGCGAACACGTTGACTAAACTCTATCGAGTCCCGCACTGTACTGCGTCACATAGCTAAACCGAAAGGTCAGGTACGACGGACGGCAGCGGATAACGGGCTGAAGTTGTGATAGAGCGTAAGAAACCACCATAGTGAACGTCATTAAGATCCGCTCGTGTAGAAAAGAGAAGTGGGTTTGCACTCTTACCATGGCCCTATTTTAACCGGGTCAATGTGGACGCGCCAACGTATCCTCGTTTCACTGTCGTCATCAACGGAACAGAGCATGTGTCATTTACGTCAGGCTAACCTTGGTAGCGCATGTCAGAAACAAACAAAAAGCGCCTTTCCACTCTATGAAGAAGGATGACCAGTGAAGGTGGACGCAGTCTAAGGAGTGCACTAAACAAAATTTGTTTGTACGTTTGTATGTTTGCTTGAACGTGAAACACACGGGCTAAAATATCGCTCCAAAAGCTCTTCAAGCTGGGCGGGAAAAATTGGCAGTGGCTTAGATAAGCTATGCCAGGATATACGTAGCGTGAGCTGAGGTTCAGCTGGTTATTCTTAGGTTTCCTGGTTGTCTAGGGTTAGCTGACTATCATTTACTGCTGCTAAGACGATTTCCAATGCAATCAAATCCAATTCAATTCAATTCAATCCAATCCAATCCAATCCAATCCAATCCAATCCAATCCAATTCAATTCAATTCAATCCAATCCAATCCCACCCAATCCAAATCCAGTCCAGTCTAGTCCAGTCCAGACTCCAGTACAGTCGCGGCGGCGGCGGCTCCGGCGCGCCAGCTGTGCGCCGTGAGACGTCACTACCCCCGCGCATGCGTAGCACGGCTCTCCAGGAGTCATGCGAAACTGCTCAACCTCGGCCAGTGTAGCTTACGCTACAGAAACACCGGCCAAAATGTCACACCAGGAGCCCATCAAAAAGGAAATACAATACACCAGCTCTTGCATGCGAAAACTTATTGCGAAAATGCTATGTGTGGAAACCGAGGCATGTCCAGCCTCGCTGTTAAATATAGAAAAGTAAGCCTGAGAAACTTACAGAGCCTAGTTTTGTTGCAACCTCTTCGAAAAGAAATTCTAGACATGCTCGTTTAAAACAAAAGATTATTACATATTTTCCTGAATACCCTAAAGAAGTTACAGGGCACCTTGGCTTCCTCATGCGATGTTAAAATGGATGAACTTCACTTCAAGCTAAGCTGCGAAAGCATATGTGTGGGTGGGTATGTTACATCGCTGCCAAAAGGAATTGGTGCATCGGCCATGGACCTGTCGGCTGCTGTCAACGCCACTGGCATGTCCCCCTGAGTGGGGATGTGAACATCGGGGTTGATATGTTGACGACGTAGCCGGATGGGGAGTTGCTAATTGGCACTGATGTTCCCACGGCAGCTGCCATCCCCATTAACTAATCGCCCTGAGTGGGTACCTGCGAGTGGCCTGGGGGTATGCTGGCGCCGCTACCAAAGGGAAATTGTTGCGTAGGAAAGGCGTACGCTTCTGACGGCAGCTGTCATTGTCAATGACCAATCTGCTTAACTGGGTATGTTGTGAGGCCGTCGCAGCCAATGAAAATCTTGATCAAAGGTTTCGGGCTACATGCGGCCAATGGGAACTTTGCTGGCAGGGCTCGGCTAGAGAAATCTGGGGACAACGTTTTTGTTCGCTAAGTGAGACAAGTAATTCACGAGTGATGCGCACGCACTATAGTAGTGACGCCAAAATTTTAAATTGCTCAACACGATGATAACACACTGGCGCCTGATTCTTTAGAAATGTTTGCATTTGGTCGAATTAGGCTGGAAAATCGAGACCACCTACCGAGATTAAGGCTGCTGCCATAGACCAATGGGAAGCGGCCTGTTAAAATTTTATGCCGGAACAAAGAAACCTGCTTCGCCACTTTGGCACCGTTTCCCAACTATTTCAGACGCCCCTGCTTCTTCCATATTCAACACTTTTGTATTGAGTGAACTACAGACGCCCCTGGCTGTAAAGATTTGCACCGTCGATTCGCGTGCAGATGGCGAGGGAAGAACAGGAAACTACAAATCGCGTGCGGATAGCGAGAGAAGAACAGGGAACGACAAATCGCGTGCGAATAGAGGTGTCGAACAACGTGAGCTGGCAGCAGTGGCGCTGCCTTCAAGATCTTCCGGCTTAGATGCTCGGGAAGTCGCACCACACAACGAGCCCAGTGCCCGCGAAGTCCCACCGTACATATTGTTTATGGTTCCTCCTCTGCATTGATGATGTAAATGTTACCAATATGTTCTGATGAACCTTTATGTTGTATAATTTTTTCACCGTATATTTATTTTATCGATTCTTTCTCTCACCTTATGTTTTAATTCATGCCGTGCAAGCTGCTTACTGACTCGATTTTATTTCGATTTTTTACGCATGATTCCCACTACCCGTAAAATTGTACTTTCATCTGCTTCATTCATAGAAAGACCCCGCGACAGTTTTGTATTTGGGTCCCCATTCTTCATTAAATATTGAAATAAACTGAAATTGAATTGAAATACGAAAATGGAGTGGGAAGCGAGTGCAAGGCAGAGTAGGCGCAAAGGAGGATGGAATGACGGCTACGGAAGGGCGATATAGGTGGACAACAAAAGGGATGGAAGGCAGCCGCTGCCACTGCTAAAGCGAGGAAATGTGACCACTGAGATGTCTGGAACGCAAAGCGCGGTCGGCGCTGTGTGCGAAGGGTGTGCGAGAATCGCCCTGTTGCGGGATTGTAAATTGTGAGCAAGGCGTGCGTAACGGGCCGACCCTGAAGTTCACGCCGGAGAGGGATGAAATGCTTACGCATTCTTGAAGATCGCCTTCCAACCATTTTTGATTGTTTGTTCACATCCGTCCTTTTCTTCTAATCCTTTTCCATGACCACCCCGCTCCAAGTTTAGCAAGCTTAAAAGGGCGGCGTGGGTTCATGCGGAGGGCGACATGTTCAATTCCACGACCCGTACGAATATTCAAGATAACGGGCTCTGGTAGTCATCCACAAATCCACAAGGAACTCGGAATCAAATTGCTCGAAATAGATAGCCGGGCTTTTTGAATTTTAACAGCATAGCTCTTCAAGCTTGAGCTTTGTTCGTTGCCGTTCGCAAAAAAAAAAAAAAAAAAAAGCGAGAAGAAACCGGCGCGAGACGCCCAGCCCGACCTTCGCGCACGTGGCTTTAGCAATAAAAAATACCAAGCGCACGTGAGCGTGAGCCTCGTGAGGAGCGCCCGGCGTCGTCCAGGCTTGCGCATGGACTTGCACCTCATTGAGGAGCTCCCGCCTTGGTCGTCGTCGTCGTGTAGCGACCGGCGCGCCACGAGTCCGCCGCGCCAAAGACGATGACGACGAATCTGTCAAGCTATACCTTCACAATCCACGCGTGGAGACGGCCACTAGACCAGCTGACGAAGAAGTGGATGTTTACAGAGATGAGGACGCGCTACACGAGGATTTGCCCTAGCGGCTGTGCCGTCGGACGACGACGACGAAAGGGATGACGACGATTGCTTTTCAATAAAATACTGTACATACTTTAATGGTGTTTGCTTTGCAGGGTTATCCAAAATGGCATTGCAATGTTGGGGTGCGGCTGCTCCCTCTCCCAGGACCCGATGTAAGGGCGGGGAGAAGGTAGGTCGACCACCATTTGTGCAAGCTGCGTCTTTTTTTTTTTGCGAACTGAATATACCAATGCCGCTGCTTCTCACCCAAAGCACTGTAGTACATCGGTATTTTGTTGCGTCGTGTTTCATTGGGATACCTTATTCTGCAAAATGACATAAAGCACGGCTAGTCATATTTTCGCCCCAGGAACTTGCCGCCTGGGGCATCGCTGTTGCGGTCGTGAGACGCCCGGACGGTTAAAGAGAATATGCGAAAAGAGAAAAACAGGAGAAAGGTAGGAAGGAAGAAAAAGGAAGACGGGGCGACGCTTTTCACGTGCGAAATGCATGGCAGCGCGCACACATCTTCGGACATATCTGTGGAAGGAAAATTTCCATTGAAAACTCGAAACCACCAAGGACAGGAGAAGAGGAAAGTGGAGCAAGCCACGTGTGCAGGTGGTATCGCCGCGCTATACGCTGTCAAAGAGCTCGGCAGCTGCGACTGCCGCCTTTGAAGTGCCGAGGAAAACTAAATCGAGCCGCACTTTTTTTTTTTTTTTTTCATTTTTTGTTTCTGAATTTTTCGCCCGCATCCTCTCTCGCCCTGGAACGAAAGAGGGATAAGCCAGAGATCGAAAAAGTGAGAAAAAGAAAAGCGAGAGCGAATCCTATTTGCCCACGTCGGTAATAGATTCGGGGAGAAGAGAGGTTCCCCGAATGCGAGATGTAAGATGAGAAGACGGAAGGAATTGAAGGGGACGGTCGCTGTGGATGGGCGCGCTCTTTAGACGGTGTTGATTGAAGGATGGCATGGGAGGAAAAGGGAGGAGAAGCGCCGGACTCGTGCCGCCGAGCTATACTGCTGGAAATGCGAATTTGAACGACGTCAGCACCAAGTTCGCACAGGCAAAGTGCGCCTTGCTGCCGGGGGGCTTATGACGGTTAATAAGAATGGTATAGGAACTAGTGTGGAATAGGACATGCGGGAAAAGTCGAGCAATAGGGAGACTGCCCTTCCCGACGAAATATGGAGTAAATAATGACTGCTAAACTGTTAATAAGAGAGTCATCGAGGGGAGCACTCTTAAAAAAAAGGTCGGGGCATTCAATAATGGAACACTAACAAGTTACTTGTCCCAGTATACACTAGGTACTTAGTAACTGGAGGCAGTAAATTTAGTACTAGTCAGGGTTACTAACTGATGCAGGCAGTAAGTACCACTACCTCCCCTAGTAAAGTCCTAGCAGCAACACACTTCAGAGCTACATGCGTTTACTAACTGGCCATGCCTAACCTAGTCACAAGCACGAGCTTAATCTAGTGCCTAGTACTTCCTGCACTCAATTAATTCCCTAACGATGCAGTTGTTAGTGGCAGAGCACGTAGAAAACCGCGGGGTACTACGGTTCGTTAAGGAGTTAGTAAATACGGCTGTTACTACCTTTTTAGGACCCTTTTTATTAAGAGTGAGGGCATAAGATACAAAAAATTGCTGCCTGTCTGAGCAAGAAATGAAGCAAGGCATCCGGCATCTTGTATTCGTTCTGGCCAATCTCCTCCGCTCGTGGTTGTACGCCTAATGTGTTCTTACGGAGCACTTTCGCCGTTTCACACTCAGTGTTGTACAGTATTTGATTCTTTTCTTTGTGTCATCTCTACCACAGATGAGACGAGCCTTTATATCTGCCAAGCAACTAGCTAACCTATATCGTTCTTGGTAAATCGTCAGCTTGGGTATACGCGAAAGGTTGGTATTGGTTTTTTTCTTGAACCCTACAGAGTATAGATTTATCGCAGTGTGTAAAGTGCCATCCGACGGCACTCCAGTTCATTGATTGATTGATCTATTGTAGGGTTTTAACGCGCCGACGCAACGCAGGCGATGAGGCGCGCCGTAGTGGAGGGCTCTGGATTAATTTTGACCACCTGGGGATCTTTAACGTGCGCCGAAATCTCGTACACACGGGCGTTTTTGCTTTTCGCCTCCGTCAGAAAAGCGGCCGGCGCGGCCGGGAATCGAACCCGTGACCTCGTGCTCAGCAGCGCAAGGCACTCCAGTTCAGCGCTACAGCCATGGCTTAGGTACGTTCCGAAGACATTAGAATACAGCGTCTGCCGAGAAACTGTGGCATTTGTACATAGCGTGCATAATTCTTCCGACCAACCACTCTACTGGTTCCTTCTTTCGGACGCTTGTGTACGTTTGCCCGACTTTCGGTGTATTTGTGTTTTCCCCGACTTTAGTATGTTTTCTTGTTTGCTTGACTATGTAGTGCCCTCGTTTCAGCGTATCATTCGATGCAATAATGAGAAAAAAGAGCCGTTGTAGTGTAAAAATTTACAAACTTAAAGCTGTTCCACTCCCCGTGAAAGCTGACGGAAGTGCAGAGAAAGTGATGTGGCATACCGCTCACTGCTACCACCCAAAGCAATTCAAATTTCCCGCCTCGGTAGTGCTCGCGCGCCCCCTGCCTGAAACAGCGCCAGCGGGAATTCTGTTCTTTTTGTGATTGTTTTTCCTCCCGCACGTGCCGACGTTGCACTGGCACTTTTTCTTGCTTACTATCGCAAAAACTAACCCAAGGAGCGTTCATAACTAAATAAACGAGGGCGGTGACGGTTAATTACGTATATTTTGCCTCAAATGTACCTGCAGTTTTCTCTGCGCTAAACAACGGGAGATGTATGACAGGCGCCAGCATTTCAAGATTTTCGAAGGGTTATGACTATTTCAACCGCTTGGTTTTCGAAGCCTCTGCGGGACGCCCTACGACGGAAAGCCGGGCTCTACTTCGGTCCGTTATCTCGCGGCACCGCCTGATTCCGGTAGTCGTTTGACATCGACCGTTACAGCGAGCTACGACGACAAGGCGAGCCCCTAAAGCACTGGGCACTTAGAAAAGCCTTTGTAGTGTAGAGGCTCCGTCTTAGCTTCCTGGTACGGAGAGCGGTGGTTCTAGTGGGGTTCTTGCATCTTTTTTTATATTTTTTAAATCTGAAGTTTTAATTATAATTTTCATGACTTAGGTTAGTTTGCGGTGTTTTAAATTATTGCTTGAGGTTTTGATACTTTAGTTTACGTTACGCTACGTCAATGGAGGTCGAAGGAGTGCCAGACTCGGCATTTTTTCGACGACACGACGGTGGACGTCGCTTCAGCGGGGTGCTTACAGCACCGTCGGACGGCACTCTAGACACAGCCTACATGTATTCATAAAAGGCGTGCCGTTTTGCTGTTTTTTGCTTCAGATAGGATAAAGTCTCCGAACCGCAATGAATTATTCTATCGCTGTCATGACTTTGTAATCACTGTGTATAAAACTCCCAAGACTAACTAACCCCTGATCAGCGAGAAATCCCCGGAACTATGACTCGAGCCCTGGCTTCTATCCTAAGCATTGGCAAAGGCGTTTTGGTTTTTATATCTGGGTCACGCTTGTCCACGCACGTACAAAAATTTAAACGCGCGTTGGGTACACCCAAAGGCACATAACACTGATGGGTTTTACAGATCGAAACGCATCGAAGCGCCCAAGGGCAGTGGGGACTATAGTCTACTTAGCCTCGGTCTATTGCATACATTTGCGCAATGTTATTAGGCGCGATCAATGCGGAAGCATTCTACAGGGCTTCTTCGCCAAGAAAATCGAACGTCCTTCCGTAACAAACGCTTTGCGCTCCATAGGGATGTATGCATGGGCCCTTCATATTTGGATATTATAGTGCTAGGCCCTTCATATTTTGGTGTAAGATTGCATGTATTGCCACCTCAAAAAATTGCTTTCCTGGAGTGCATGAGTGTTTTGATAGTGATGATGACCTTGAAGGCACCCAGTGAGTTTGGTCAAGCCCACTACCTAGTGACTTGTTCACTTTAAGGCTGGTTTTGCCACATTGCTTCCTTGCATTTTGGTGAAGTTTACTTATAAGCAGGAAGAGGATTAGTTTTATTTTCCGAGGGTGCATGAATGCTCCGGTGGAGAAGAAGAGGGACACGGAGCGAGGGAATAATCGAAAAGATACCACGGTTCAACGTTCAATCACTTCAATTGGTGGAGTTTATGGTTCCGTGAAGATATAGTTCGTATATTTCGTGAAGGTACGGGTGCTCAAGAACGTTTGTGACAGGAGTCGGTCCAGGTTATCACACCAGCTTGTAGAGACCACTTGTTAGTGAATATTTAATTATTTTCTCTGGCGCTCAGGGGTCTGTTCGAAAGCGTTGCAAATGTACTTCTTCGTCTGCAGGTGGGGAACCGAATTCCAATAGTGGCTCGCGACCAGCCGTGAAGTGTGCGCTGTGCCATATCAAATGGTATAGGTTAGGGATGCATGTCTCGTCACAATACTGACGGCGCTGAATGTGCGAGCTGGCTCCGTGGGTCCATTTGTGTACTATATAAGGGGTTAGTGCCGTGTTAGTATAGATCTTATTAGCTATCACCTTCCCCGAGCATGTGAGCGCCCTCAGCGGGCCTAGTACACCCACTGGGGTGGTATCTTGAAGCCTCCTGCGGCTCTCTGCTTTGAATTTCCTCATGTAAAGTTACCAGTCTGGCCGTGGTAGGTGTTGCAATGGGGCACTGGAAACCACTGGACGTGTGTCAAGAGGAAGTTTAAGCGCCTAGACATAGCTTTGTTTAATTACTCGTTCTGTTGTGGTGTCTCGTGCGTAGTTGATTACTAATTCCTTTAAAGGTCCACCTACGAAGAAAATTACTTCTCTCACAGACAGCCTTACGGTCTAAAAAAAAATAACCCTTAATCTGTCGCGACTTTGTGTGCTGAAAAGCGGCGCCCCGCTTTTACGATTTAGGGCTGGTCCTTCTCGTGGACGTCATGACTTCCCGCAGCGCTCTTGGCACCGAGCCTTGCGAGTTTTGAGGGACTTGTAGGTATGCGCAGTTACATGCTGAGACGTTCTAATGCGCGAGTCAGATGAGGTGTGGCGATGAATCAACGACGCCATCAAGAACCGGCCGCTTGGACAAGAAGCAGCCATGGCGTTGCCGCCATATTAGTCTGCCCGATTCCCCATTTACGAATTCTGACTATAAGCTCCCGAGAAAGAGAGATAGACATCCAGACGGGTAGAGAAAGAAAATAAGGGGGGAGATAACGAAGAAATGTAGCTAGCGCGAAGCGTAAGTACTCTCAAAACCCAGTTACGCACCTCGTGAACTTAATTTCAGGTCGAGCTTGTGCACGCAAGCTTGAAAACGATTTTCAGGAAACTCCATTAGATTAGAAGCGTTTACCTGGAAGGGCACCTCGACATTCGCTCGCTGCTTCGGCGTTTTGGAAGAAGACAGAAAAGCAAAAACGAACCGCGCGAAAAAAATTGCTCTGAGAAGAAAGGCAGGGCTAAGCAGGAGGAGGCCCCCGGAAAGCCATTAGGAACAGCCGGCATTAAGCGCGAATCACTGATTCCGGATAAATTAGAAACTTGATGGACACGCCCCGCACGCAGCAAAATTTCCACGCTTCTTCGTTAACGCGAAGCAAATAAAGAACTCTCAGCGACCGGTAGAGAAAATAAGTGAAGACAGCACTTCCGCATAGCACACGCCATGGCCCATCTCTCTCGTGGAAATTGTGAGAGAACGAAAAACACACGACCCGGTCATGCGCTTCCGTTTACACCGATGAACTTGGCAGACACGGCAGCAGCAAGAATGATAAAAGCCCCGCAGCGGATTGAGCGAGGACGCCCGACGGTCAAACCGGAAGGACATACACATACGCACGAGGTACGTACTCGATTTGCTTTGAGTGCTGGTTCGAACGAAGAGTTAGCGGGGCCAGCGAAAAGCGGCATTGCAGTGGCCACCGCTAACTAGATCCGACAATTATACTAATGCATAATCAATATCAAGGTAACACGTACCCGCAAGAGGTTCCGAGAATCACGTGCCTAGTCACTGCCTATATTCCATCCTTCATGCGCAAAGGCATTGATTTTCCCCAGAGTGAGCTACCGAAACGATCACAGGCCAGTCATCGAATAGTGCGCTTGAGGTCTGTCATTATCCGTAATGAGGTCTGGACGCGCTGTGTATACATTCAATGTTTACGGGCTTTGAATAGTACGCCAAGAGGACAACAGCGTATTTTGCGGGCGTACGCTAAGACGGTCCGCCTACGCATGACACGGAAGCGTTCCAGGCATACGTAATCGGATGCCCGAACCTGTACGAGACCTTCGAAAGGCGTCCGTGCACGTATACGCCCGGTCTCTTACGCACTCTCGGCCCTTGCGCTGACCGGTGAGTGACTCAGAACCACACGGACGAACCGGATTTGAAGGAGCACCGTACACCTTTTCTTCCCCTCTGCCAGACAGACATCTTCAAAGTGATTCACAAAGGCGCTTTCAGAAACCTCCTTCAATAGACCTCGAACGCGTAGGACGTTATCGTCTCATAGAATGGCCGCAGTGGAATCGATGTTTCCGGGCAATACCTTCCCCTCACGGCTCCTGAACACGCTGGATTGCTTCAAGTCGAACAAGAAAGACAGGAGATGACAGCGCAACAACGACAACAAACCCGAAAGAATTTCGCCCAGTAACTTGAAATGGCCGTTATGAGTTACTTTAATAGCTAAAGTCCACTATATGAATGCTTTTTATGCACTGCGTGATAGCAGTGTTGTGCGGGACCGTGTTCCTGGAACTAGTTCCCCTTGGGAGGAACATATCAGAGGAAGCCACCGTTCACTTTAATAGCTGAATCTCATTATATAAATGCTTTTTATGCACTACGCGATACCAGTGTTGTACGGAACGGCGTTCCTGGAACTGGTTCCTTTTGGGAGGAACGAAGGAACGCCACCGTTCTGTTTGGGGTCGGTGGCACTGTAACGGTAACTGTAACGGTATACCCCGCCAACCCTGCAGCCGATGTACCGATCCGCGCGCAGGTTGTCAGAATGAAAAAAAAAAAAAACAAAAAACAAACAAACAAAAAGAAAACAGGTTGTCAGAAAAAGCGCGCGGATGGGTTCGTCGACTGCAGGGTTGGCGTGGTATACAAAATACCATTGCCGTATGGAAAATTCTATAGACCGGTCAAACAGGGCGGTGCGTAAACGACCGACTGCGAGGGCACCGAGCAGCAGTGCAATCGGTTGCGGGAGCTGCACATTTGGCCGATCACTGCCGCCGCTGCAAGTGTATTCCAGTGTTTGAAAACACAATCGTCTTGCGCAGCTTCCGTGCGTGAACAGGCCGAGAATCATTCGAGGCACACCAAATTAGCAATGAGGCGGAGAGGCGTACAAGCGCCCCTCCACCGGCACTGTCAAAAAAAAAAAAAAAAGACTCCTTAAGAAGAAATTTGCGTAGTAATATGATGTACGCAGAAGCATGGTTTTGGGGGCTCCGGCGAGTTTACTGTTCAATGTTTTGTAATGGCAGTAGATGTCTAGCGTCTGTCCCGTCCTTATTCTTCGCTGGTGTTCGCGTCTTTTCTGCACTAGGAAACTTGGCTCAGTTATTTGTCTTCGTCTGTGCGGCAGTATAAAGTGTACTAATAATATATGTGCGTGTCACGAGAAACCGCCCTGGCAGACAATGCTGGCAATACACTATACATGTAGGTTCACCAACTTTGATGGTCGCACTTCAAAGCATGCAGCATGGACACTACGCTTGTGCGCGCTTGTAGTTTTCTGTCGCGGAACACCGTGGAGCCGGTCGCCGCTTATGGTAGGGAACGGCAATGTAACCAGCACCACTTTAGACCGTAGCAATGGTCTTAAAAGCCCCTACGCGAATTATTCGCACTATGACGCGCATGGAGAGATCAGATAATGCCTCGGGGGAAGTGTGAACAGTTTTAACTACATTGTGCAAGCGCATCTCAGTAGCGCGCTTTGATTCTCCTAGAGCCTCCCAATCAGCACGCCAGTGCAATTCGGCCACCGTTACCGTAATTCGTTTATCTCTGACTGGAACTGCACATGCCAACGATTTTTCGCTCATAGCCTGCGGTACATCAACCTTTATAACAATAAAAAAAAAGAGTTTAAGAAAGTAGGCGGGAGGGCGGTAGAAGCTTATTCGTTGCGGATTTTCCCCATTCACAGAAACTTGCGTCGTATCCCACTGTTTCTCGCCAATCCTGTTGCCGCGACACGTTCCATACTGCTGGAATACGGAACATGCTTTGCCTACCACTAGGCTGCATGAAGTATCGCGTTTTATGGTTGCAGAACAAGCCACATATCTACGGAACTCCGTAAACGTTGCGTCAGATTGTACTACAGCACTGAGAACGGGCTGCGTCGTTAGTAGAAAACGCAATTACAGCGTACACGTCACCTACTGATTGCCTACTTTTCATTCATCCCAATCCCGTCACATACGTCGCTCGAGTGAGTCATTTTCAAAACCGTGTACTGCACCAGTGTTGAACAAACACGAGTACACACTAATTTCATGCTCTTGTAGTTCATTTCTGTGCAGCACGATAGGCTTAACACTAAATCTACTTATTCCTCATTCACCTAGTCTAAACTCAGTATATGACAGTCAATACAACAGTACAGCTTCTATCCCTCATGGATGTCCCTTGTCACAGTGATCGCCTGTGGGAGACGGTATTTTGCTCTACTGCCGATACGGATGGCGTGGACAAGAGCGCGGTTATGCTTTGTGGCGAGCGCTACGAATACTTTCTTTTCCTTTTCAGTACAGGGGACATTGTGACTTCGATTTCTGTCCACATTGAAAAATTTGGCTCATGGGTTTCGATGGCAGGCGTATATGACCGCAGAAATCTACCACTCGCGTCCCTAATGCGAACGTATACTTACGAAAGCAAGTTTAGTCGAGCTTGTTGCATTCTCTTTCCACTGCTGATTATGTTTGCGGCGCCGAAGAAATCACGAAAATGTTCCGCACAGTTTCTTCTAAAAATAGCCCCTGTTTGAAATCCTCTTTCCAGCTTATCGTTAGTATGGTTGGTTGAGACCCCTATTACTTCCATTTGTGGCTTCTCAGTGGCTATGTACTCCTCTTTGTCAGCTTGGTCGTGGCTCATAATGAGTGGTAGTTCTCGGCGCGAGAATTATCCGATGCTTCGTAGACGGCTGACATCTTCATCATTATAATCATCATCGTCATCGCATTCATCTGGCGTAGCAAGCCAGGCAGCTTAGCCCGGCTGACATCGCCAGTTTCATTAAAGATCTCTCTCTCTCTCTCTCTCTCTCTCTCTCTCTCTCTCTCTCTCTCTCTCTCTCTCTCTCTCTCTCTCTCTCTCTCTCTCTCTCTCTCTCTCTCTCTCTCTCTCTCTCTCTCTCTCTCTCTCTCTCTCTCTCTCTCTCTCAGTGGCTAAAGCGTGTCGCTGCTGACCAGAGCTAAGCTGCTCGCTAGATTCCCGGACGTGGAGCGTGGAGGCTGCTTTTATGGCGTAGGCGAAATACAAAGCGATTTAGGCGCTATATGAAGACATCGAAATTTCAGCAAATTTTGTCGTGATTTTGCCATGCGGTAACGAAACCCAGGTCGTCCAAATACAATAAATTCTCGGCTCTAAACTGCGGTGCTACTGGAAAAGGTGCCACCTCACAGCGACTAACATCAGATTTGGCTTCAGGTATTGGTTACGGTGTATTCCATCGCATCACTTTCATTGACGCTGTTTAATTTTGACAACGACAACACTTTTATCTGAATGGAGGAACAAGCTAGGTCTTAGAATCTTTCTCTTGACGCGATTTCCCGTCTATGGTCCCTGCAAGGGTAAACCAGCTCAAACAAAGTCACGTAGCATTCTTAGCAAATGAATTAGTAGAAGACGCTGCTCGAATTGCGCAGCTAGTAGCTTTGTACCTAAAGGCGTGACCACTAATTAAATGGCAAAGGTGAGGCGAGGTTGGCGCGTGAGGATTCGGTGCTCTGACACCAAGCCTGCCTATTATGTAAACCGACTCGTAACCGGCTCGTAACAGAAGAACCCGTACTACGTCAACACCTCTTTGCAGACGCCCGCAATGGGCGTTACAAAACTGTGAGCAGTGGCGTAATGGGGCCAGAAATAGCGCCAGCGTTCACCATTTTACCTGCATGCAGCCTTAAGGGAGCGTGTAACGAAAGGATAGCCCTTTTTAACGAAGCCGATTTGCTATCAAACATACACGGAAAGTGGATAAATCTAGCTCTACCATGGAGATCAATTCATTTCAGACGTCTTTATTGGCTGTATTATGTGGGATGCCTTAGCCCTTAGCATTTGCAGCGGCCGAAATGGGTAGTTAAAATGGAGCTCAAGGATCCGCCGATAAGCTAGTTTTATGACTCGTTTTATGACAAACAGAGTAGAACCATGGGCCTGAAAATTAATTTGCAGAAAACCAAAGTAATGATCAATAACCTCGGCACAGCACAGCGGTTTGATATAGGTGGCGAGGCAGTTGAAGTGGTAAGCGAATATATCTACTTAGGCCAAGTTGTGACCCCGGATCCCAACCATGAGGCAGAGATGATTAGAAGGATAAGAATGGGGTGGAGTGCATACGGCAGGCATTCTCAGATAATGAATGGCAGCCTACCATTGTCCCTGAAGAAGAAAGTGTATGACAGCTGCATCTTACCGGTACTCACCTACGGGGCAGAAACTTGGAGCCTCACTAAGAGGGTTCAACTTAAATTGAGAACGACTCAGCGGGCAATGGAGCGGAAAATGATAGGTGTAACATTAAGGGACAAGAAGAGAGCGGAGTGGGTCAGGGAGCAAACTGGTGTTAAAGACATATTAGTAGAAATTAAGAAGATGAAATGGACGTGGGCAGGGCATGTAATGCGAAGGCAACATAACCGCTGGTCATTAAGGGTAACAGAGTGGATCCCTAGAGAAGGCAAGCGTTGCAGGGGGCGGCCGAAAGTTAGATGGGCAGATGAGATCAAGAAGTTTGCGGGGATAAATTGGTCGCAGTTAGCACAGGACCGGGGTAATTGGATATTAATGGGAGAGGCATTTGCCCTGCAGTGGGCGTAGATAGGCTGGTGATGATGATGATGATGACGACGACGACGACGATGACGACGACTCGTCCTGTATAAAAGACGTGTGGGCGTTTCTGGCAGGTGTAACCGCGACGGTGACGGGGCTAGGGCATCGGGTGGCTTCACAAAGATCCAGGTCACGTGTTCATCGCACGCTCCTACGCTGCTAGTCCCATATGTGCTTAAAAAATCAAGAGTTTGGTTAACTGAAACGTCAATTGGTGCTTGGGCAAATTTCTTGTAGAAGGATTTCGGTTAGCCCAGCTAACTACTCTGGGTTGGTATAGGCGCAAGCCGCGCCTTGCGGGTAACCATATACGTCACCTCTCTGCTCATTGTATCCCAGATAATGAGCTGTACGATGAGATCATGCTGACAGCGCATTTGGAACGTTGGTGGCACTCACCTAATCTCAGAGCCACAGTGTTATAAAGGAATTAGCTTCACATAATTGGTAAACTTCAAAATTTGGAAATCAAGCTTGCTACCTAGAAACCTCAATAAAAATGCGAATTAATAGGTTTTATGCAATCAGAACTCGTCGGGAAACAATTTTCGAAACAAAGAAGTGTGTGCCAGGCGTACAACTTTGGCAAGCTGTCGACTCTTCCTAATGAGAAATTTGCTCAGATTTAAACTCTTCGCCGGGTATACTCATCATCATCACCACCATCACCATCAGCCCATCTACGCCCACTGCAGGGCAAAGGCCTCTCCCATGGATCTCCATTTATCCCGGTCCTGTGCTAACTGCGTCCAATTTACCCCCCAACTTCTCGATCTCATCTGCCCATCTAACTTTCTGCCGCCCCCTGCAACGCTTGCCTTCTCTAGAGATCCACTCTGTTACCCTTAATGACCAGCGGTTATCTTGCCTTCGCATTAGATGCCCCGCCCACGTCCATTTCTTCTTAATTTCTACTAATATGACCATAAAACGCCTTTGTTCCGTGACCCACTCCGCTCTCTTCTTGTCTCTTACTGTTACACCTATCATCTTCCGTTCCATTGCTCGATGAGTCGTCCTCAATTTAAGTTGAGCCCTCTTAGTGAACCTCCACGTTTCTGCCCCGTAGGTGAGTACCGGTAAGATGCAGCTGTCCTACACTTTCTTCTTCAGGGACAATGGTAGGCTGCCATTCATCATCTGAATGCCTGCCGAATCATCCCATTCTTATCCTTCTAATTATCTCTGTCTCGAGGTTGGGATCCGGGTTCACTACTTGGCCTACTTAGGCCAAGGGAGAGGCTATGCTCTCCCGAGGTTATTAAGCATTACTTTAGTTTTCTGAATATTAATTTTCATGCACCCGATTCTACTCTGCTTGTCCAGTGCGGTAAGCATGGTTTGCAATTCGGCCCCCGAGTTACTTAACAAGGTAACATCATCAGAAAATCTGAGGTTACTCAGGCATTTTCCATTAACCCTTACGCCCACCTGATCCCAATCCAATGTTCTGAATACCTCGTGTAAACATGCTGTGAATAACATTGGAGAGATTGTGTTTCCTTGACTGAAGCCCTTCCTTATAGGTATTTTACTGCTCTCCTTATGGAGGACGATGGCAGCAGTGGACTCATTGTAAATACCCTCTAGTATTCTTACGTAATGCTCGTCTACACCCTGATTCCGCAATGCCTGAATGAGTGCTGAGGTTTCGACAGAGTCAAATGCTTTCTTATAATCTATGGAGGCTATATATATAGGGGTTGAGTATACTCCGCGCATTTCTCTATCACCTGATTGATCGTGTAAATATGGTCCATTGTTGAATAGCCTCTTTGCTCAGGCCGTCTTGTACCAGCAATTTTCCGCTTTTCGACTCAGCTCGGGAGCAGAATGCGGGCCAAGTGGCGCAAGAAACCCTGCTTGTTCATTAGGTTCATTGAAATCTAAGGTGGAAGAAATTCTGTTAGCGATTACCTTGGCAAGTACATTGTAAACGACTGGCATTTAGTTGATCGGCCTGTAATTTTTAAAGTCCTTCATGTCACCTCTCTTATGGATTAGGATGACTGGCGGTCATTAGGCATTGCGTATACATGTTTGCCAGTTTTTCTAGTACGATTTGCCCGCCGTCCTTCAATAGGTCTGCTGTTATCTGGTCCTCACCAGGTGCTTTGCCCCCTTGCATTTAATTCAAAGCTTTCTTTACTTTTTCTGTCGTTACTGGTGTGATGTCTATCTCATCTGAACTATTTCCTCGTAAGGTATTATCCGGGATGTCGCGGCTACTGTACATATCTCCATAGAACTCCTTGGTTACTATAACTATTTTATCCCTATTTGTGACGACATTGCTTTGCTTGTCTTTAAGTGAATGTATCTGATTTTCCCCCTCGCCTAGACGCCTCTTCGCTGCTTTCAGCCTGACTCCGTTCGCAACAGCATGCTCAATCCTCTCCATATTATACTTCCATATGCCAGCTATCTTACGATTATTGATGTACTTCGAAAGCTCCGCTAGTTCTATTCTGTCAGCTCCCATGAATTCGCCAATTAGCCCTCTTGGGTATATTGTTACCCATACATAAACTGAAATAAATGAACACAGACACAAAGGGTCGCGGGAATTACGAATAGATCACGGGAAAACAAGGCCTACCATGTAAACTAAGTAAGGCACTATTGAAAACGGAAAGTATGGGGGGTACAGGCTTCGCAAAGCCCATGATGTCAATTCTTGTGTTGCTGGATGTGGCCACTCCATGATTGTGAGCGATAAACTTTCCCTTCCTCCTTTCTCTTCCACATTATGTCTGTTTGTTTTGTATTGGTCTCCACTCGCGTCTTTTCTTGGCGTTCTCCAACAGCGTTTCTAGACGTTCAAAAATTGCGAGGCTGCCTAAGCACTTTTGATGATGTAGTGACTGAAAAATCATCAGTGCCCAACTGTCGAACGTGTCCTCTCGCTGTGCTTCCTCGACTGTCGTCCACGGACTGCCCGAGACGCGATCCGGTGCTCCATTTTCCTATGGGACCTCAGGTCCGAACGCAGTCCTCGGACTTCCCGCGGATCGTCCAGGACTGGTAAATCGAGGAGGTCCATTATCCTTTCCATCTTGCGTTTTTTTTTCTCACTGTTAGAAAGTGCCGGAACATGCACGCGTTATAAGCACCAAGAAAAGATGACATTTATTGGTAATATGCTTCATTGCTCGACTAAATGCTACTTTTGTAACCAGCATGCTCAAATTATCCATGCACGCTTCAGTGCATGTCTGACGTGAACGTTTTGTTAAGTCACTACGTCCACCTTCATCATTTTTACTTTGCGTATTTTTCTTCGTCTCTTTGTTACTTTGACTCGGCAATGCCATACCCCCGTTGGCATCGCAAAGCAAACAGGACAATTAGCGGGAACGCACTTTCCTATTCGCGTAGCGGCTTTTCTGTAGTTAGCATGTACAAATTGCTCGTGTAGGCCTGGACTCTCACTAACTTTCTCCAACAAACGTTTCTAGGCCGAAGGCCATAGTGCATTCACAAGGTCCGCCTTTAGTGAACTTGAGTCACCGAGTTGTGGTGCTTTCTGTGGTTGCGTGCTGAGCCAAGACCCAAATTTACCCAGTTTTCTTTTCAACAAAATCCAATCAACCCGTTCTATATACGGAGAGAGAGAGAGAGAGAGAGAGAGAGACAGAGAGAGAGAGACAGAGAGAGAGAGAGAGAGAGAGAGAGAGAGAGAGAATATAGAACGGGGTGATTGTGACGGGGTGAGGGGGTGATCTACACTCTCTCTTTCTCTCTCTCACACACACACATGCACACATACACACACACGCGCACGCACACACCCGCGCGCACGCACACACACACACACACACACACACACACACACACACACACACACACACACACACACACACACACACACACACACACAATTTGCAACATCTTGCTGTAGCAATTTGCTGCATATGGCCACCATGTAGAAATTCACCTACGCATGAATTTGGCGTAGCGGCGGTGTATCACGTACTGTTCTTAATGAATCAGCTGAGGGCTTAAACAAGGGGTGGAGGCACACGCCTTTTGGTTTCTAAGAAAGCGTACCGCGGCATCGGCCCCGTAAATCTGCGATCAATAAAGGGGCAACCCAAGTGGTTTCGGCCGCTTCGCGATTGCAGCGTGCATACTGATCGAACATGAAAGCTTTCAAGGAAGGACAGTACTCTTATAGCTAAACTAGACAAGCAAAAAATGCATATCAGACAACGAGAATGGCTTGGTCTGCTATTTGGTATGGCATGTTGAAAGGATACAGCACAATTAGGACATGGACAGTCAAAGATTCCGGGGAATACGAACAAAGCCCTCTTCGAAGTTTAACGAAATGGAGGATATATCAGGATTGTGATCTAATTGTGATGGTGTGTTGTCACTGCGGCCTGGGAGTGATATCGGGAATGAATAATGACAGGCACACTGTTTATATGCACTACAAATGCACCACACCGTGTACTTTCGCTAAATGTTTCTCATATAACGTGAAAACTTTACGTGGTTTTTCTAGAGATGAAGTGACAAGGGCCATGTGCCGTTGACGATAAAGCTTTATATGTCTTAATCCCAGTTTGAAATGGTCTGTTTGGCTGATCTACACATGCCGTGAAATTCAAAGCAATTCTAAAATTTCAAGTTATCTGAGCTCTTTTAAACAATTACAAGCAACATCGTCAGTTAATGTTCTGAACCAAACAATCGTTGTAATTGAAAGACAATGATGGGAAATTAAATATTTTCGAGGGGTACGTGTATTCTATGGGAACTTTTCTTCTGTATACAAATCGTAGCAGTGAGTTCGCCGGGATTGTATTGTTGGGGGGATTCATATAGATTCTGGACAGTGGTCCATCTTTCGCCAAGCCCAAGTTGATGCACACTTGTATAAATAAGCTCGTGCATTGGTCACTTTGAGGCGAATAATTAGTCAATAATGTAACCTCTACCCACCCCTCTGCCTATTCCAATGCAGGGGTGCTATTCCAGAAGGCCCGAGTTTGAGAGAAACTCGGGCAAGGCGGAGCTGTGGTGGTAATAATAAGTTAATGATAATAGTTCGGGGCAGGGCTAAAATGCTTTAAAAATGCGATTCATGCTATTTGATGATTTTTGAGGTGACGTAATCGGTCCGGGCAATGGAGCGGAAAATGATAGGTGTAACATTAAGGGACAAGAAGAGAGCGGAGCGGGTCAGGGAACAAACGCGTGTTAACGACATGTTAGTAGAAATTAAGAAGAGATGGACGTGGGCAGGGCATGTAATGCGAAGGCAAGATAACCGCTGGCCATTAAGGGTAACAGAGTGGATCTCTAGAGAAGGCAAGCGTTCCAGGGGGCGGCAGAAAGTTAGATGGGCAGATGAGATCAAGAAGTTTGCGGCGATAAATTGGTCACAGTTGGCACAGGACCGAGGTAATTGGAGAATAATGGAAGATGCCTTTTCCCTA